>NW_020271755.1:822267-1422267 GCF_003268045.1 Sipha flava | reverse complement strand
AAAATAAACATTCACATAAAAAGTCGATAATATTGTACATTATTATATTATACATAATATATAACAATATTATGTACGGAGATATTACAAGAAATATTTTCCGTATTCCAAACGAATACAATTAAAACCTGCGTACTGTATAATATTAGATTATTGAAAAAAAATTAAATTAAATGATTTAAAAAAAAAATCCTGGTCAATACGCCGCCTCTTACTGTATTTTAATCGTTCAATAGCAAAAAACAAATCTGTACTTTTTTAATACGTTTTTGATTCGAATCAATTACAATATTACGGTTCTCCTTTGTTCGGATTAACAACCGTTGACAGTAATCGTTTGTTCATTTCGCAATGTACTAATATTATATTATTTATGCGCTTTACCAAACACTGTGTACGCCACCTATTGAAATCTGAATAATGTGTATGCTAACAGCTCTTAACGCCTGTTGGTAGCGGAAAAATGATTTATTATTTCCATCGAACGAAACGCTTAAGAGACAGGGTACTCTTTCGACTTGTGCTTGATAACATAGAAAATGCACGTACCGTGTTGTTGCTCTGTTGTTGAGTATAAATAGCAAACGAATGATGTCATTCCGTGAAATAGTATTTAAAAAGAAAAATGGAAAAAAAAAACTGAAAGAACGAAAAAACGAGAAAATACCGTGAAACGTGTTCGTTTTTGACCGATAATAAACTACGCGCGTGTTCGGATTACGCGTATTTCTGGCCATTGGGTTATCACGAAAGACGCAAAAAAACTGATGTTGTGAGCAGTTGCAACGAATGACTACACATTCCGTACGAAATCGATCGCGCAAACGCGTAAATTTGACGGGGGAAAAAAAATTGCAAAAATAACTCCCTATTGATTCTTGCGTTTAATATTTTACTCTCGCGGTGTTTATAAGTATTATCTTTACTGTTATAATTATTATTAATTTTACGATACGAAGAAAAGAGTAAGACGCAAGGCTTGAAACCGATTGAAAAAATATCGTTTTCGGTTTGCATTTTGTAAACCGGTTTTTAATTTTTTCGATATTGGTTCAACTTTTCAGTATTGGTATTAGGACATTTAGGTTTCGGTTTCTATTTGTGTACCGGTTTTGAAATATTTCCGATTTTGATTTCAATTTTTAAATATCGATTTTAAGAAAACATGGTTTCAATTTTGACCTTGACGCGACCCGTACGTAGTCCTCGGGTGTGGAGCCGGTCAATTTCTAAGTGGTGGTGCTATGGTGAGCTTGGCAATAAAGAAAAAATAGAATGGACACAATCCGATTGACGATGTGGGTTATATATATTGTATAATAAAAAAACTACCACAAAACAATTAAAGTGTAAATAAGATTTGGTGTGGCTTGATGACAGTGCCAACAAGGTACAAAAAAAAGAACAAAGATTACTATGTGCGTCGTATGACGGTCAAAACAGCACAGACCGCCTTTGCGGTACGGTGAATACGTTGTCACCGGTTTCCGGCAACGGTCCCCCCCCTCTGCCCGATATACGAGGTAGGTGAGGTCTTGCCGGGCCGGTATTGTCGTTGCTCCAGGTTGTGGCTGGGTAGAGAGCCGGCGCGATCCGCGATAGTGGTGTACGTGCTGTACCTCCACCTACCGCGGGACCGCGTCAACCTCGTATACCTTACTTATACTTTTATATTTTACGATTACGTTTCAGTTTTTAATACCGGTTTTTTAAATCTGCAGGATAGTCGAATTGCACTTAATACATACAAATAAATGGTCGAATCGCACTTGGATTGATAAAAGGTAATGGTCGAACTGTACTCAAATAAAAAGCAAGTAATCGTCGAATTGCACTCGTTCAAAAAAAGAGTTTCTGTTGAAGAATGCTACGGCGTACATATTTAATAGCATTATATATTAGTTCGTGCCATTTAAATAACGCAGATAATATTACTGTCGCCAATATGTTTAAAATAATTACTAAAAATTACAATGAATTTGGTTAAATATTTATGCTAAATTTATTTTTAGCAGATTTTGAACAAGCAATCCATAATGCGATCAATGAAATTTTTCCTTTATGTAAAATGATAGGTTGTAAATTCCATTTATCATAATCATGGTATCGTAAAATACAAAATTTAGGACTTTCAACTGATTACAAATCTGAAACAGAAATTGGAAAATGACTTCGTAATATATTTGATTAAAGTTTTTTAAATACAGTAGAAGTTGACGAATATTATACAGATGATTTTATGTCAACTATTCCAGAAAATCACACTGTTTAAGAATTTAGTAACTATTTAGTTGATGATAATATTTCTGACGAAGGACTTTTTCTGCCTCATATTTGGGCTTCAGATAAGATTTCTAGTCAAAGAACTACTGGGGGGGGGTGTGCTGTACCTTCTCGTGATCCCCCCGTCTAGTAGTGTTGTTAATACGGTAAAATTAAAGCTCCTGAGCATGAAATTTCTTTCCTAATATGTTAACAACACGAAGCCAAACCGCACAAACCAGGCGGTCGAATGTCGATAGATCTCACGGCCTTTTTGATGAAAACAGTCTTTTTCAGAGCTACTCATCTGACAGATGTGCCAAACATGCGCCACAATTTTTAATCAAAGATAAAAATACAAAAAAATATAAAAAATCAAAGAAAAGATTAAAAAGTATGACAAAATAATACATAGTGATTTTAAAAAGAATATTATTACGAGAAATAACATAAAAATAGCTCAATTAAACTTTGAAGGACTGATACGAGCCAAGGCAGATATAATAAGTAAAACTTTCTCAGATATAGACGTATTAACATTACAAGAAACGCATGTTCTTGAAAAGGAAACAAATCGCCTAAAGATTTCTGGCTTCGATATGGTAAGTTGCATTGGACACAATAAGCATGGATTAGCGACGTATATCAACCAAAAGAAATCCTTTGGTAACATTGAGCGAGTAGGAGGTAATTACAATGCAACAGGGATCCCAGTAGAGAACTTGACAATATTTAATGTGTACAAACCACCATTACAAAATTGGTCAACTACGGTGATATCAATTTGTCAACATCCCGTAATCTACATAGGAGATTTCAACTCTCACAGTACGAAGTGGGGATACCCTACTGAAAATAAGAACGGCGAAGCACTTTCAAACTGGGCAGCCTTGAATCACCTAAAGTTAATATTTGACGCCAAACAAGGGGGCACGTTCATATCTGGTAGGTGGGGTTCAAAAACATATCCAGATCTTTGTTTTGTGTCTGTAGATACAGACGGCCTACCAATATGCGTTAATCGAGAAATCTTAGGCCCTTTTCCTAGAAGCCAGCACCTACCTGTTATCGTAGAAGTTGGAATATCAATACCATTCATAGACAAACCTTTCATGCCTAGATGGAACATCCGTAAAACGAACTGGTCCGAGTATACTAAATACGTTGAAGAAAGCATTAACCAAATCAAACTTATACCGGAAAACTACGTCAGATTTATTAAACTAATAAAAACAGCAGCCAGGAAGTCGATACCTAGAGGGTACAGATCTAACTACACCCCGTGTTAGTCAAAAGAATGTGAATCGCTTCTTTAAGAGTATGAAAGGAACGGGAAATATATCACCGCAAATAGGCTCATCCGTTTACTAGACGAGGAACGGAAAAAAAGATGGTTGGAGAAGATGGTGAAGATGGACTTCACACATTCAAGTAGGGAAAGTTGGTGAGTAAAGAAAGCTGGTCCTTTCCAGAAAGCTAGGAGCAGCCAAAGCGACATAGAAGGAGCACAAAATAACATCAAACGCAATTTCACACATCATTTTTAGGTCTTCAAACATAAAACCATCGAAAATAGAAAAACTTAAGATAAGAAATGATTTTAAAGAAGTTCTGAGTAGCTGCACAGAAAAATCTGAAAATATGGTAGACTTTGGGCAGGAGGAAGTAGAATCTGTTTTGAAGCTCATAAAAAGTGCTAAAGCTGCCGGTATTGACAGCATTCTACCCGAGTTTCTCAAATTCCTAGGACCGAAAGGTAATGCATGGATAACAAATTTTTTCTCAGCGGTCAAAAATAATAATATATTACCTAAATTATGGCGAGAAACAAAAGTAATTGCTATTCTGAAGCCAGGTAAACCAAAATACGATCCTAAGAGTTACAGACCGATATCACTACTATAAGTGGTGTATAAACTATTTGAAAGAGTACTCCTTACAAGAATCATAGAACAAATTTAAATGAATTTACCGAAGGAACAGGCAGGTTTCAGACGAGGAAGAAGCTGCGGAAAACAGGTTTTGTTAATGGTCACTCACATAGAGAACGGTTTTAAGAATAAACAAAAATCAGGGGCAGTTTTCCTAGACCTAACCTACGCGTACGACACTGTCTGGAAACGCGGTCTTCTCTTGAAATTAGCGAAAATTCTTAAATATAAAACATCCATACAACTTATTAATAACATGCTGTCAGATCGGAAATTCAAGATACACATAAATGGGCGAGAGAATAAATATAAATGCCTTCAAAATGGTCTTCCTCTAGGGACTATCCTCTCCCTAATTTTGTTTAACGTCTACACATCCGATTTTGTAAACACAACATCACGTAAATTTATGTATGCAGACGATGTAAGACTAGTAGCTCAAGCTGAGTCTTTTGGAAAACTGGAGAAGATACTGAACAAAGATCTGTCCATTGTATACAAGTTTTTCCATTCATAGCACCTAACTCTTAACCCTATCAAAACGACGTCCATCACTTTCTTTCATTTAAATAACAAAGACGCAAACAGAAAACTCAACTTAATGTCGCAGGGAATCAGCATAGAAGGTGAAGCACCCCGAGATATATAAGAATCAAACTAGATAGAACATTGATCTTCAAGCAATACCTAGAGGGAATTAAAAACAAGCGTGGTTGTGGCAAGTTTCTCCTAGCATTTTTCAAAAGCCGAAATAGCTTCTGGTGTCCAATTAATAGGTGACTTATCTTTTAAATTGGGTACCAAAATATCACTTAGTGGTGCTTGTGTGTCTGAAGCTCCAGGTATAAAACGACGATAGAAGTTTATCATACCCAAGAATTTTAGTTTATCATACTCTTAGCGGACGATGACCTCTTGTAGCTCAAAATTTCAGTGACTCTGTCGGGTAGAGGACGTGTTCCTTCTCTAGAAATCATGTAGCCTAAAAACTTTACTTCTGACTGTCCAAAAACGCATTTTTTTGGATTGACAACCAGAGAGTATTCGCGTAGACGCTCAAAAATGATCTGTAAATGTTTGATGTGCTCTTCCTCAGAAACAGATGCCACCAATATGTCGTCAATGTAGCTGTAACAGAAATCAAGTACAAAAAGTACTTCGTCAATAAATCGTTAGAACGATTGTGCTGCATTTCGAAGCCCAAAAGACATAAAGAGGAATTCGTAAAGTCCAAATGGTGTAACGATTACGGTTTTAGGAATATCTTCTTCAGCTACAGGAATTTGATTATATGCTCGGGCTAGGTCGATTGTTGAAAAAATCGTTTTACCGTGGAGAAAGTGTGCAAAGTCCTGAATATGACGAACCAGGTACCGATCTGGAATAGACCGAGCATTTAGAGCACGGTAATCCCCACAAGGACGCCAGGCGTCCGTTGTGTTCTTTGATACCAAGTGTAATGGTGATGCCCAAGGTCCCTGGGACGGTCGAATAATGCCTAATTGGATCATAGCTTCAAACTCCTTTTTTGCTGCCTTGAGCTTATCAGGTGCTAAGCGTCGTGGTTTACAAGATACTGGGGGTCCTAGTGTCGTTTGAATATAGTGTTTGGTGCTGTGCCTAATGTCTTTAGGCGCTCCATGTGGTCGAGTGATCTCGGGAAATTTCCGTAGTAAACAGTCGTATTTCGTTTCTCCCATGACAATCTTTGTGGATAGTATGGAGGATTCAGCAACGTGACCATGAGCGGTGAGTAGTGTAATACCGTCTAAAAGACATTCATTACGCACGTCTACCAATAGATTGTAATGACTCAAGAAGTCCACACCAATGATGGGTTTGGATACTTCCGCGATCACAAATCTCCAAGTGATGAAATCTCGACGAAGTCCGAAGTTGAGGCTGAGCGTAATAGTACCGAAGGTGTTAATAGGCGTGCCATTGGCTGCTGATAGGACGTAATCGGATTTTACTCGTCGGTCTGGAACAGCATTACGTGAATAAACACATAGGTCGGCACCCGTGTCGATGAGAAATTGAGTTTGAGAAGTTCGATTAGTAATGAATAGACGGCACGAGACGGACTGGTCTCACTGGCCGTCATCAGTAATGACCCGTCACGTTTTCCTAAATTATAGGTACAAGATTCCTTGCATTTTCGCGATTGTGATCCATAACGCCAATGATACCATAATCCATTTGCACCATGGAGAGTACAGCTCCGAGATCGAGATCTTGAGCGGTAAGTACTTGGTCTTGAGTCCGGATTACGCGAGGGACGAGTATTGATCGCTGCCACTTCACTTCTCAACGTCGCAATTTCCTGATTTATACTCAAGGTAAGCTGAGAAAATTTAAGATTCAACATGGCTTCAAGAGTGTCAATTCTCGATATCTCTGTTATTTGAGGTAGCAAAGGACCATATGCATCCGCGATGTTGTCTGCATGGAAAGCAAGTTATTCAAGCTTATTATCTTTAACTATTGCTAACACCACTTGTATACTTTTTGGTAGGCAGCCCATCCAAAGTGTCTTTAATAATGTTTCCGGAACGGAAGAGTCAGCCAGGTTTTGGAGGTGGCGTAAAAATTGTGACGGTTTACGGTCACCAATCTCAACGCACTCCAGAAGTTTTTCCTCTTAGGAGGCACTAAGACCTATTAATAGTTGATACCGTGATAAAAATTATGATTTCATCTAAAAATTCTTCAAAATTTTTATTTTTATATTTTATAAATTCCATGAACATGAATGCAGTATTTTACATAAATATTTTTCTGGTCTTAAAAATCAAAATTAACTTGGGATAAATGAAAAAATAATACGATAATTTCAAGTTAATTTGTACGGAAATGAGTTAAGTTAATAAATTAAGTTAATTTTCCAGAAATGAAATAAGTCAAATTAACTTAACTTATAACTTAACTTTTAACTTATTAACTTATTAATGCCCAGATTTGCATATTTGGTCAGTTTTTAGTGCATAAGAATGAAATGATTTAAAAAAAAAATGCTTCAACTGTTTCAGACGAAAAATACTAAGAAAAAAAATCAATCAAATCGTACAGAATCGATTATAATCAGTGTAATAAGAATCAGTATTAAAATTTTACCAATATAACTTATCGTCAAAATAATATCAAGACTCAAACGTAGTATATCAAATTTTCGAAATAACTTACTTCGGTGGTAAATCGTTGACTCTGGCAATATTATTATAAATTAGATTTGTGATGAAAATCGTAAATTTGAAGGAGTCGGGAATGAAATGAACCCAGCAGCAATCGTGGTAAGAAACATTGCGGTCGACCAAACGAGACGTTAGAGCTTATAATATGCTGGAAATTATAGGACCGCGGTAATCAGAACTAAATTTTTTTTTTACAAATTATATAACAGTTATAAATGTACAGTTTTGTATTGTATAGAACTGGACGTATTGATTTTATACTACAGACACTTATAGACTTTTGAAATATTTGATCGAACAGTGTAAACGAATAGATTTTATTCTAATACGAACGTATAATATAACGAATATATACGAACGATAGGAATACGTATGAGTATACGATTATCGTAAGAGATTACAAACACCTCAACATTTAAAAAAAAATTATATAATTACGTATAATATACGTATATTTTATTATATAATACTATTTTAATACAACTGAATAATAATTAAAACGTCGAAACGAGTGTCATTGAGAGACAGTAAAAAAAAATTATATATATATGTAGAACTTATAGAGAATCATCCAAATATATTTAGCGGAAAATTCTCCAATTTTTTACAACTGCTACAGCTAAAAAAATATGTAAAGACACTTTCTTTAGTCAATATTAATAAAAAAGTTTTTGCACTTAATAGTCAATATCTGCTAAACGTATATCAAATTATATATACTTTTATAAAAAGTGAAAATATACCGAAATTATAAATAAATGAAAAAATTAATATTAATAAACAAATATTGATTACGGAAACACATGTACTATTGAATATAGTTATTAATTTGTCAATGCAATATTTTGAATAATAATTTGTTTATTACATACTAACAAGTATAACATTAGTAGGTAAGCTTGATAACTATAAGTGGTTAGATTAAGGTATGGTATGGGCAATTCACTTAATGTTGTAAGTAAATACGATTAAGTATATTTTATTTACATTTAGTTAATAACTTACAATTTTAATAATAGGTGATAAATACAGAAACATTCACTAATCATTTTATAAAACTTATTTTAAACTAATATAAAATATGACTCGACAACGAGTTATTCACAGACATATTTTTCCACTCATAAAATTTACTTATTGTACATAATGTATACTAACAACCGTTGGATAATACGTTTCTACGGTAATGAATCAGAAAAAGTAAAATTAATCATGTGTGTGTAGTTTCCTCCCCCCCCATAAGTTATCATATTAATACAAAAATTAGTAACTGATTATAAACCATTTGCAACGAAGGTAATTTGCAACTTAACACACTCAACACAATCCAAATTTAATTAGTGAAGGGGTGAGAGGAAAATTCTTGTAGAATAAAAAAACTGAAAATACAATTTAAAAATATGGGATATTATTATCATTATCGTATTTTCTAACTAGTAGCCTGCATTGAAACACGAAAATAATTTTGTACTATCATGCAATTTAAAAAAATATTCCTACTTATTTAACTTAAATAATTTAAGTATTATTTAGATATCAGCGTATATGCTATACATAATACACACCCTTGACAGAATTCCTAGCGGCACCTATATGTAGATCAATAATAATGTGCATTTTTCCGTAGTTTGTTCGACTTTCATTTGATAAAATAAATACCAGAACAGAATGTCAAATTCGTAATAAATTAAACTGTACTATTTTTTCCATTTACTTTTATCGATACTCTATTCATGTGTCTAAGTTTCCTCGTCTTCTTAACTTTTAATCAACAATATTTCATGTCAATAATATATTATAACTCATCATCAATTATAAAATATATTAGGTACTAGTATATATCGTATGACAGAGTAGAGCAACAAATTTAAACATGTAAGTATTAACAGACAGATATAAAATAACATGAAGTAAAAATAAAAATAAAAATGAGCTTAGACAGGCGGTAATTATTGTAGCTAGGATATATTTGAAACGAATCTAGAATAATTGACACCGAATATAAATGTATATAATAAAATACAGTATAATAATTAATAATCATATTACATATATAAATACATTTTACATTTACATTATAAATTATATTCAAATTTAATGTTTAATTACATATAGATTTTTTAAAAAACCTAATAATTTTAGTATTTGTGTTGAAGCAAGAAGTTTTACACATATTTTTAAGCCTTTCTTCTTTCATAAAGTCCATCAACCACTTCTTTTTGAAAAACATAAATTTAATTTTTAATAATTAATTTATTATTAATTATTTTAGTTTCATCTCTTAAATCTGAGTTCATATTGAATGGATAACTTTAAAATTAAACCAACAGACTACAGAGTACAGGCACTATATAGTAACTAATAGCATTGATTAAACACATAAATCAGAGGTCGGCAACCTTTTGAACCACGCGGGCCATATTTTTTTTTCAAATGTTTATCAAGGGCCACATTAAAAAAAAATTTTTACATACAATATATACAAATAATTGTATTGCTATTATATTTGATTATTTTACATAGAAATATGAGTATAAAAAATATGAATATTACTGGAAAAAATTGCTTTTAAGAAAAAATTAAATTTTTTGACAAATTAAACATAATGGCTTACTTTTGTTTTCTACGAAAAAGCATAAATCAACCCAAGAATTATTAAAAAAACGATGTTCATCACAAATTTTTCTTTTTTTTAATCGCCATAATGTTTCGATTTACTTGTAAAATGAAACTATTACAAACGCAAACAGTCACATGTACGGGCGTAAACACGGTGTAATACTAATTGCTACAAACGCAATGTAACTATGACCATAGATTAAATATATTAGATACATATGTATTAAATACATAGATTAAATATATTTAAAATTTTAATTTTTAAATATGTATATATAAGTATATTTAATTTATCCTATGACTGAGAAGTGCAGCCATCATTATCTTAGACTCCGATTAGATAATAATAACAATTTAATAGATTAAACTGACTATATAACTATATAGAATAAACATCAACTATTAACGATTAGATTAGATTTTATTTATAAAGAAAAAAAGAATTGAATAGTAATGAAAATTGTATGAAAAATTTTATTGAACAAAAATAAAACACAAAAATTAACCACCTTTGTGCGGGCCATAAAAAGTTGCTTCGCGGGCCACATGCTCCTGATATAAATGTATATTTTATCAATGGTAGTACCTATTCGCGGTTATTGTAATCGTAATCGATCGGTGTCAATTGTCCGTGTTCTAAAAATATCGGTTGCAGAATGTTCGATATCGACAAAACCGCCGGGTGCAAATGTCCGAGTACCATTTGAAACTATAGATTATAAATTAATGTCCAGACATCGTATCCAATTGATTACATCCCTATTAGCTGTATGGATATAATTTAGAGTGCCTTTGAACGCATGGACCGGGCATCCAGTTGCTATATGAGGGATTGTTTGCGTATCATTTCCACAATCGCAGCATTACTAATGAGCATTTAGTTTTAATTCTAATAAAAATACAATTTTACGAATAATATAAACTATTAAATTTGAAACAGTGAGAAAAATGACTAACCTTTCTTTGTACTTATCAGTTATCATAACGCTTAATTCCATTATCAAACTACACTTAATTTATATTAATTTTATTTAATACAGTTAACTAATGCTAAATAATTATAATTATAGTTTTATCTACTACTAAATAAATCTTACATTACATTATTAAGTAAAAATGATCTATTTAATTTAACTTATCATAAAACTAAATTGTATGATCAAACTACTACTAACTAACGCTAACTACAGTTAAACAATGCTAAATAATTATAATTATAGTTAACTACTACTAATTAAACCTTACATTAAATAATTAGGAAAAACTTTTCTATTTAATTTAATTTATCTTAAAACTAAATGCTATGATCAAACTACAACTAGTTAATATTAAATACACAATTAACTTTATCTAAAGTATTATAACAATATTTAATTATTGCAAAATAAACCTTACATTAAATTATTAGTTAAACATTTTTATTTTATTTAACTTAACTTATAAAACTAAATTGTATGATCAAACTACTACTAACTAATATTAACTACAGTTAAATAATGCTAAATAATTATAATTACAGTTAACTACTAATAATTAAATCTTACATTAAATAATTAGATAAAAATTAATTGTTTAATTTAACTTATCAAAAAACTAAATGTTTTGATCAAACTACAACTAGTTAATATTAAATACACAGTTAACTTTATCTAAACTATTCTAACTATAAATTACTATTAATTACTGCTAAATAAATCGTACATTTAAAAACTAGTTAATCATAATTTATTTAATTTTAATTAACAATTAACTAATAAATAGGGCTCGGATTTGAACGAATTTATGAAACCAAAATATGTACATAAATAAATGCTAAAAACTCAAAAAGTGTGAAAATGAAAAAACAAAATGAAACAAATTATATTTTTTTTTTGGAAATATTATTAAAAAAAGGTTTTAAAAATCATAAAATTTAACTAAAAATATCTGAAAAATAAAGTAATATTAATTCTCTTCATTACTATAGTAATAAATATATTTATTTTAACTTGCATTTTTAAATTTTCAAATTCAAAACATCTTCGATTTGATCGTAAGACTGCCTTATACCGACTAAATGATCTTTCGACATCCACTGATTTTATTGGACAGTATTGCATTTTTACTATGTCTGAAGGAGTAAGTTTTACATTCAATGATACTTCAGAAGTATGGCAAAACCATAATTTTTTTGTAGAATATTTTTTACTTTAATATTTATAATTTTGCCAATTTTCCCTTGTACTTTTTCAAATTTTTTTACTGTTTCCTCTACAATATTCAAACTTTCAACTAAAGTTAAGTCATGAGTTTATAATTTTGTAATGACATCTACCAAAAATAGATAATTAATAGAAATTTACATTAATTCATTTTTCAAATCATTATTTTTTAAAACAATTTCAGCTTTTTCTATAAACATTGAAGTAGTCGGATCGAATTTGACAACAATATTTTTGGTTTCTTGGAAGTTTTGACGATAATAATTAGCAGCATTTAACCAAGTTCCCCATCTGGTTACAATTGGTTTTGGAGAGAGGCTTAAATCCGGGTACATATTTTTAAATATTTCGATATGACTATATTTTAGAAATATATTTTTGGTTAGATATTAATTCATCTAATTTTATAAATTTTGATCGGATGGTTTCAGCTATTCAGTAAAATGCGTGTGCTAAACCCGTTAAATGGATCATTTAATCGACTTTTACCATGTAAGGCGCGACATCAGATACAAATAATAAAACATTACAATACAAAACTATATCAGGCCATAGAATACTCATAAAATTATTAAAGAATCATGCAATATTTCGGTGGTTACATTTATCTAATTGTTCACAATTTAACAAAAAAGGCTTAGATTTATCGCCATCTAATTTGCCAACAGTGAAGTTTGCAATAAATCTACCATCTACATCGATTGTTTTATCACTCGATACCCATGAGTCCATCACCGACTGAGTTTCTAATATACATAAGAGTTTCATGGTAGATTAGTTGGGTACATTTAAATTTCGCCCTAAAAATACAGGTAAAGAAACATACATGTAAATTCCGCTCGAAAATAATTGATAATTAATAAACACATCCTATATATATATATATATATAGTTCATATTACTTAATGAAGTTTAAAAATTTAAAGTTGCTTTTATTTGCATTTTTCGATCAAAACCGAATAGGGATAATAGCCAATAGGTTTATAAAAAATATAATTATTGCTTACTGTTAATAAACAAATTTCTGAATGTATATTATTAATCATATTATTACTGACATAACATAGATTAATGATTATAATTTAAAAGTATTTAAATAAATATATAGTTCACATAAGTTATGTATATTGTATATCATATAAAATTGTTAAGCGTTTAAAACTCTAGGACATGTACTGAACACAGTTTATAATATTTATATCTAATATTTCCAATTATTAGATCCACAATATGTGGCAAAGCTGATAAGATATGACAGGGATGGGCAACCCAAAGTTATTAGAAGGTCAATTTTTAGAAAGTTAAAATGCAGCGGGCCAGAGTATAGAAAAGAAGAAGAAAAAAGGTCATTCAAAATATGAATTTAAATTAGCATTTATATAAACGGAAATAATAAATACAACACACACGATAGCACGAAACGAATTATACGAAGAAACTGATATAGTTAAATAGTTCGGTACAAACAGTTGTGGTTGAAAGCTATACTTATACATACATATGACATTTAGTAGACATTTAACGATATTTAATACCAGATAAAAATTATTAAATCGATAACTTAGAGGATAAACTTTAAAATTATATGATGTCATTTTAAAATATACCACGGGCCAGATAAAAAAGGATCGCGGGCCGTATCCAGCCTGCAGACCGCCAGTTGCCCACCCCTGAGATATGACATGATTAAAAATTGTCGTCTGAAATACGATTGTTCCGTGTTCATTCTAACATACAGTCACGGAACGCTTAGTTTAAATTTTTCTTTTTTTTGGTCGGAATTTAAAAATCCATTTTTGTACCTGCATATTTTTTGGGCGGAATTTACAATACCCCGATTGGTTGAATATAATTTTTTCTTAATATGCTTTCATCAGGAACTAATAGTTCTGTATATTTTTCAAAGAATGATTTTAAATTAGAATTTTGAAGTTTTGCTAGCGGCAGATCAGCTTTAATAAAAGCTTGACATAAATCGCTGTTGAATGTATTAGAAATCGAAGAAGACGTGAATGAAAAAAATTGTTGTTTGAATTTTATAATTTTATTTTTATTTTCTTTGTGCTTATTAGTTTGTAAATGTTGTGTTACCTGAAACCGTTGTTCAATTACTATGGATTTTTCACAAACATAACCGTATACTAACCGTCACTTTGTAAATGTTCGTTTAGAAATTCAGAAACATATTTTGCAGCTTTGGATCTATTAGATGATCGTACTTTTGGGATATTTAAGTATATAAAGACTCGCTGTTAATACTTCGAACAATCAATCATTTATCGAGGTCATAAAACTCAAACCTTGAAGAAGAACGAAAAATAGAGTTCTACAAGAAATTTTTAATAAAATCAATATAATAGAAACGATCAAGAAATGAAGGTTGCAATGCGCAGCCAGAATTCTCTACTAATGATGCTGGAACAAAATCTAGTAGGAAAAAGACCCTTAGGAAGACCTAAATTGAGATGAGAAGATTAAGTTAAGAGGAATGTAGAAGATTTAGGAGGTGGAGCAAACTGAAAGGATTTGGCGATGAATAGAGATGGCTGGAGAATTAGTTGTGAGACGGCATGGTCCTAGCGGCCGATTAACCCAAGAAAGAAAAAGAAAGAAATAAAACTCAAACGCATAGACTATAATATAGATAATACTGATAATAAAATATATTGTATACTAACAAATTATCTAAATATTTAGGAGAAATTGGTAATATTGAGAAATATGTAAAAATATATAAAATAAAATATAATTAATTTCATTGGAAATTCCTTGAAACGAATTTATCACTTACCTAAATTAATTTATCAAGTTATTACAGTAAAAATATAAAAAATATATAATATATAATACAATATATGTATTTATATATAAATCCGAGCCCACAGTAAAAATATAAAAAAATATATAATATATACGAGTATATAATATATATATTTACGAGTACATATAAATCTGAGCCCTATTAATAACTAAAAAAATGTAATTATACGACCGTGACACAACTTGATCATATGCTCTTCATCATAGCTTGTCCGTCCTTTTTTAATTCAACTAACATTGATTTATAATCAATCGTCATCTTGTCTCGATGAACAAATGCGTAAAAAAAAATCGAAAAAATATAAAATTGATTCACTTACTGATATCTGTACTGTCAAAAAACAATGAACTAATATTAATTTGTTTTGTTGATTTGTATTACACAACAATCAGTTTGATTTCGACCAGCAAATTAATTATATTATTATTATTATTATTATTATTAATTTGTTATTACACAATAATTATAATTAGGTATAAAGGTATTACATAATAATATTTATAAGTTATAAGTAGAGCGCGGATTTCTATGCAATCGCATATTTTTTTCCTTTCAATATTTTTGGATTTTTGTCAGTTATCTCCACGAATCATCATAATTTGAAGCTAATGGTGAATTTTTTTTTTTCATATTTCTGCATAATTAGAGGTTATTGCATATTTTTGCATATTTTGGCAAAATTCAAAATTTATTGCATATTGAAGTGAAAATTTAAAAAAAAAAATGTATAAAATACGAGTAATATTTTATCTAGTAGAAAAATTAAAAATAAATTTCATAGTCACTAAATAATAATTTATATATATTTAGTTATAAAATAAATAATCGATTACGACGTAAACTTAATCGCTCTTGCTGTGTCAGTCGATTATCGACATACCACTTGCTTCAAATATGCCCCAATAACTTCGAATGACATCGGGGGTTCGTTTTCAGTCTTTAAAAATATGTTAACCGATAAACGACACAGCTTCACAGAAGATAAACTTGAAATGCATATGATTATTTATTTTAATAATAAATAAAATTTTAAAAATAAATTAAGTTCAGAAAATTCCCTAAATTTCTTTGTATTAAGTATTTAAGTAATTAATTTTTATAAGTTGAATTATAAATTTTAAATAAATAAAAAATTCTTGCATATTTTCATAATTTTGACTGCATATTTTTTACATATTTTCATAATTTTGACTGCATATTTTTTGCATATTTTCATGATTTTTATTGCATATTATATGGCATATTTCGATACTTTTAAGTGCATACAAATCCGCGCTATAGTTATAAGTAACAATTTAATTGCAAATTTTTCATTTTTGCGCCCGGAGCGTAGGCACCTATAACCCCTCTCTTGCTACGGGTACCTGGTGGCTATGAATACGATTCGCGGAACGTTTACCGCAACCTTTAGCTGCCATCTTTCTAACGTATTATCCGAGTGCAGAGGTCACTCCTACAGTTAATTTATTTTAGACAGGATGAGTGAGATATACTGAAATTTAACATCATTTTACGGCGAAAAGAGCTATTTACTTTGCTCGACTGCGTCGAGTGATTGAGTGTAGTGTGAACTCGGCCGAAGACATAACGTCCCCATAAAATAAGGATACATAAAATAATAACAAAGCACGACTGCCCCCTCCCTCAAAAATATGATCTGTTGATAATATTATCAATACTATTTGTTCATTCGTCGACGGTTAGCGTTTGTGTTATATTTCAATGGCATATGCAAATCCGCGGTCGGTCGATCGCGTCTCCCTCCATAAGCTTAACATTTACATCGTATTTCCAAACTGTATACAAACAGGTTTACCGCTGCTGGTAGAAAATTAACTAAGCGAATGCATTAAAGTTCTAAATGCCGTTTGAATTCATCCCGTTGTGAAACCTCGCCGATACGGTTTTCTTTATATAATTTGTTCACCGCTCTTAGGCGCAATACTTGCCTATATGTTGTTTACGCGCTTCGGGAACAGGCCTAACTGGTATAAAATAATATTATAGGCACCGAACAGTTTTCAAAAGTTATGATCGTGATATTTCTCTCGCGCTTGCCATGACATCGCGGCGCGTTTAAGATTTGCTCGTCTAATCGCGTCGGCGACAATTCGTGGGGATCAACATTAATTGATTAATCGACAGATCCATAAATCCCGAGTAAAAACACGTGTACACCTGACACTGATAAAAATTTTAAAGGCGATACGTACGTATGCGATATTACGATACTCGTGACCAAGAGGTGTACAATTTCGACAGTCAAGGCGTAATAAATGTTCGTTTAAAATAAATACGCGCATGACACACTCATGTGCTTGGGAAAACAACTGTCAAAACTGCGGCACCAACGCGTATTACGGGCACACGTTTTCCCGACACATTCGGGGTAAACAGAAGACCATTAACTGTCAACAGTCTGTGCATGCCGCGGGGGATGTGTATTGGTTTTCAAAGGACAACCGGAGAGGGATAAAAAGAGCCGTCCGACACCGTCGAGGATGGGCATGGACCTCTGAGACCGATGCTGTTTTTTCTACCCACCGCCATGTGCGCGTGTAACCGGAAGTGGCGGACAAGATTCGAACATTATGCTTTTCATTTCTTTTCGAAACGGGGATGTCGTCTAGATTTCACTCGCGTACTGTGTACTGCGTGCAGAAAACAACGGCAAACCATACCGCGTCCGAAAAACTACAAAAACCCTGTAGACATATGTTCTATCACAGTAGGAGTAACAAGTGAATGAAATACGTTACGAAAAAATAAAAAAATAAAACAGAAAAAATACGTTGAAAGTTTTTGTCGAGACAATATCTGAAAAGAAACTTCAGAGGGGATGGCAGTATTTTCGATACGATGAAATGAAACTTGTGCTGATTTACCGCACCCGAAAAAAGTTGATCGCACTACATAAAATGAAAAAATAAACATTGCAAGACCAACACACAATTCTACGTCTAGATTAAAAGAACGAACAGAGAGTTACAATAAATTATGTCCGAAGGTTTGATTTTTTTATGTACATATATATATTTATTATATATTTTTTTACGAAGAACGATGTAATCGATTTTATTATTCGCAAGCATAAATATCTAAAACGATATTACAGTCCGACAATTATTTTTTAAACACTGTGAATACAAAAAAGCTATCCCTTGCATACACGTACGTTTGCAGAGGATAAGAGTATGTGTTGGTTAGATGTTACAGCTACGTAAATACAAAAAACGAAAGATGGATACATTTTTTTTTTTTTTTGCTGAATCGTATAAATTTATCGTTTTCATATATAATATGTACTTCCTGTTCCTCCTCGTATTGACTTAACACAAATACACGGTATTGTTATCGCAGCAACCCGTTATTTATATTCTGTGTTGACAGATAGTTAGATATTGAATTAACCATGTTATTTTAATTGATATTTAAATACCGTATACCTATATGCTCAAATTTTGTATTATTATTATCATGTACAGTCGATCATTATAGAACTTCTAAGAAAATTATAAAAAGATTATTGTTTCAAACAGTATAATAAAAAAATAAATAAATAAATAGTTTTCATAAAATATTCCCCGATTAGTGGGTTTATTCCACAGTCCTATTAACGTAATGGAGGCTCCATATCCCCTTCACTTTGAAAATTCAAAACCAAACTTTCACTATTCGTTTGTGCTTCGTTTGTGTTGGTGTGTGCTTTTAATCCCGTCGTTTGTGCTTAACCTTTTTCCAAGATATCCGACTTTCAAAATGGGGCGGGCTGGGGACATACTTGACCCACCACTATAAAAATTCAATACAAAAATTATGCCATTCGTTTGTGCTTCGTTTGTGCTAAACTCCTTCCTAGGAATACAACTTTGAAAGTCAGGGAATGAAATGTACCTCAGCTACTTCCCTTTAAAACAAAAATAATAAAATAATATTTTTCTTCTCGTTTCGCTGATGATAACTGTCCACATAATTATTTTTTTCTCTTTGGTAAATAGTTGTAAACTATTTGGTTTGCTGTAAAAACCAAATGAGTTATTACAATCAAACGAGGGAGCAAGGATTCACTTCTCGACTAAAATGTCATACTTTTGGCTACATTTTTCACAAAGCCAATGAATAAACCAGCCATTTATTAGCCATCTTTATAACAAATGCCAATTTCGCATTTTAAAGGTAAAATTTTGTACTTTTAAATTTTTTTTTAACCTCCTGAAAGCTACTCTCATTTCCATCCACACATTGATAGATTAAAATAATTTAGTATCGACTACGTTAAAATAATTTTACGTTTTCATACTTTTCATAAAACAATTATTTTACTGTTTAAATAGTGTCATGTAATACAACAGTTAAAAATAATAATCTATATTATACATTTTTAATAAATGTTAAAAATATAAACAAAATAATATCTACAAATCAATGAGCTTATAAAAACAACTATAATTAAGTAACATTAGTGTTCAGAAATAAGGAAGTATTGAATACATAGACAACTATATTAAATTTAATACATTTAATTAAAAAAAAATTATAAAATATTTTAAGAACAAATATATTAAATTACATATAATACCATAGCTATATTATGTATATAAATAAAAAAATATTTAATGTATCTAAATTATATTATATCTAAAAACTTTTGCTTTCTCTTTAGATTATATCACTGTATCTGAGTACTACAAACAAGAGCGGATTGGCAATTATTTTCGGCCCAGGAAATATGAAACAAACCGGCCCATGAACCAAAAATTAAACTATTTTACCTCTCTTCCTCCCAAAAAAATGCTTTATTTTGCTTCAATTTCAAAATTTGTTAATTTCCCCCCTACATTAGTAAAATCTACAATAACATTACTATAATTATAGCTATAATAGTTTTGGGTAAGTCACATGATTAATCAGTTCCAACTTGAACTTGAAGCTTGATCTTAATGCATCTTTAAATATATATTTCATTTTTTAATGATTTTTATTTATTTTACAAAATAAAACTTTTTTTTTTGTAATTATATAATAATATAGAGCGGCTCAAACAAAGATCGGCCCATCGGGAAGATTTCTGATTTCCCAATAGGTCAATCCCCCCCTGACTTCAAAACAGTTTACTTTTCTAGCAAGTATTTGTATACCAGGGAAAAACATTCTATTTTATTCAAATTTCATACATTTAACAAGATTTATTTCTCAAAACTCATCCATCACTTTTAGAGACTATCATATTATAGATAAAGAGCTGATATGTGAAAATAATTACTTGTTCGTACAATTGATTGAGTACGAAGAAGAATGCCATTGTTCCACCCTCTGTAATTTTTAAGGCGAATAAATCGAAACTTCCGCCTACCTACAGATTTTTCTGAAAATCCACACACACTCAGTTACGTAAGCCACAACAGTCGCGAAAAAGAATAGTCTCTCTACCGGAGCTGAAAATGCCACAGGAGTATTATACCGAAGAAAAACTTTTTTCACTGTAGGATATGAGTTTAAACATTCAAGACGTTGACATGGATCTTCAAAATACTTTAATACCTTGAACATACATTCAAACCATAGTTAAATTCATTTTTCAAATAAAACATTTAATTTATTATACATACTTCAATCTCAGCTAACGTGGATGTACGAGTATCTGTTGTGTCATTTTGTATTGCTGGACCAAAGTCATAAAAATCAGAGTGACCTTCTTCAATTTCAACATTTTTTTCACTAGTTATTGTTATGGATTCAGCTGTTACTGCTTTTTTAAATATTGATAAAAGTTTATCACGAGAATATAATGTATGAATACAATTTAACCACTTATCTTTGAACTTGTGGTAAGAAAAAGCGGCAATAGCTTCAACCGTATTAAAACTTAAAATATTAGAAAATCTTTTTTATATGTTATCTAGAAGACTTTTTCGAATTAATTTACAGTACATTAATTGTTCACTGTTAATAACTATTAATTTTCGTTGCAAACATAATAGTGTGGGAAAAACCATACCGTAAAATATATTTTTATCTCCTTGTAATATGTCCAAAGCTTGAGATAAAAGCTTAACACAAAATAAAAATTTTCCTATGTTATTATGGTCAGAAACAGTAAATGAACACTGCTTTAAATTAGGTAATCTAGTAAGTTCACTAGATTTTATTTTTATTTTTTGAATTTGAGTTAACGAGTCAAATAATGAATTCCATCTCGTCTCACCGGATCTTGATAGGGTATGTCCTAAAACTGACTGAATTATATCTGCTGATTTTGGTCGACTTGCCGCATTCCATAATGTACTACACTTTTGTATGACTTTAGTATGCATTTAATAGATATGTGGTGATGATTTGATGGTTTTCATTATATCACTGGTAGCACAAAGGCTCAATGTATGAGCATAACGTCGAATATGCCTAGAAAGAATAATGTTAGGTTCATTTTCTACATATTTACTTTGAAAACTATTAACACTCGAATCGCTATCGCTTTTGACAGAATCATTCCTATCACTCAATTTTCTAAAATGTGTCATTTTTACACCAAATACATCAAATGCTTTAACCATATTATTGCCATTATCTGTAACCGTTACTATTACCTATTAACGAAAAAAAATGTTCAGGCTTATTAAATTAATGACTTAGTGCCATTGAACCTGAGCGATATTTTATTGTAAAATTATATATTATACATTATTAAGAGTTAAGTCCAGAAATTGAAATCAATTTCATAATCGATTTTAAATATCCATAAAAATTATTTAAAATCTTGTAAAAAATCAAAATTAATATCAGAATAGATAATTCTTAAAATTGAAATACAAATCAAAAATCAATTAAATCGATATTTTGCGACAACATTAAAATCATGTAATCATAGTATCGATATATAACTAATTAATAAAAGTCGAAAAAACTAATATCAATACTTAAAATTAAAATTAAAATCGAAAAAAACTAATATTGATACTTAAAATGAAAATTAATATCGAATTATTTTATTTCGATTTCAAGTCCTGGTTAAGTCACTAAAATCAAAAAATCAACAAAAAAATCTTTTTTTACAATTTTTATAAATGAAATTTTATATTATTTAGCCAATAATACATAGGGTGATAAAAAAAAATTGCAAATATAGCATGTCCGGTAAACTATAGAAAAGTTCGTTCGATATAAATAATTTATACCTTAAAGTATTACTTGTGTGCAACAGTCCTTATATTATTAAAAATACAATCTATATAATATACTATTTACCTTAGTCACGTCCAAATTGTACTTGTTATATACATTATGTAATATTTTTGCGATTTTATCGTGTGTATGAGCACCTTTAAAACGACGACATGCAAGGCTAGCTGATTTTCGCTCTAACAAGTCTTCATCAATCCAATGAACGGTTACACCCATAAAACTTTTTATTTTTGCCGACCACACATCAGCTGTTGTACATAAATAGTTTACCTTTTCTAATGCACTTTTTAATTTTTAATACTCATGTTAAAACGAGTTTCGATTTTTTTACCAAGGCTTCGGCGACTCATTAAAGTTAAACTATTATTTTTAAGAATTCCAGAAGCAATAAACATTTCTTTAAAAAATGGATTTTCTACTGTACTGAGAGGTGCCATTGAATGAATAATATAATTCGTTACATCTTCGTCAAATTGATTTTGAAAGTATTTCGTTTAATTTTTACAGTTCATATTATTGGAATATTCAATTTTTTCTTTTTTTTGTGTGTTATTAATATACTTTTCATATTCATCTAAAATAAAACTGTTGTGCTTCCTCTTTAAATGTGATTTAAAATTTGAGGATGAAAATTTAGATCTTTTAATGTTAACATATTTTGGCTAACATTTAATACAATTTGCTATCACGTTTTTAAAGTCAGAAGAAATTAATTAAAAAAAAGTTCCATCAAGTATAGTAGCATTAGTTTTAGTGGCCATTTTGATGGACTTTGATGACTACTGTTCATGTTGGGAAATAGTTTGACTCTGATCCTCCAATAATTGCACACTTTGAGATGAGCTTGATCCACTTTCATCATTATAAAATATGATAGTGTCACTGCCACTTGTAATACTCAAATTATACATAACTGAATTCATTTTACGCACATAGAGAAAAATGAAATTAACTTTAGTGAACTGTCGTTATCAAAATTTTATCGTCATTTAATGACGATACTATACTAAATAACATTTCAGCACATATAATATGGCTACATCAAGTTTGTCAGATTTTATTTCAAATTACTTACAAAAATGTTACTTAAGCAGTATTCGGATTTTCTCTTGGACCATAGGCTTATCGAAAATATCAAGTGCCAAATGTATTATTTACAATCGTTAACATGACCCGTAGATTTTTAAAATGCAATAAAGTTGCGGTAGGATGGTCGTTTTCTTCCCCTTCAGATACTCGTGGGTATGAGAACGAGGTGTTAAACGATACCGCGATATTACATCCAGATAAAAAAACATTATAAAATGCTCATAAATAAAGAGCCAGTGCAATGAGTTTTTTACCGTAGATACGGTATAATTGATAAATAGAGCTCGGCTATTATGCACTATAAAAATACAAAAATTCACTTAGCTAAAAACAATATACACCAAAATATGCAGGGTAAAATGCATTTTACCTTTAATATTAAAAATGTATCATATTTCATAAGTATTTCATTTTTATTAGTTGTTATTTTTGAATTTAATATTTTTTTAATTATATTATGATAAAATATTTTTTTTTTAACTTGATCAAACTTGTATCTAAAAATATTTGGGATAAACACAATAACTTTGATTTACAATAATATTTTATTTATCTACCCAATAATTAAATTTTTTTTTCTCTAAATATTTGAAAATGTACTGAAATATGCATTTAAAATATAAAACCATAAAATATGCAAGGTAAAAATAATATTATTTGATTCGGTAGAATACGAATCAAATTTTTATCCAGGTCTGCATTAAATTGGATCGATAGAAAAATATATGCAACTTCATAAACATCCGAGCCATATTGATAAACACACATTTTATTCAACAAAACAATGTTAACGGGTTTTTTTTTTTTTGTTTGTTTTTATTTTTGTTTTCAATTCCACGTGCAACGCAAATGTTCGAAGAATGATCCAACTTCCTTAACACATAATATATCACTCTATAGCGCTCACTTTCGCTATATCTTAAATCCAATCGGAAAATACATTCAACAGTGCACCGTACACCGAACACGAACTCCTATCGTCTGGAGATGGTACGTTCGCGCGTGGGTAGTATTGACATGGAAGCGCTGACAAGCCGTCGACCGAATCCACACAATCTATTAAAATAGAAAAACTAAACAGGAGCAACCCGTCACGGACGGTGTGCGGTCTGCGAAACACCGTGTGCTCACGGTAACAATAATTATCCGTCGCCGTACACTCGTCGTGGAATCAATCGTTTAATGGACGTTGTTGTTGTACGAACGGACGGAGGGACGTCATTATTTTCCTCGGTATCCCGTGGGCAGATGGAGTACAATATCATGGCCGAGTGAACACTGCCGTCGATTGATCGTACCTGCAAAAAGTGTAACGTACATGTTTTACCGACGACGGGACAGATGTACACGTTCGTACTTGGATCCGACCAATGAGTCGCAAGAAACCTTTAAAACGAGGTTTTTCATCGGCAATTCCGAGAACGGAAATGATAAAATGAATCGATATTTAAAACACGAATAGCAGAATAAAATTGGACCGGAGAACTCACCACAGTTGGACGCCGCATAATTTTCTCAAGACCCGTGGAATCGACATGGATATCATAATAATCACAACCGCAGGTGCAGGACCTTTTCGCGGAAGGTTGCATTCATCAGAACTGGGGTAGAGCATTTGCGGGCTATTTTGCACAATCGCAAAAATAGCAGAGTAAGAAACAAATACATTTCATGATAAAAAAAAGTTATTGTTGAAATTTTATTTTGCATATAAATTAGGGATGGATCGATATCAATTTTAATCGATAACCAATAAATTCGAAACTTTGAATTTTCATTCAAAAGCATGAACCGATATAATAAAAAAATCGATAATCATCAACATTCAACCAACAATACTTACTGATTGATAACCATTAATGTTAATAATTAAATATTAAATAAATAGTAGTAAATAGTAAATATAGTAAGTGTTTATACTTAATAGTTAATTTTAAAAGTTTAATATTTGATACTTCACAGTTAACATAAATACATGATAATATGATATTAAACAAGGAATGTCTGTAGCTTATGTAGTTTTGCTGGTGGTTATTAGATAAAAAACTTAAAAAAACGATAAAATATACTTTCTTTTCTAAGGAGTATACAACTAATTGCACAGCAAGCTTTTCTTACATACCATGGTGACATTAATATGGTTATAAAAAAGTTTAAAGTTATAACCACGCGCAGAACTGATAATATCAGATTATGCATATAACGATAAACTGATTTTTTTTTTTTTTTTGATTTCAGGTGGAATATAGGATTTTAAAAAAACCTATACTGATAAAACCGATATTGCCAATATCAGCCGATAACCGATATCGGCTTGCATATTGGCTCAGTCCTAATGTAAATGCATATTTCGAGTTTTTTTTTTTTTAGTTTTCGGGCATTTTTTTTCCGTTCTACACTTTTAGATGCATATTTTAAATAATTGATCATATTATCAATATTTTTCCATCGATGTTCTTATTCCTTTTATATTTTTAGCTAAAATATTGTTTAATTTAAAATTTTCTTTGCATAATGCGGTTGACTATTCCCAGATGCAAGTTTTTCCTATAAAAACGTCTCGTATTCCTCGATATCGCGTAAGTGTTCGATCGTGTTTGGCATGACGGATTACTATTCAAATTAAAATCATTTCTACCTGCTCCATATTTCATATACTAGCATCAAACAAAAACCCAAACATATCCACTCATGATATACAATTCCAATTAAATCAAATTTTCAATTGGACTAAAAAATGGAAGATTAAATTAATGAAAAAATCAGTTTAAATACATTTTTCTCTTAGTTAAAAAGAATGTCCTCAATAATAATGTACAAATTCCTATCAAAAATATAACCAAATACCTAGGAGTTCATTTAGATAAAAGACTTATCTGGGCCCATCACACTAAACAAAAAAAATAAACAATCTAATACACGCCTGCACTCCTTCCTTCGTCCATTATTATCTCCTTCTATGAGTTTAAAAAACAAAATATTAATATATAAGACAATTATTACCCACCTTTGGTCATATGGTATCCAAATCTGGGGCTAAGCCAAACCATTTAATATAAAACCCATACAAGCTTTCCAGTCCATATGCCTTAGACAAATATCTAGTGCCCCTTGGTATATGACCAACGACGCACTAGATAAGGATCTACAAATCTCAAGAGTCAACGAATTAGCAACTCGTTACTATCAAAAGTTACACTCCAAACTGCACTTAAACCAAAACCCTCTTATTTCTTGCATGTCCTCTATAACCATTCTCAATAACCCTCCAAGGAGGTTAAAAAGAAATTGGTCAAGAGACGCCCTTGCCCAACACACAAAAAAAAAAAAAACGGTCCCTATAATATGAACCCATCAAACTAATTAGGAGGTACTGTTGATGGACGGTTTTCCCCCCTCAAGATATACATGTCATGTTTTATATTATATATTATCAAATTTACTTATTGTATTGTACTACTTGTTGTATAGATCGTGAATATGCATTTTAATAAAATAAAAAACGTCTCGAAGGTTGTCGATTAAACTTATTTTCCTATTATTAATTTTATTTCTAGTAAAATAATATTGTTCACGACACAACATTTTATCGATATGTGGCTATACGGGCTGGAGCTCTTAATACAAGTGAATTCACGGAATTCACGTGTCACGTGTCATGTGTAAAATTCAAAATAAAAACGTATATCCTTAACTTAATACTGTACTGATAATATTTTATTAAAACTTCAAGTGTATAACATAAAATTACTAATTTTCATCATTATAAAAATGGATTTATACTTGGATAAACACGTATTTCACGTGTACACGTGAATTCCGTGACACGTGTTTTAAGAGCTCTAATACGGGCTATACTAGGGTGAATATACGTCCTGTTTTAAACAGGATTGTCCTGTTTTTTCAATCGGAATTAAACAGGACGATTTTAATCCTGTTTTTAGTGACTGTCCTTTTTTAATCCTGTTTTTCATTATTTTTTCATCAAATAGTGATTTTAGCGATTAATTGATAGTCATCAATAATAAACTGCTTTAAATATTTTTATCTATGAAATCCAGTCATGTTAATATGTTTATTTTTAGTGTGGGTATTTAATTTCCCCGAAATTACGACGATGTCGATCATCGATAATAATAATATATCATTATTGTAACTTGATATGATAAATATTAATAACATTCATTACACTAGAATAAAATTATAAATTTTGTTATTGCAATATATTTTACAATTATTATGTATATATATATATATATACAGTAAAACCTCGATAAAACTGAACTTCGGTAAAGGTACGGTGTCCAATGCGCGACCTGTCGCCGCGACCAGTTATAATTTTCGGTCGCTGATGACCGACTGGTGTTCAATGCGCGACCGATCGTAGGTACTAGGTTCTAAATTTCGTCAATAGCACACCGATGTCTATCGAAGGTTGACGTAAAACGGTACCAACATGTCTGATAATGAGTTGCTGTGTATTTTGAATAATAATAAATTAATTATAAACTTACTAGAAGATGAGTTGGATGACAATGAAATATTATTTTCGTATTTGTTGTCTAAAAAAAGGAATCCAATTGATTCCTTATTTTTAAACCACGATTCTGAAGGATATTTTAAAATCCTAATAAATAGACATTTGTTCGAAAATATTTTGGGAAATTTCTTTCCATTTTGCATCTTTAATTAATAAATTAAAATATTGCATGTGTGAACAGTCATAAAGCTCTGGATATTTACGCACGGATTCAATAAAAAGTTCATCTTCTTGTGATGTAAATGCTATAGCCGACATATTGACCCCGAGAATGAATGGTCGACGCGTCGCGCTACACTGCTCTTGTCGCGGTATTGTCGCGGGTCGCGACGGCAAATTATCTGTCGCGCGTTGCAGTCGCGGGTAGGACACCAATCAATGGGAAACGCAAATAATCGGTAGAGCGCGACCGGTCGCGCATTGGACACCGTACCTTAAAACGGAAACCCCGGTATTACGGAACATTTTTTTGGTCCCGTTTCAAATTACATATAATTAACTAACCCCGTCAAAACGGAAACCCCGTTAATACAGAAAAATGTCATGGTCCCAAGCGATTCCGTCTTATCGAGGTTTTACTATATATATATTGTAATATGCATATATTACTAAGAAATAATAATACGCATATTCCTGAGTCAATAAGTCAATAAAACATACTTAGAATAACTTTGCACACATAAACTTTAATGAGTGCCACGCGCGAATTACAAATCACAAAAACATCCGCAAACAAAACCACATTCGAATAAGACAATAAGGGCCAAGGGTAACCATGGACGAAACATCATTTGAATATGAAGATCAAGACCAAGGACAACCACGTGCCGAAAACAACACAATCAAAACAGAATCAAACAGAGTATATAAAGGCTCCGTTTCACCACCAACGGCAGACGTGTCTAGCTATCAGTACAAGCCCTTCCGAGTTTTGTCTTTGATATTGTTAGCGCGCAAATTTATAATTTGTATTTGTATTTATTAAAAGTGTTTACAAGTGTTTAAATTAATTATTGAATCAATTTACCCTGATCCAACAACATCATTACGATAGGTACCTGTTTTTATTGAGTACCACGTAACAGTGGCGCAGTCGGCATTTCGAACATCGTTCATTGGAATTTTGAGTCAATTTCATTAAAGAAAAATTGATCACTTTTCTTTGCGGAATCAACACTCAACTTCAATCAACACTCAACTTCAATCAAACAATCAACATCCATCAACACTCACTTACATCCTTTAAAATATGACAACTCCACGAGTCATCTTGGCGTAAGCATACGATTATAATTATAAAATATAACAAATCAAGACTGTGTACGTACACATTACATCATACCAGGTTAACCTATTTTAATATTACATATGAGTTGTAATAAAATTATTATTGAAACTATTGAAAAATATTATTGAGATTTATTGAAAATCATTAATGAGAATTACCATTGAGATTTATTATTGAGAATTATTATTGAGATTTATTGAAAATCATTATTGAGATTTACCATTGAGATTTATTATTAAAAATTATTATTAAGATTTATTGAGAATCATTATTGAATGTATTACTGGTGTATGCAGCTTATATAATATATAAAATATATATTATCGAAAGAGATTATTATTGAGAAAGCTTATTATTGAAGAATTTATTGCATTTTATTGAGAATTTATATTAAACTTACTGAGAAGTTTATTGATGTTATAATTGAGAATTTTATTAAATTCTATTATTGAAAATTATTATTGTGAATTATTATTGAAACTTATTTATTATTATTGAAATCTCAAATTTATTATGTTAAACTAACATAAACAATATTACAACTCATATGTATGAAAACGACTATACTGATATTAGCGATACGTCTCCTCTAGAACTTGCAAATCTAGAGCAACCACCAAACTCAACAGAAGGCACACCCAATTTAGACATAACACCAAACAACTTAAGCATAAAAGAGGAACAATTAAAAAGGAAGAATAGAATTAAAGAACTCGAAAAAAGTTTATTAATTAGTCCACCTCAAATAGTGACTAGGAGTAAAAGCCCGATAGAACCTCTATTTTTAAAAACACCTAAACGACAAAATAAAAAAATGACTAGCCTACTAGTATGGACTAACCCTACTACTATGGCAATAGACAAAGCTTTTAAATTTATTCCTTATTGTTCGGGAGAGGAAAACATAACCCAATTTATAAACGCTTGTGATATCGCCGTAAATTCTGTAGATATAATTAATGTACCCTTACTTATACGTTACATATTAACTAAACTCTCGGGAAAACCAGCCGAATGTTTAAAATATAAAGATACCAGTAATTCTTGAAAGTTCAAGACGTTCATGGCACAAAGAACGAAATGCTATGGTGCGAAAATTCAAACCGTTGTGGTGTTTGAACAGTCTTGTTTTGACATAAATCAATATTTTTTTTTTACCCATTGCAAAAAAGTGTTCTGTTTTTTTTTTTTTATTTAATATGTAAATATACCATATTATGGTCACCCTAGGCTAACATTGGACGTAATCGAACATTTCTAACATTTTCACTTTTCAGTAGTCTCTGTTTTTCTGGACGGTCAGCTATATGCGTTCTGTTAACTATTCATTTTTTATACAAAATGCTTAAAGTTAAGATGTTTTTATTTTCGTAATTAAAAAATTATGTTTCAGAATTTGGTCCGCAAGTGTTCTCAACAGACAGTAGAATACTTTATTGTAATATTTGCGACATCAAAGTTAGAAATGTAAAAAGCTTTATTATAACACAAAATTTGACTATAGGAAAACACCAGAAAATGGTTGTCTATAGAAAAGTAAACGTAAATATACAGAAAGCACAACAGCTTTTTTTAACTGATACCAAAAAATCGTGTTTCGATACAGATTTTTGTTCCGCGATGTTATTGGTCAATATATCATTAAATACATTAAATAATGAATCATTTAAATAATTTTAAGTAAAATATATTGGAAAAATAATTTCAGTCGTAACTATATTACGTAAAGGCTACGTAGATAAAATTTTCGTTGAAACTTGAAATAAAATTAGAAATGCTGTTATTGGCAAAACAATTTGAGTGTTCATCGATGAGACCATTGACTCTCTAGGCCGTTTTGTCACCAACGTCATTATTGATGGTATACCGTCATTTGATTGCGATAATTTGGTCGTGCGTCAATTGGATGTACGTCATTTGGTCGCACGACAATTGGTCGCGTACGAAATTTCGTCGTGTGTAATTTCCACGCGTGTTACATTTGGTCGTGCGTCAATTTTTCGCTTATCAATATTACCCGTAATTATTTGGCAAAGTACCTATATATAAAATGTATATGTCATTTATGACTTATACATTTATAGCCTTATCTATTAGATAAGTTTTCGGTTTGTCTATATATGTTTTCGGCAGACTTGGGTAGTATTCCGAATTCATAATTAGGGTTGGCACAATGAATTTTCATCTAATCGACGTGCGACCAAATTACCGCGACCAAATGACGTACATCCCATTATTGATACTCTCGAAACGAATAATCCAGGACAAATATTTTTATTAAACTCCAAAGTAGTGCCAAAAACTAATTATTACTCGACTGTTGCAAAGTTATTCGACAAGTCTATGCATATTTTGTGGCTCGAAGGAGTGCGACACTATTACGTTTTGTTAAATTTAATTGACGCATTTAATTTTATATGGTAAAATGTGGAAATGCGATTATATTATTGAATATTCGCTTAATTTTATCTTATAATTTTATAAATTACTTAACTTAATAAAAATTAAATAAAAATAAACTACCTAATGACTTATATTATGGGCTATGACCCTTCAAAAAAAAAAAATTATTTCACGATTGTTATAATTAAAGACCGAATTTTGCATAAAATACATGTTATTTTCAACATTATATATGTGCAGTCAATGAGTGTGTTCACAAATCTTTACTTGATTGATTAAATATCAAAATATCATATTGAATATTTTAGCATGTTCTGACGTTAGTGCATGTTCTGCATATTTTTTGCATATTTAAGAAAAAAATCGTAAAAATATACACCTAACAAACCAAAAAGGTGTTGAGTAAATAAAATTGATAATATGTATTGTTACTAAACTTCCATAGTTTGGTTTTACAAGTTTGATAGTGGAAACGTGGCTTTACCTATTTTATCTAATCTTGTTGATAAAATACTCAGAACAATATATAGGTGTATTATTATAACCACTGCTATATTTATACAATTGTTGGTAAGAATTACGTTGTAGCCAAATTAAACCATCAGCGCTGAGCATTGGCGTACCTGTGAAGGGGACAACAGGGGAATTTGCCCCTCCTCCTCTGAAAAGTTTTTTGATGCCATAATGCAAATTAATTGTTCAGCTTAAATAATGTAAATTATAAATATTTTTAATTTTCACTGATTATAATCGTGTTTGATATCAAAAGGTTTTGATATCACTTATCAATATAATATAAAATATCAATATTCGACCGAATTGAAATTAGGAGTGATTGTCACATATAGTCACTACTTTATAATTTGGTTATCATTGATATCAAGTAATCAACATGAGTTTTAAGTATTTAGTAATAATAAAGTTTCAGATAATTATAACCATAAAAAATTGTGCAATTAATTTATGCTCTTCCCCTCAAAAAAAATATCTCACAGGTACGTCACTGGCGCTGAGCGTTCCTACATGGGTACACAAATATTGCTTTTTTTTAAACACGTTTGGAGAAATTTGTATTGATATTGTTCAAGTATTATTATAATTGCATGCGTTTGTATGTTATCTTCTCTTCATTTTGATACATTTTTTCTTAATAATAATAGTATAATATATACTATATACTATTACAGTAAATAACATAATTAAGTACAATGTGTTGACGGGGTCCAGAATTTTGACTTTCACGGTCTAGGTTCTGACCTCGGTCCGCCAGTTGCTGACCCCTGATATATAATTACTCAATCTCAGTGCATAGTTGCGTTTTTATAGTTATTTATTATTATGTACCATTACTATGTATAGCCTTTAATAATTGTTATTAATCTAATTTCTATCTGCGTGGGTTGAATAAATATAAAATTTAAAAAAAAAAATAAATAATTTGTTCTCTGAAAAAAATGAGAGGGAGTTGAGATCAACTGGAACTCATGTGCTAATTAATCAGCTGATCATGATCGACTTATTGGACACCCCAACCTTGAACGACCTCCATGGAACACAGTTTAAGACACACTGCACTAAAGATAGGCAATGATTATGGAGCAAGTCATTGTTTATTTAAATATACCTTATCAATTACTGAAACAAAGAAAATACAAGCTCTATCAATTCCTAATATATTGCCTTTTGTTATATTATAATGTTTTATCATTAATCTCATGGCCTCCTTAAACTCAAGATGAAAACTTCGAAGAGTGCAATAATATTTGTAGTTTTTTACTACTTCTAAGCTATAAGAGTAACTAAGAAATTGTAGGATCAAGATAAGCTATTTTGAGTACCTAATACTGTAGTGGTTGATTCATTTTCATTAGTTTTCACCGATATATTCTAGTTTATAACACTATGGAACTCTTACAATAGATTCTCATCAATGTCAGTAACTCTGTTAATTACCCATTAGTTACATAAAAATCTACCATAAAGTAACAATGTAAGGAAGATAACTAGTTTGAATTATAAATTGAATAAATAAGACACAAGTATTTTGTTTTTTAAATTAAGTATTTTATCATAAAAGAAAAAAATATTCATATACATAGGCTAGTAGAGAAAATAATATACTAAATCTACAATGAAGATGGCATTAGCATACAAATTATCCATAGTAAATAATTTATCATACAAAAATGATGAATTATTTGTACACAATACGTTACATTATTATTTAGTAAAAACGTAATATTATAGATACAATGCCTATAATAACTATATAGTTAACATCATAATGGATTAAATCTTTATAATTCTAAAAAAACCCTCTGAATAAAATTTTTTTGAACCAAATAAAATGTTGAAGCTAAAATAAAATAAATAAAAAGAACAATCTATAAAGCTAACATTTACATATAATTATTATTCTTTTTTTTTTTTACATAAATCGAAAAAGTTTGAGCTAAAAACAACAATGCTTAATTTTCAGCAGCAATCAAAAATTGTTAAGATTAATTTGATAAATAATAATAATAATATATATATAAATATGCACCAAAACATTGTCTTGACAAGCCATTTTTATCTACTTCTATATTGTATGATTTATAAAAGTACAAACGGTTTAAAACTTAAAAAAAAAAGAAAAAAAAAGGACTTTATTAAAAGAAAAAAATAAAAATAATAATAAAATAAAAAAATAATACACTTACTATAAATTTTATGGAAGTAACTATACACTTATAGTAAAATTATTAAAAATATAAGACATTATAAATTAATATACAGCATGTATCGCCTTTGGAAGATGTTATGTGAGTGGGAATGTGTACGCGATATTTGTTACACAAATGATGAAGCATTAGTGCCTCATACAAAAAATATTAGATTTTAATTAAAACTCACAACAATTTATTTCTTTTTTAATATTAATACTAAATCTTTAATTTGGGATTAAAATAAAAATAACAGAATTTCTTCTTAACGGTTTATAAATATTTTAAAATTAAAATAAATACATTAAAAGGCTAAAAAGAAAAGTTGATATATATATGTATAAAAATGTACTTATAGAAAAGAAAATTTGTTCAAATGACTTTTCTGTATATATAAACACAGAAGGTAAGTAAAAGAAAATAATTATTCAAAAACTAAAATTGGTCCAGGAATGTGTTGTAAAAAAGTTGAGCGTTTCATTTCCTTATCAAAAGAGCATATGTGTTAAAAAAAAGATTGTAAGTCAATCATAAAATAACGACTTATCTATTTCATATCCATCTAATATTATTATTATTTTTTAAGTATAAAATCTAATACAATAATAAATAATAAAAAAAATATTTATATTTATAAACAGCAGATTAAAAACAATAGTACAAAAAAGTATTTTGTTGCAGAAAGTTGTTTTTTTCTTCAGTTTACAAAAATTAAGTATAAAAATAATTTGAAAGGAGAAATGCATAAATTTATGATAATTATAATGGGAATGTGTATTTTTTTCTTCTTTAAATTATAAAAAAAAAAAGGATTATAAAATAAAAATTTTCTTTTCACGTAAAGTAGTAGATAAATAACATTAATTTAGTTTTCGATAACTGACGTCAACGATAAATTTAGTGAATAAAGAAAATAATAAAAGTAGACCACTAATTAATCGGATCCACTATCACCATTTGTAACTGCTATTGCATCAGAACCTCCATTTACTTCATATGAATTCTGGGAAAAAATAAATTATTATTTAAATTATTAGAAATGCATGGTCAAAACTATAATATTAAAGAAATACAATTATAACGAATTATTCTGAGTTTCAACAAATACTATTAAAAACAGTTTAATAAATAATTAAATAAGAAAGTCATATAAATAGTGAAAATCCATAATACACAAATAATTTAATCAAGTCAAACATTATTGGATTATCAATTCATGGGAATATAAATTAAATCAAAATACGTTGAAAATAACTTACATTTGAAACTTCATTGGTCTCTAAACTAATATCAGCTGCATTAGCAATCTTGATTGCTTCAATTTTTTCAGATATATAGTTGACCTAAATTATTTCATATTTAAATTAAATTATTTTCAATAATTACATCAGCAAATATAATTACATCAGGAGAGGAAGTTTCTTTTTGTATAGGCTCAGGTTTGTCCTCTTCCACATGATTACCATTAACCAAAGGTACTTCAGTTTCTTTTTCAATGTCAGATGTGTTTAGACCTTCAGGAGGTTCAGCTAAACCTTCTCCACCACCAACTGTCTCATCCTAAAATGTTCATCAATTTAGAATAAGGTAAATTTTGTATTTAATACATTTAAATATCAGAACTATTCATTTTACCTCTTGTTCAGCTGGAGTGACCTCAGGTTCAGCTTGTATAACTTCAGGTTTGACTTGGGTAACTTCAGGTTCAGCCTGTGTAACTTCAGGTTCTATAGGTTGAACTGGAGCAGGAGTTTCAACAATGGTTGGTGTTGGTACAACAGCAGGACTTTCTACTGGAGGAGGACTACTAGGTAATGGAGGTGGAATTTCAGTTACATTTGTGGTCTGAAATTAAAAATATGTGAATTAAATTTATTTTAATATTGAACAGTCACTATTATTACATTTAATTCAGCAACAGATTCTTTAACTTCAACCACTGCGGAAGGTGATTCAGTAATTTTTGAAACTTCAACAGTAGCTTCAGATTCTGTTTTGGCTTCTTCTTTCACTGTTTCTTCTTCGGCCACCTGGAAATATTAATTGATGATAATTTTACAGCTGTCCATTGTTATTATTTTTTTTTATATGGGCAAGATCAAAGTGGTTAATAATAATTCAATGTTCATTGGAGAATAAATGTTACTTCCATCCATACAATGATCGAATTATGGTCAATTAATAATGACAATAAACTAGAAGTCTTATACCAAAGAGAGGTCAACAACTAAAAAGATTCTTCTATTAATCACTTTGCCCCTACGGGAACCAACCAATCAATTAGACCACTATAAATAATAAAGATATTTAAAACATCTATTATATACTCGTTAAGGGCTGTTAAATACATTTGTAGAAAGCAAAAATGTACATACAGCTGAACAAAGAAATAAATTGAGTAACAAATATCAATGAAACATACATCTCTAAAAATAGCCTCAAAAATATTTTTTTTTAATGGATTTAGAAGTATTATAAATTCAAAATAAATATAATTATATTAAAGTTTAGTATTTAATTTTAAATTTCAAATCATTGTAAGGATAAATAAGACTTTAAATGTCTTTGTTATATTTACATAATTATTTTTAGAATAAAATATAAGGTTAAATTTTAAAGATTTTTTTAAGTAATAGTAATTTTTAGGAAAAGTTATGTTTTTATTATACCTCTGATAACACTTTTAAATCACTAAACGACATGGCAACGGCGTAGATGAAAATCACTCAGTCATAAAAATCAACGATATACGTACAACACGACAAAAGCTTGAGCCGATCAGATACTATTTGCTATAACGTTAATTAACATCATATTTATAGGTTTATATGTTCTAAAGGAACGCAAATTAGGAGGGAGGGGAACATGACGATGAAACATATTGTTTACAATTTGTTTTTCTGATTTAATATCGTTTTCCGATACGCTTCCGCGATTTTCGGATACGCTTACAGTTTCTATACGCAACATACTATTAAGGTTGCATAAATTGTAACGAGGACGACACTCGAAAATTATCCTTGAATAAAGATGATCAACCGTGATGAACTACGACGAAATAAAATTTAAATAAAGAATCCTATAACTAGCACGTAGAAAGATCAAATATAAAAAATAAATAAAAATATTTTGATTTAATTACAGTGGATATATAAATAAGACTATATACAAGATTATTGTTTTAATAGCAATTTAATACCAATAATGTCATTAAAGTGTCGACAAAAAGTTGGTGAGTACCAAACAAAAATAGTTTTCGAGCTAATTATGAAACAGTGTAATATGGGTTAAAAATTAATAATACATACCTTTAATAATATAATATACGCCTAAATCATAATAGTTATTAATTCATCTAAACCAACATGTAATTATAAAACGATAATTAAAATTTCAAATTTCTAAACAAATCGTATATACCATACATAAATGTGCATTAATTTTACTTAAAAATATAAACATAACACATCAATTTTCATAATTCTGTAGGTGCAATAGACAGAGTAGAAAATCATGGTTTCTATTCCATTCCTCGAACAATATTAAGATACAAAATTTAATGAATGTTTAAGATTGTGTCAAATTTTTAAAAGTATTCAAATACATAGTCTCAACCAATAGTAACAGCAGTATGCAAAAAAATCGTAGTAATAGATTTATGACGCGATGTCTAGCTTAGAACTTAGAAACAAATATAATATTTATTTGTATAAAATGTTATTTGTACTATTAACTTATTACTTGTTTTCGTTTAAGTATTTATAAATTATCTATGTCCTGAAATTAATTGATTACAAAGATATCTTAGATAGTGAAAAAAATTATTTAAAAAAAGACATTTATGAAGTATTTTAACAATTTTTTTCTCAGGATTATATTGATATAAACTTTTATTGTTAAATTATATACTCATAGGTTAAAGATTATGTACGTTTTGTACCTTCGCATGATTTAAAAATGGTTAGAAATCCATGATACGTACAATTTCTGGTTATATTTAATTTTTATTTAGCAAGTACACTGATACCCAACAAAACATTTATTTGAATTTTTGATAAATTGAACACCATTGAGAAGAATCAAAAATAGCACACTCGACTTTACGAGACAAAGACTACAGAATTGATGAATAGGTTGGGTGCATTAAGTATACACATAGGGGAAAATAATCTCATACGGCAACATCAATTTATCAACGGATAACCTCATTATTAAATACATTTCGTTATTTAAAAAAAAAAAGTTCAAATGTACAATATGACTATTTGTTTTTTGTTCACTGAGTAAAATGTAACTTTTCTCATGATATGAAGAACATTACCCTAGGATAGCTTATGTGAATTCAACTTCCTATTGTTTTTTTATTCTTATTTTTTTATCCTATTATTTAGTATACTTTACAAAATTAAGAACACATTTATCTCACGTATCTTAAAGAATTTTACATTAATTAAAATTAATATAATATTAAAACTAGAGTTCAAAAACATAATTGAAGAAAGAGCGGAGACAGCAAGTCCCTATCATTCCTCAGTTTGACGCGATTTGAATAGTGGTAGCAGTGATAGTCCATGTATATAAGTTAGTAAGTGTAAAAAATATTGCCACAACTGTTGGTAGCTGTTAGGTCTTTATCGAAAAACCACATGGTTCAATGCACCCCGATACATAAACCGGTTGAAGACACGACAAAGCATCACAATGCCACAATATTGTGTACATCGGTCTATCAGTTAAAGGGGAAAATGAATAATGCGCCTTCCGCTTTTGTTCTTTAAGTTTCTGAAGGACGCAATTTTTCGACTTTACTGTTAGCTTTATTGTTTTCATCAAACCCGAAAGGTTGACCCCAATACTTAAAGAATACGGATGTTGTTTCATTTTAACTGGTTTTTTCTATAAAACTGCTAATTTATGGAACACGTTTCGAATAACATTGATTTACTTCTAATATAAATATTTTAAATAAAACAAAATGTAAAAACAAACATATCCAATTAATAAAATATTCTTTTTTATCATACCAACGCCATAGTAAAATATATAAAATAGAAATTTTCAATTATTTTAATTTGTCTTAGAAAATAATTTTTGTAAATACAAGAACATTAAATAAATAAATATTAATATAAAATAAATAGTCCCACAACATTTTTTATTTTTATACTTTTCGGAAAAACTTATAGATTTATATAAATTTATTAAAATTAAAACTAAAAAAAAAAAAACTATTGATTTGAAGTTTATTTAAGTTAAGTTAATTAAATATGCATGCGTTCGATAAAATAAAAAGATTCACCCACATAGGGTATAGAGAAAAATAAAAACAATAAATATTCGTTATAATAAAAATGTTAACTATAAGAACTTATAACATATTATGCTGTAATTAAATCTTTGAGTACTTAACTAAAATAATAAATTAAATCAGATTTGTCAAGTTTATAATAAATATTTAGAATATTTAATAACATATTTAGAGATAAATATTAACCATCATTTGAGAATTTTTAGATGATATGCATTTTATGAATTTTAATCAAAAAACATCCATGAACTAAACCTCAATTAAACTATATAAACGTAGAATAGTTAAATTATTAAGTAAATTAAGTAATGACATTTCTTAAGTAATTATCATTTCTGTTTTATACCTATGTATTAATAAATCATTTCTGATTTATTAATTTATATATAATTAATATATATCATTTTGTAATAAAGAATATGATTTAAAGAAATATTTAATTGCATTACATTATTTTGCTTAGTACTATAAATAACGTATGCATTTTATTTCTCAATAATTACACTATAAATATTATATAATCTAAATTATCTTTTTATTCGTATATACATACACGCGCACCACACATAGATAACGGAAAATTCCAAAGATTGTTAAGTTACCGAAGAACGATAAAAATAATTACTATATTGTTTCACGAAATTAAACTAAAGCTATATTTAAATATCTATATTGTTCAGTGACAAATTATAAAACAAAACACTTATGTGCTATTCCATAGCAGCTATAGTGTTAAATACTAAAGTTAAATTATTGATTTAAGTTTCATTAATTTATATTTAATATTCATAGTTTAAAATATATTAGATATAATAAATCAAAGGTAATCATACAATGTTTTCGATTTCATAAACAATTGGCATGAGCTAAGATTCATACAAATTAAGAACCATATAAAATATAGTATTATAAATATAAATAGTAGAAAATCCATAGAAATACACATAACAACTATAATTGCAATCACTGAATTTCAAATATATGATAGAATAATAGTAAGGATACTAAAAATAAGATATAGATTATAAAGAAAATTTATATCGGCTTTAGTGACCCATTTAATTCTTGTCTCCCACGAAAAATCCGTTTTCAGATATTTTCAACAAAAATCTTAATATTGTTATTTTAAATTGTTTATATCTTAAATAAAATATATTCAACAGACTACTTTTGGAATTATTTTTATTTTTTGAATAAGGTTAAAAAAAACACAGTTGATACTACTCAAGAAGTCTTCATTTTGTTCAAGCAAGTGGTGTCGTTTGGTAAAGTATTCAATCGCCTCTTTCTCACTTCTCATTCTCGTAACACGTATAAAAACTCGTGTAATTTAAATTTAATTGATACGGTCAGCCCGAGGGTGGATGATATAATATGAAAACAAAACCGGAAAAATTTGGTTACATATAACTGTGGATACATTCAATTTTTGTACAGCCGGTTTATATTATATATATATATATAAAAAAGCTACAGCATGAACCACTGCCGTGTTACCATGGGTACCGGGGCGTCGCGACGGGCCTGGCGATCGATCGTGCGCGTCTCGTTTTCTAAACCCTCCCAGACTATGTATGTATAGATATTCTCTACACAGCGTTTTTTATTTTTGGCTAAAGTACTTGCTATCGGTAAATATTTTATTCTCATGGAGTTTTTTACTTTTTAAATGTGAAGACATTTTTATTTTTCAATCATAAAAACTATTTATTACTCAATTGATTCCAATTTCTATTTTATTTATACTATGTTTTTTATGTTATGAGATAAGATAAATTAACACTAGTGGGTTGCTAAGCGTTTAAGTATTTTAAAGCATTGGTAGAAAATGAACCCTCTTCACTTTGGTTCGGAAAATATTTAACAAAATTTAAAGAAAACTATACATTAAAAAATAAAAATATTCTTAAGTAATATTAATAATATGTACATTTAATCTAAACTAAAAACAATAATATATAATAATAATTTTTAATCTAAAATTTATTTTTCGGTATTTTTTTTTATATAATTCATATACATTGTATATTACAATATTACCATAATATATTAAATCTGATTAAATAATCTATACATACAATTCAAATATCTCTAACTTTCTCACTAATCGTTACAACTCAAAAGCAACAAAACGTTTGAACTTGAAATTTGACATAGTGGTTTCTCTTACTCGTACCTACAAAATGAAAGGATTTTTCGAAAATCACATTTTTTATGGCCAAAACAGTTTAAGGTTGGATGCGTAATTATTTCACAATTTGGTTACTTAAGAAATATTTTATTTTGTTTAGTATATTGATTTTAATGATTGCCAATTGATATATATATATATATATTAATATACTTAGTATAAATCAATAAAATAAATATTATTAGAATTATATTATATATTATTATATTATACACATTTTTTCATCCTAAAATTTTTATGTTTAGGATTAGCAAATTGCTCAAATCGAAAACAAGAAAATATCTACAGGACTCGTCTGGATAATTCAACTAGTTATATATTGTACACTAAGACTATTGATAAAATAAGTAAAATATCATTTGAATGTTTGATTACTTTAAAATAATAATAAATAATAACTTTAAAAATAACTAATTTTTTTCTTTTTCGACAATTTAAATAAAATAAATGAGTTCCATAAAATTAAATTTTTTTATTATATATATATTGTAAATAATTTTATTTTTTAAAATAACCTATATTTACATTTAAAATCTACGCATACTAGGTTTAAATTTATGATAAAGAAAATTTGAGTCAGCTAAATCTTCCCCCGTGACGTCTAAACTTCTTATGAAAACACCCAAAGGACAGATATAATCAAGAGTTCATTTACAAATTTAGTAAAAGGGTCTTTTTATGAAGCCACAATTTAAGTTAAGAGGGAGCCATTACTTTCAACATCCACTCCACACTAGGAGTCTTTTTTGTTTAATTCTTACAATAGAAAAATATTAAATTACTTATTATTAGCACATTTGTTGAATACATGTTAAATCCCTTTTTTAACCATATAATTTATCAACAATTTTTCAATCAGAATCACTAACTGATAGATTTCAAACAACCGAAATTATTTGGAATTCATATCACAAGGTGTGGTTTACCGATAAAGAGTATTTCAAAAAGTAAACACGCAAAAATGCAATTATTTATTAATCATAGTTTCTTATAGACAAAAGTCGTGTTTACGTATTGTTAGAAGAAAAATCTTAAAAATTATATTCACGTATGCTCTTTAACAAAATACTTCAATATCATCAAAGAGGTGCGTTTTGACTATTATTGTTTACGCTAACAATTTTATGACGGCTATTGTCTGTTTTTAATAAGGAAAAATATGATTAATCCTGATCGCACGTGGTACATATTATAAATCCCCTGGAAGTAACCATTTTTTTGTCTTCGCCTTCTCCGTCGCCGATAACAACAATCAAAAAATAATAACACTGAAAATTCGTGACATCTAACACGAGCGCGATCTAGTGCGGTCCCTCCCCCCCCTATATTAAAACATGAACGTAATAATATAAGAGGAACCAATATGTAGGCTTATTACACATCGGGTGTTCAAACGAGTCAACGTCCTTTACCATGTTAGGTTCAAGGTTTCACGATTGCTTTTGTGACCACACTTCTGTTTGCTAAGAATCATAAAAAAATTCGACATGTATTCAGAGCATTCTAAACTAGAACAGAACACAGACTAGGCCGAAAACTGATTTAAAATACTATGTTATTGCCTATCAATTAGCACACAATGAACTAATAAAAAAATTATAATGTTTAAGTTTTTAATATTCTTCATTAATATATTTTAAATAAAGGTTAGTATAATTACTCATCGGTAGATCTATTAACAACTTTTTCAGCATGTAATAATAAAATCTGTTTTATAAGAGTGCTTAATATATTGTATATAAAAGTCAAGTTTATATTATAATTCCATTGTACATACAATAATCCAAACTAATTAAAAAAAGTGATCTACATTATATTAGCTAAGTTGTCACATAGTAGTGAAAATGTAATATTCATTAATTCAAACTTTAAAAAAGGTAGGACCTATAGTTTAAATTTAAAATTAAGTAATGAGATAATTAAATAGAAAATTTATTATAAACTCAACAATTAATATAAATAAATGCTAATGGAGTATTTCATTACATTTATGAAATTAATTAATTAATATAATGCAATTGGTATCTTCAAAAATATAATTAAATGGAAATAATATTATTTTTCAAAAGTTTTTTTTTTCTAATCTTCTAATTAATTTTTAAAATTTGACAGACTTCAACCATTTTAAATAATATTGAAAATAAAGTTATAAAATTTAATTAAATTTATTACTGTTTGAATCTTACCTCTTGCACAGTTTCAGATTTTACATCAGTAGCAACTTGTTCCTTAACTACTGGTTTAGGCTTGTCTTTCTTTGAAAAACTAATGCTTCTAAATGACCAAGATTTCTTCTTCTTTCGCTTCTTTTCTGCAGATGCTTGTACCTCAGTTGTGGCTGATTCATCAGCAGGGCTTTTAATTGATTCATCAGCAGTAACATCTAAATCGCCATTAGCTTCAGAAGCTGGGACCTCAACTTCAGTTTTTTCTTCCGAGTTTGCGGGTTCCTTAATGTCCTTAGCAGGTAGTATTGATTCACCAGTTTCCTATAAATAGTTTTTTATTATAAATTTAAAAACTATTAACAAAAAATTAAAATCAATAAATTAAATAATCTTCATTAAATCTATATTATTCAATAATTTAAATAATTTAACTAAATATAAAAAATACAAATAAATATTTGTCCTACATGTTGATAAAATGTAAGATACATTCACAACCAAACATCAAATATTTATCATGTTAAGGTTATTTAGTGATAATTACAACAATATTAAAATTGAAATATCTGGTTCTAACCAAAATATTATTGTACCCCTTTTATTTTATATAAATGCTACATTGAGTATCAGCAATCATTTATAAAAAGGGTATGGATATTTATTTTTAATGAAAAATTAATAAATAAAATAACTATGTAAATAAAAATGTTTTGGTCCCTAGTGATGATCTTAATTATATAGAATTAAGACATCGGGTTAAAAACCAAAATATTACTTTACCCCTCTTCTCTTATGATTACTATATTAAAAATTAGTAATCACCTCTAAAAGGAGATTAAAAAATAAATTCCTAGCATAAAATTAGAAATTATTTTCTTTTTTTTAACAAACAATAATAAATATTTATACTTTACAAAATACGATTATTGGTTCATTTTGAATTTATGATCATATTAAATACCTATTTAAAAAATTAAAATAAATTTGAGTTAAGTTCTGTAACTGATTGCTCTATATTCATACACATATATACTTTACAATTTTGTTTAACATCAAAATCATTCAGTTATTCTATACATATGGATTGTTTTAACTTGAACTATAAAAAAATAACATAAAATCTTTAATTATAATTAAAATACCAATGTAGATTATAAATTAATTTAATAGTTCAAAAATAAACTACTTCTTACTTACTATAGAACATAACAAGATAAAAACTGCAAATCAAAGGTCTAGGACTCTAGGTCAAGTTAAATAAGCTAAAGAAAAGTATGACTCTAAAATTACCATAGGTTACGAAATAATTATTAATACTGCATATTTATCATATGCATTGTGTTCGGAAAGTAGAGTATACATCTAACAAAACTGAATTGAATAATTGTACCCATCTCTTTAAATATTTTTTATGTTTATAAATTTAAATAAACATAGACTTAAAGTACATAAAAAGTAAAATAATTATATTTTCTATTATAACTTATACTGAAATAATGTGTTATATGAAGGTTTTTAATATTATATAACAAAAAATAAAACCAATATAATGCAATTCAAAATCGAGGAACATTGATTTAAAATTTCTATAGTTATCTAATCATTTTAAGTTACTCGTAATTTAAATCAATCATACTTAAACACATTAAAATTATTAATCATATTAATTACTAATAATTTAATAATTAAATTATTAATCATAATTAATTATTTAAAAATAATAAAATACCTTTTCGTCTACATGAGGTGTTGATCCATTCAACTTAGGGGTTTCTTCTGTTCCCCCAGTAACTTCAACCACTTGTTTTTCGTCAGTTGAAGCAGTTGTTATAGTACCATTTTCTAAAGGTTCACCCGCTGGACCTTTTTCAGCTTTTGTGGCTCCAGCAGATATATCTACCGATCTTTTACTTTGTCTAGCTCCCATATTGTGCTAAATATTCGTAAAAATCGAAATTAAATGTTTTTCTTTTGATAAACAGCTTACGATGAGTCACACCACTTCTATGTCAAAAGATAGACTAGTCTGTAATAAATAGCAACAAAAAAATCAAAATTAGTTATCACATAATTTTCTCCCTTCCATTGTAAATGTAAATTCAATAAAATCTTATCTACTAAATAGGCATTATGCATGCCATAACTATCGACGGAAATTTTTTCCATGAAAACAAATAGTCATAACAAGCAAGTTATCTGTTAATAACGATTTAAAATTAATATATTTATTATATTTAGAACAATACATTGACAAACAATTTAATGCAGTGTATTATGTCAAATCAAATATTTTTTTGAATAAAATAATTGGTATAAAATTGCAATATTTCATCATACGTACATATAATTTAATGTAAAAAAAAAAAAGTGAAATGAGTACGAAAACAAAAAAGCTATTTTAACGATAATAATAAAAACAAAGTAAAGTGAGCACTCATACATAAGCCAAAAAAATAACATTAAAGGTAAAATACTATGTTATCTATATAATAACTTTTAGGAACAATTGTTCAATAAATTACAACAAAATAACTATTCAATTTTTACAACCAAGGCTCGGAACAATATGCGCATATATATGGGTTAAAAAACATCATAATGTGGGGTAAAAATTTGGAAAATATTCATAAATATGCAATTTATTGAATAAAATACAATTTACATAAATTAGGTACATGGGAAAATAAATTGAAATTAAATTTAAAAAAATAAATAATAATAAACATTGCACGCTTGTGAATTATTAAGCTTTTCTTTTTTACAAGTGTATAACTTAAGCGTATTAAGCTTATTATAGCTTGATTATAGATTAAGTTATACAATCTTCATCAAACCTTTAATATTCTAGTCTAGTATACAAATACTGATAATTAACACTTTATATAATGGTACAATAAAAATGTTTTGATAAATTTTGATAAAAATAAATACGGGCCGATCGGAGATAAATACTTCGATTTTTTCAGTAAAATAGAAATTATAACATCATTACCATTATTATAATATTATTACAATATATTAAGTACATTGGAAGCAATACTAAAATAATCATTGATGAATTTATTTATTTTTTCAAACGATATAAAATTTAAAATTTTGGTTATCATAAATCTAATATATTTTGTTGAATTATATATTTGTAAAAAAAAAAAATGTTTCATTAAACATATGATATATCTATATAAAAGTTATAAAAGTTCTTAAACCTAAAATATGCGTATTCTTATAAAAAATGAAGAATATGCAAAATTATGCAACAACATTTTTTACATTTGAAATATGTGTACAATATCAAATTTTTATCGAACCAGAATTTCAATATGCACTTTCCAAATATGTAAATGCCAAAAGTTCCGAGCCTTATTTATAGCTATTTATATTTTTACTGTGTTACATCCCAATGCAAGATTAAATAGAAAATAATATTGAGATTATCTGTTATATTCAAGGTTATAAAAATTTTTAAATTCCTAACTTTATTATCAGGATTTTCTGCATTATTGAATAATTCTGATAAATGTTACATCCCTTTTCATAATGTCATTTATATCCCTAGAATATTTTTTTTTGTAAATATATTTTGTTTTTATTTTTAATAAATACTGATGGCTATAAAAAAATATATTGTTGTTTTCTAAATATATTCTATACATCTAAAATAATATAAAATTAATTATAATGAAAAATTAAAATAAGCATATTATCACAAAAAATTACAATTTTAAAAATTAATGTAAAAATGAAAACATGAAATATAATAAAAATAATTATTTTATAGTTGGAAAGAATAAATAATAAAGTATTTTTTTCTCTATTTGAAATGAAGACATCTATCATGATTAGTTAATAAATTATTAGGAAAAACTATATCATACTTAACTCATAATAAGCTAATGATATATTTAATTAGATAAGGAATATATATATTTATTAGTGTCCAATAAATCAAGTATAATTTTTATATAACCCAATAAACCGTGATATCGACAATGTAAGCATGGCATTTTTGAAACAGATAAATAGATACGTATTTAATGTGTAGCACTACCTATGTTACTTTAAAAGTAAACACAGATTTTAAAAACACATAAACATAAAACCGCGAGTAATATATCTAAAATTAAAATGATTAAAAATGAAGTTTTAGCCCAATTTTAACCCATTTTAAGAGCAATATCATTTTTAAAAATCAACAACATTTATATTTTATATATATATATATATATATATATATATATATATATTATATACATAAATATTTCTTTTAAAAAATGAATTGTACCGTCGTTTAATATATTATACAAATTCATTATTAACGGAAAATAATATCTTCACATAAAGAAATTTAATTTTTAATTTATTAGGTAATGATAAAATATAAATTATAGTTTTATACACGTTACTAACAATTATAATAATTAATAACTAATAAAATCATGTTCATACATTTATTTTAACAATGTGTTAAAATATATTTACTTCGGTTTATGATCATTATATTATAACAGGTGTGTACGATTAGTTTTATTTTATATATATATATATATATATATATATTTATAATTTCTACAGCAGTTGAGAATATTCTTAATTTATATTATAATTTTAATACAAAGTTGTTACAAAGTTAGTCACAAAGTTTTCAAAAATCACTCTGTATAGCAATCATGTTATACACGTGTCACACATATTAATGATTCAAAATACTATTATCATCATACCAGTATCTATAAACCATTTAAAGTTCAAATACCATTTTAATAACATCAAAAGTATTTAATGATATATTACTTATATATATTACTTTTATATTAATTTTTACTAATTTTCATCATATCTAAGTATAAAACAGTTTAATTATGTCTATATCATAATTTACTAAGAACTTAAGTATTTATTTATACATCATTTCATAAATATGTTTATATAAAAGACGAAAAACGGAGATTCATTTACAATCATCGCAATTAATAATTTGATAATATCTACCTGTTGGGTCATTAAAATTTACCGTAGAGCTAAAACACAAATTCCGATTGTATTATACCTTGGACTTTAAACCACTAAAATCAACTATGGGTATTCAATGTTAAAATAATTTATAGCAAAAACAAGTAAATATTAGGTAAATAAATTATAACTGACTGAATATGTAAAAGTATAATTAAGTTTATAGTAAATGTGAGATGAATGCAAAGTATTAAATGTAAGGCGGACGAAATTGAAAATTTGATTAATACACTAATAGTGTCTTAGATTAAAAACATTTTTCTGCCTACATTATAATCATAAGAAAATAATATAAACTTCTTCTCCTTCGCCTTTATTCAAACACTATTTGGTGCCGGTTTAAGTAATATAAACAAAGAACTAAATTAAAAAAAAGTTTAAAAAAATAAAATAAAAGAAAATATTTTTTAAAATTGAAATTATAGTCTTATTTTTCCACTAAAATACTTGAATATTTTCACTTTTTTAAAAATATATTAAGAATTGGAAGAGTGACAATTTGTATTGAGCAAGCTTTATACAGCTTGTCTGTGTAAATCGATAAGAAAACTATTCGAGATTATTTCAGTACAAAACCTAAAACGGTATACCATGCAATAAGACACTTTCTCCCCTATATCGTGCGCCACAGCTAACTTGGAACTCGTGACTCATCATCAACGCCGTTGGTTTTCAACAATTTCACAATATAGCTGGACAAAGGGTCGCTGAATGAGTCATTTATTGTTATATTGATTATTATATATAACTCGGTAGATAGGTACTCGCATATTCTATTAACTACTTCACATTGCATACATATCATCTTATTTATAATGACATTTTTTTTTCTAGTACAGAAAATATTTATTAATACTGTTGTTTTTATTTAAACTGATATGTAAAAAAATATTACATAGAATTTTGATTTATCTTAATACAGTTTTAATTTATTAATCACAATCAATAATAAAACAGATTTTTGTTTTAATAAAAGCTTTGACTTAACCTATATATTATATAGTATATAACATGGATATTTCATTCAATAGAATATGTACCTAATTCATGTATAGATAAAAATAATATATTTATAAACAGGACTCGGAAGTTGTAGTACTAAAAATGTTACTTTTTAGCTCTTAAATATGCACTTAAAAGCTTTAAAATTTGCGCTATACAGCACGAAAAATCAAAAAATATGTATTTAACTTGAAAAAATTATAAATTTATTAGAAAAAAAATGAAAAGTGTACTTATTATTAAATTATTTAATATATTTACCTTGGAAATTATCCCGAATTATTTAAAATGTTCGATAATCTAATGCAATGATATAATAAGGGAATAACAATGACGTCACTAACTATTAATACATCAAATTGTCGATGAAAACATAAAATAATATTTGATGAGGTCTATTTATTTCTAATAATTTAAATATTTTTAAAAATAAAACCAAGTAAATACAATTATTATCAACAAAATGTGATTATTTCCTGTATTATGTGAAAATATAGCCGAAAATAGCACTATAAACCCTAAATTAGCAAAATAGCAATAAATCCGTAAATATGCAAAAAATAACAAAATTAAATTTTGTGTATAATATCCGAGTAGTGGAAAACATATTTGTATCTTACTTTGGATGTTCTAGGATGAACCAAGAAATATATGCATTTGCTAGAGCTTCCGAGTCCTACTAATAAACCACATAGATATAATGGAGGATAAAACGAATAGTAATATTATAAGTTTATTCGGTTCATATGCGATTACAATGGAAACATAGACCTTGCTCGAAATTCAATGTCGACATGGTTAACACTGACCCATGTTGCGAATTATGATAATGATGCGTACGATTAGGATGACTCACAGTAAAAATCGTTTTACATTAAATTAATCAGTTTCAGTGATACAGCAATGAATAACATCAAAATTGAATTTCTACAAATAAGGTATGACCCTACAACAAAACTAATTGTATAAGTTATACGACATATTTTAAAATAAATTAAGAAAATAATTTTTCTTTTTTATTTAACAATGAATATACAACTATACATTTAAGCATAGCAAGTAATAATGAATATAAGATTATTTTTTTTAACATGGAAATTGACACGATTTAGGAAGGGGACGTTATAGACGTTATAGTCTTCTATTGGGATAGACAGGAATGTGGAGTGAAGGTGACTTATTTTGGGGTTAGTATGAGAGCTAAATTTTAGTGGAGTTTACGGCATGCAGTCAGTTTCAGTGACTTGTTTTGCATATTTTATTTTCAGGTTTGAATGAAGGGTTTTGTTGTAAACATACCAGGGAGATTTTGTTATAGTTCGTAAGCAGATGGATTGGAAAGATTAACCAATAAAATAGTTATTATGTAATCGAAGATTTACTTATAATGCAAAATTGTATTCAATGAACCATAATAATACTTTGATGTAATATTTAAAAAGTTAGCTTGTACATCAAATTTAATTTAATTTAAAACCTCATTGACTAAATATATCATAAAATTATTATTTTAATTTTTTATTATCTATCAAGAAAGCAAAACATAAATAAAACTAAAGAAACTTTATTTGAACGATATTCAAGATAAAAATTAACTCTAACAATTAATTTAGAACAGAAATATATATCTTGTGGTTACGGTTTCGGTTTTCATCAATAGACTGGTCAAATTACTTGCTTATGAAAAACCATACTAGTTGATAAAACGAGCAAAGTTCACAAAAGAAAATAAATACTGTTGAAATATGTCAATCGGTACAAATTAATTTATTTTAATTTCAAAGATAACCTTAATCTTTTATTTTCAAATAATAATACATTAAGTTAAACTGATTTAAATTCAAAAATGTGTATAAATATATAAAAAAAAATACATAAGATAATTCCAAAAATATATTATGAAATATAATTAAAACTAGATAACATATTAAGTAATGGATAAAAAATCACTTTCATTGAATGATTTTTTTTTTTTTTTTTAAGACGTTTTAAATTAAAAATAATTGTACACAAATGTTTGTATAACTTCCTTTCTCACTCGCTATGTTTATTATATTTTTAATTGTAATACGTTTTTTCACAAATTTCCTTTTTGTGCAAAAAATTATACAGGGATTGTAAATAATATTATATATTATGTATTTCAATAAAAAATAAATAATGTTTAACCTACGATTATATTTTTTATAATATTTCAATATTTTTTAAAAATTGTTTTAAATACAAAATTAGTAAAATTACTACCATAATTTTTAATCTGAATAGACTATGATTGTATTTAAAAATATTAAACAATTAAATAAAAAGTAAACAGAAATAAATAATTTGAATGTTTTGAAAATGACGAAAGTTAATGTACACGATATGGTTAAAAAATACCAATAATCAACGTATTGTAAAGAAAACTCAATACATAAAAATAAAGCAAACAAAAGAAACGTAAACATAAGACTAGTAAAAAATATAAACATCTGTGTTTGTGTTTTTATATTGTGGCTCTCAAGTTAAATATGTCAATCTCTGTATTAGACTAAGAATTAAATATTAATATTTGTAACAAGATTTTTGAATTACATGTGGTCACCAGACTTGTCGTTTTTTTTTTTCATGCAACATGTTAAACAATATTGTATGTAAGTTTTGCAATAATTAAAAACATAAAAAAAGTTAATTACAAACTTTTTATAACTTATTTAAAAAAAATGTATAAGGTTTAAAAAAAAAAAATACATAACATGTGGGTATAAGAAAATTAGTTTTAACAACCAAAAATGTCTGTTTTAAGTATAACGACAAAAATGTATAAATGTAATTACCGCATTATCATAAAGTATTACATAAAACCCATTCCGAAAAATATGAAAATCAGAACGTAATATTTCCATGTACACTAAATATAATCAGAATTTATAATTATTTCTATTTTTTATTCTTGATCCATAATGTAAGATTTAGAAATTAAGAATAGACCTACTGGTAAACTTTAGTTTATCATAATTTACCTTAGACTTAACATAAACTGTTTGTATGCACATTAAATACGTATGGATTAACGTAATATCTTCACAATAATTTAAACTTTTCACTTTTCATTGTTTGCGTGAGAGCACATAACGTTGTTGATTTCGATATAAATTGGTAATTTCATTATTAGTTATTCTGATCTCGGCTACGTGGATCCGGCGTACGATGTGTATTAAATACCGACTACGAGTAACCCCGGCTTTTTCTTTGTTAAACAAAAACTACTATCTGGTGGCCTCGTTACAATTCCGTTCACACAACTACTCATTTGCTTTTCAACAACAAATAATAATACCGTATTTTCACAACTGGGTGACCACATTATATATTTATAACTCACAAAAACATATCAGTAAGACGAGATTCAAAAGTTATCATATATAAACCAGACAAGTAGTTTTTCCTCGTTAAGAGTTTTTGAGCTTATGAATTACTTTTTGTTCAGTATTTTGAGTATACAGCAATACCAAAATTTGAATTTTATAAAATATACATTATTATTATTATTATTATATATATATATATAATGATAGAAGAAAAGGAATAATATTTATACGTAAATCTACGAATAAATACCAATAAAAATTTAAAAAAACATGTTGTAGGTAGGTAGATAGGTATATAATACAAACATATGATGCATTTCAATTTTATAAATGTATTATTTAAAATTGTTTAACGTGAACCCCATCATCTCGAGTCTACAAATTCAACTTAAAATAAAATGGTTACAAGTGATTTATAAATACGGACTGACAAAATCTATTTCCGTAATAAAACATCCGGTGAAGTCGTGTTTACTCAAAGTATCCGAAAATAGGATACAAAACAGAGGATGTTCATGAAAAATCTGGGTATGGTCGTCCGCGATTGTAGCCGGAGGATGCATGAACCGGTTTTATATAATTTATAATGTTTAATAAGTTTAATAAATACACATATAGAAACTGCTTACTCTTGAATATTTTACGGTTCAAGGTCACCGGGTCGCACCGAGGATTGCGTCGTATTACATAAATAAATACACTTTTTAGGACTTTAACAATGCCTACGTTGTTCCTTAGCAGCTATCAAGAGTAGAACAAGTTTCTACTAACCTGTATGACACACAAGGTGATGGAATTAATATCTATACCGACCAATGACCACAATCTCAGCCCCTCTCCATTGCTAAGTTTGAATTCACTGTAATCGATCAACAATAGAATCGTATTCTTTATCATTATTATATTTTCCGTGGTAAAAATGACCTTCTCGGGGGAATGGGGAACGAATTGAAGATTTCCTTACGAATGGCTCTTTCTTTAATGTCTATTTTTGTTAGTTAACGGAGAAAGTAAAAAAACTCATAAAAAAGTTTTGGAATAAATTATTATAAACATAGATAAGTAGGTATTTTCCATATAATCGATGTTATCAACCGAAAATAAAATTTTTTTAAAAATGAGAATCCATAATACCATCAATATTTTATACATTTAACAACTAAAATAATATTTCATATGAATAAAAGAAAGAAAGAAATATAAGTTAATACATTAAAAGTTGTATAAATAATGTAATAATAAGGATCAAAGAAAATAAATCCTGGAATAGACTTTAGTTTAAATCAGTGTTAGTATAATCTATTTGAAGTGAAATATATAAATAACATGATTAACTACTATACAAAAGGACTGTTGTCTTTTAAAAATGTAATACCTCCCCCGAAGAATAGATATAAAGAATAAAAGGAATATAAAATTTTAAAATATCATGAACAAGAAAGGTTGAGATTTTCGTTTATTATATACATAGTACAAGGCAACAAAGGTCATTATGCCGTTTAGGATACGAAAGACAACCATGTAAATCCTTCCTGAATCCCGAGTTATCAAACCTACCAAAAACAAATCACCTGAAATTAGGTTAACTCTAATAACAATATGTCAGAATTATAAAAGTTAAACAGGGTCATAAATTTAATTATTGTACTTCATGCAGAAAATCAATCACGTGAAGAAAATTATATATTCACTGTTGATAATAATAAAATAATAGTTCAGGTCTTTATTTTAATATGAAGTTAATAATTAATTAAGGTTTTGTGTCAAGAATAATTAAAATATTATTTAAGATCGAAAATTTATAATATTTAAAACCATTCATTAATTTCTTAAAAATATTTAATAAATAATTATAATTCGTCACAACAATTAATAAATATACAAAAATCTATATTTGCTTGTAATATTACTCTCAATTTTTAGTCTACGAATGAATAAAAATAGAAAAACACTAGGAATACATTTCTACTTATTAAAAATTAGATATAATAGGTATACTACATAAGTCATACAGACAATAAATTATAATATAATCCTATCGTTACCCCCCTCCACCATACACAATATCATTTTTCCAAAACGTGATCTATTCAGACACCAAGCTGATAAGGATTTATTAATCGTAAGGAGAATTCTACAATAGATTATTAACTCGGTCATTGTTATGCAACCGGATTCCAATGAAAATTTCAAAATTTATTCTACACAGCGAGAATTACTTTAATTATTTAAGTACTAGCAACATAATTCGATCATGATAATGAATTCATTCAAGAAACATTTTTAAAATACAATCCGGATAAAATCAAATGTGTACTTTTTTATCTAATCATAATGAGCAAAAATTGAAATAGACATATAAATAATAAAAAACTATACTGTTATACAATAGAAAAAGGTAAATATACATCAAAACGTACTGATCAAACAAAAATTAACAACGTTTTAAAAGTAGTGAAAATGTACCCATATATTTCAGAATATTGTCAAACGTGCAAATATCAAAACTTAAAAAAGTTAATGCATTGAGACTCATTGAAATATTTTATGTATCTTATACCTGCACCCAATTTTATCAATTTTTGGGTGGGTCCAGATATTTTACTTATTTAACACAAAACACACCTTAACACAATTCTACTAGGAAATCGAAAAAAGGCAAAACGCAAAAATAATTGATATGTCACTAAAACATTTACGATATTTCATTTCAATAGCATCAAAAATCAAAGGAAACGACGTCTGGCGCCATTTGAACCACAGATGTATGTCTCGATAAATAAGCATATGTACATGTACACTATGACCACAGGTAATACGTTTTTAAATATTTTTAAAATAACATTTGAAAATCTTGAGTTTTCATTTAAAATTCTTGGAAGAAATAAAGAGCAATGAACATCAATAAGAGAATGGGATTAAATTTAGTGTAATGCAGCAATATGTTGATTTATATTATGTACAGAAATCATTAAGTTTAACTAAAAATAATTAATAATAAATCTATCACTGTTAAAAACTAATATGTTTTATCATTAAAAAAAAAAAAAAAAAAAACTTGTAATATATTTAATTCATACTTCGATAAAAATTAATAAATTGTCATTGTGTCATAAACTATAGTATATGTGAAGTCTGAATCACCAAGCACATACTTTTATTTCAACTAACTTAACTCAAGTCTTATATAACGATTATAAAAAGTTAGAACACAAGTTAAACGTTTTTTTTTTTTGTATACTTCGTACACGTCAAAAATTACAACTCACAATAATGAACGGTTAATGTGATCGAATAATTAAACTTATTTCTATGTATAAAATGCAAAGAAGGGTTTTAGAGAATCCTACAACTATATTAGTATACAAAGACAGTCAATTATAAAAAATAAATTTTAATTGAATTAATGTATAGACTAAAAATAAATAATCAATAACAAAAAAAAATGTACACCTTTAAACTTTTCACAACTTTATACAATTTTCAAAACACGAACGTATTAGTTCTCATAAACGTTGAAATACAATATAAAAATAAATTAATAATAATATACATCTACTAAAGTTGAAACTGTTTATGAATAAACGAAAACAAATCTACTAGAAACTATAGTGAGCATAGTAGATTATTGCCATCTTGTTTATATAAAATTCGTCATCTACAGTTCATTTTTCACATATATTACAAACATATTTAGAATTCCTTTCAATTAAAGCCCAATTTACAAACACGCCTATTATTAATAATAATGTATATTCGAAATTGTAATTGATATTTTCAGCATTCAATGTACTTTATAATTCTTTGTAATGTTTTAGACCTAGATAATTGCTTTTAGCAGAAACATTAGGTTAATTATAAAATCTCAAACATGTATAAGATACAAGGTTTTTTTACTTGCATCCGTTGGTGAAAATAATTTTTCACTGTTCGTAAATTTATAATAATTAGACGTACTTATAAGATAATAAATCATTTATAAATAAACCAAGAACTAATATAACTACTTTCTACAACGTAAACTGTAAAAAAAAAATTAATAACTGTTATTTGAATATAATATGTAGGTATATTATATATTATTGTATACATAAAATTAGAATTATACTAACTAATAAAAATAAAATTGATTATATCCCAATAAATAATACCATTGATTATAAATATTATAATATTATTATAGTATTTATAATCAATGATAATATATGAGCCTTAAAACTTAAAGAGGACTTAAAAGAGGATCAATTTAATCAATAAAGTAATATTTTTCCTTGCAGTGTTCAAAACGTGACGAAAATTATTTGAACTTGATTTCCTGGGCGTTTAGTCACTGGTCACGGACCGCTACCATTTTACGTACATAATTTTGTAACAGTAAAAAAATAAAGAAAGAATAAAAAAAATCAGTATCTCCGTATTATAACCCATTGTTATATGCCCCCACCGCGAATTCGGACTGTATTCTGACGAAACAAAGAAATAGTTTGTTATAATCGAAATAGCTCACAAAGTATAATAAACTCAACTGCATGTATTATTATAATCATGTTATTCGAATTCTGACAAAACACCAGGCGCGCACATGTATGTTTTGGTAGAACGAGATAAACCAAATCTAACAGTAGTAAGACTCCTTAAACTCGATTTATGTCACACATGTCACTAAAAAATTAAACATATTAACAAACAAAATATATACTATGTACATAATATAAATCTGAAAAATACTTTAGATGCATATTTAACAAAATGGAAAAATTAACATACAGCCGAAGCATAAAAACAGAAATAATAATTAACAACAGGTAAATAGTACTTCTTTAGAATTGTAACATTATTTCATTGAACTTTCAAAAGATAACGGAGTTTATGACGTTGTGACATCCTGTGTTATCCGCGCACATTTTTCAGTACGACTAGTAGTGTGTAATAAAACAATATTATTAATACTCATTTTTATCAATTATAATATGCAATTTTTCCAACTACGCACACTATATCATACGGATAATATAGAATGTTCACGCGACGCGACGGTGAAGAGAAAGGCGATCGAGGTTGCTGTTCGACATGCCCTGTATAATATATTACAAAAAGTTCTACTTATTCCCTTTTGATTTTGTACGAAAATTATATTCACTGTATAAACAATACGCTATCCGACGTATACCCTTCGGTAACGTAATGCCCCACTCTTGTGTGCGTAAACACATACCCACACGAGCATACTCGCACATTTATAAACACGCGCGCGCGCGCATACACATTTAGCCCCACAATCACCATATTGCTCCCCCATACGATTACAATCGTATAAACAACACACGCGCATGCGACATGCATTGAGTGCATTCCACATGCACTACTCACACGTCAATAAGACCTCAGAACTGCAGAGAGTACATGCACGCAGTAATGCGCCATCCGCTGTCGAATGTGCGGGTCGGAGGAGCATTATTTGTATCTACACAGCCACGGGATTCAGTTATGTGGGCCCACTATATTACTACACCGTTCCATGATGTTAATTTAAACATAATTTAATCAGAATAATTAAACGCGTCACATAAGAGAAATGTAAATTATCATTGTGATATGGGTATATCTGTACAAAAAACACGTCATTCAGTGTGCGCGCACATCCATCAGATTGATTCGTCGTTGTCGCAGCTACTTATTTATATTTCAATCGACACACACTCATAGTCGTTAATTTTATTTGACATTCTTTCTTTCTTTTCTCTAGTCAATGAACGGAAGCACAACCAAACACGACTATTCTGCTCTCTTCTCGATCGCGTTAAGTTATAATTCCGAAACATTATTTTATATAATTTAATCTATGGAAATTAACTATATCAAGTTACTTTCGTGCCTTTCATACGCACGCATACCATTCCACCACCACCATTACACAGGATCCCGTACTACAATAGCGTCCGTTTGACACTTAGGCATCAGCAGCGGGGACTAAGGCACACGAGGTCGTATGACAAGCGATAGCGGCGACACAATAATTGCTAGTGACTAGAAATACTGGCGACGTTCGTACAGTCAACGCATTATACGAAAGTATTTTTAAATGGCGCCATCGGCGCAATATTTACTAAATACCGTAGACGACATTATAAATAAAAAAAAAAATGGAATGTGTCCTGCGCGTGGCCCGTCATCACCGCCACATTTAATTCGAAAATATGCTACCGAAAAAGGGTGAACACATTCCACCGTGCGGTATAACACACCACTAAATAATATATTTATAGAAACGACACCACAAGGGGGGTAGTTGTGTGCTTATGTGAATGTAAAACGAACAGAAATAACCATTTTATGGTGTGCCATAAACGCTATCGTAAAAAATGAATGGAACGACGTACGAAATCCCCGTCGTGCCAAGGGTAGTCTCGAAATTTTATTAATTGTTTGATTTTTTTTTTTTTCTGTAACCATAGAGGTGGTAAAATTTTCAATAAAATACCAAATACCGAAGTAAAAATCTGCTCGCCAACGATTTTATTTCTTTTCTTTCTTTCGCCCGTCTGAAGATTTACAGCACAAACACAGAACAGGTTTGACTGCCCACGCGGGTCAAATGAAAAGATTTTGTATTGAACTTGGTAGATATGACTCATCCATACCTATTTAGTTTCAGTGTAACAACGACATTTACAATATTTTAACATGTAAGGTCAAGGAGCAAAATTATCCGTATTATAAATCTATCTATCTATCAGGCGGTACGAAAATATGGTGTAGGAAATAAGTATAAATATAACACTGCAGAGATACGAGTAAAATAAAATATAGCCATTGGATCAACCTGTTGTAGTTACGTTTAATAACTGTAAAATAAATTAATATTGTATTTATCGTACAAGAAGACGAAAACGACATAATACTCATTAAAAAAAAAAAAGCATAGGTACAGGAGACTTTAACGTTTACATATTACATTAACTAAAAATAACTATTAAAATATGTAAGCATAATATCGGAGGTTATAATATTGTTTTACTTTACTCAACATTTATCTTAACTAGATCATAAAGAATATGTATACAATATTGACTATGTATAATAAAGATAAACACGATTTAGAAAAGTTGACAAAAATATATTGAAAACAAAACGTCACTAGTTTTACAGTTTATTTATAAATTGTGTACACAATACGAACGAGAGAAAATAAACATATGTACAACACAATCGATTTGCTCGTAAAAGAACCGGCGTTCGAATTAAAAAAAAAAAAATGTTTAATGTCTAATTGGACAAAATATGGTCAGTAAAGAATAAATTACAGAAAACACCCAAACACGAGTAAATAATAGCTATTTAAGAAGGGTACACACACTATATTTGAGAGGGACGACAGACCATTAATAATACACGTACACACACATATTATATTTATTAAGGTACATCTATGGCACATTATGTGTATGTATGTATAAATATATATATATTATTCGTCCGACCCGCACAAATAAATTCGTTTTTACGGCTTTTTGAACGACGACGATACGCGGTCAACTACCATAGGGTTGCCCCATCCATTATCGCACGAGGACCCTTCCCGCCGACAGAACGGAGTTTTAAAAATACACACACACGCGCGGACGCTCCCCAAAAAATCGTCTCTGCGACGATGGTTGACGGCGGTTGCGGCAGCAGCGTAGGCAGGCAACGCGCGTGCGTTTGTCAGCATTAAACATACGGCTCCCGCACACGAAGCACTAGGGGGTGGCGCGGGGCGAAAGACGGCGCACCCTATCCCGGTCCTCGGTCACACACACCCTTCTCATGCACGTTTTTACCAAAGGAATATTTATTTTTGGTCCGGTCGACGCGTCGGGACCGTAAAAAAAAACGCACATATCATTATTGTTATACGTATTAAATTATATTATATTTTCTCTATATTTAGGTCACGTATTTTATGTTTGATCCCCCCCCCCCCGGTGTAAATGTTGTAACGATAAATAAACCACCGACGCTGTGGCCGAGCGAAAGAAAAATTATAAAAATATTTCTCCACGCCCTTCTCTTCCCGACGGACACCTGAACCATGCAGTAATCGATGGCGGCAGTGGCATGTACGTGTAGTTATTATTACGGACGGACGAAACGTTATATCATCAACTCGAGTAGTATATATAAAATAAATAATAACGAATGCCGTGCGACGACGATGACGGTGGTGGTGGTGGTGGTGTCCGAGCTAGCAACAGCAGATGGTCGGGGACGGGTATCGACGACGACGACGTAGAACCGGTGAACCGTGCGCGCGCGCTGCCGCGTTGTTGTCTTCACGGTCTCGGCCGAGTTCGCATCCCGATTATTATATTATATATATATATACGCATACAGCGGCGGAGTGCTATTATAACGGACAGGGGTTCAAAAACGTGTCCACATGGATCGAAGAGCTGCTGCTGTTGTCCATACACCATTATAGGGAGATTTAGGAATTTATTTTACTCTCTTGGGATATTCACTTCCATAGACATTGAACATGGCACGTACGGACACAACAATAGTAGGTATACTGTACCCTGACAACAGAGAGGATACATGGTGGCGGCACACGGCCGTCCGCATCCAAAAAGAAACATAGTTTCTGCTTTTGCCGACGAGCAAAGGACAACCGGAAAACTACTAAGCCGGTACAAGGTACACTACCAACCATGTCACAGTGCCTAAACGGAGCACGTGCCTAGACAATAATAAATAATAATGTAATGTTTTAAATTTTACGAAACTTGGATAGAAAACCTGCGCCACCAAAATGTATAAGTAAAAGTGGTACAGTCCATCTTACCGCCACGAATAACGATGACCACGAGGTCATGACAATAGGAGTGGTAACGTCCGAAAAACAATGACATTACCTATTTTTTTTTCTACTAGGAAAAAACTGGTTCGAAGGAATTTTAAACAGTCGTTTATTTTTTCTTCTCCAAATCAATGACAACGTAATAATGCGCATAATAATAAGTATACGCGTTCATGATTACGAACTGAACAATTAGGAGGCAATTAGATAGGTTCGACGTCACCCCGAAAGCACACAATGGAAACTTGACTATTCGTCGGAGGAACATACGTTGCATAACACAATTTGGTCTTGAAATCTATGAAAATACCGATTGGACCAGGTAATTTGTACACCGATTTGTTATGGATCATTAATCCGACAAAAAATAAATACATTTATATACTTACATTACATGCGATAGAAATAGGATACTGTAAAATTTCTTCCATGCGAAACGAGAAATTAAATCTCTTGATATATATCTAATCTACTTTAGCTACGTTTACAGTTTCTAAATATCAAACTGCGCACACAAGAAATGTAGACCGATTTAATTCCCACTATGAGCAACATTTAAGTAATAAGAATCTGCTAAGTGTACGAAAAACACTTCTATATGCGTGTTATTACATGCACATTATCACTTTTTCTATAAATTTCCAATGACACTTATTTCATATTGACATCTTTGACCTTCGAATATATTAGAATCAGTTTTGTACTTGTAGGAATGATAATTTTATTGACACTAGTTTATTATCCATTGAGTAAATTAACCGAACACACTACAATTATATCAGAACAAAAAATGTTTAATAACCGATAAGCCAACACTAAAGATCACTAGCAAAGTTCAATTAACAGTTAAATATTATTTTTATGGTGCACAAAAAAAAAAAAACGATAAATTATTTTCTCAATTATTCATCGACGGAAGTATGTAAACGAAATATTATCAAGTCCGGAAATCGTCTGAGGTCACTGAACAGCACTCTAGACATCAAAAATGAAACAAAGCAACAAATGTACCTAAACCTTCCACTAAAACAAAACACGACAGTTATGCTTGTTAGTTAATGTAGTCAATAATTTTACACAATTTTTAAGAATTACTTATGGGTATCAGACATCGTTTCTCGAAATACAAGAAAACCCATAACTAAACACATAACAAAGGTAACTAATTTATCATTGTAATGTCAAAGGTGAAACAAATAATTGTATTAAATGCAACTTAGATGAAAAAAACACATTATATAATGAATATATATTGACGTTTTGTTTGTATCTATCTACACATTCTTAAATCTACAGCATGAGTCATACAATTGCATTGTTGTTATTTGGGTATCACAAACGGTATAATGTAAAAAAAAGTGGAGAAGCAAATGAAAGTACTTAATTATAAAATCATATAATATTAAAAATGAAATACTTACCTACACCTCAAAATACGTTATTTGGAATTGCAAAAATCTACAATTTGGGAATCCCTAGTTTGAATGAAAATCATTCACGAAATAACCACCCTAACCTAACAATACCTAATTAAGTACCTATAGGTATGCATATATTTATTTATATATTATAACAATAAAAATATTGTCTGAAAAAAAAATTAAATAATTAAAAAAATCGACTAGAATACAGAATCGGTCGATGGGAATAATATAAAAAAAAAACCAAATTAAGGGCGTGTAGGTTAATTTTTAGAGCAGCTTAACGGAAATAAGCAACGAAGGGCGCGCACCGTCGAGACTTCAACGGTGGGCACAGGCAGCACAGCTGGTAAGAGAAAAAAATGTCTTAAGTTTTTTCTTCTATTATTTTCATCCAGGGGGCTCGGGCAGGTGCGAAAACGTCGAGTGTACAATGGCGACTAGTACGCGAGGGATAACGAAATAAAGAAAAAAAACAAAATAGGGAGATACAACTACGTAGTGTTATTACTTAGGTATATAAATAAAATAACTCACTTGACAATGGTTTACAGTGTGCGTGTGTATATAGACAGTGGCGTCGTCTGATAAGACTGCGGACTGCGAAAAATCACTTCTCCAAAAAAAACACTACAAATAGTAATTTGGTCGATCGAACGAGTGCGTTCGATTATTTTTTTTTTTGGCGTTCCAAAAATATTTGATTACGTATTGATGAAAATAAAATTTTCTACGCAGATTAATGTATATATATAATATTGTAATATTATATACACTGATGTACGTTGTAAAAAAAAAATTAAAAAAAAATATGAAAATAACGAAAAGCTATTCTGTGGTTAATACACGTTCAATGTGCGTAATGCATCGGAAACAACAACGTTCTGTTAGTGCGACTCGAAATCGGTTTTGCCGTACCGCCGTATTGTCGCAGCCGCGCGGCCGGTCGGCCAATCACAGCGATCCGTTACCCACGCCGCCAACAATGCCGCCAATCTAGGGTGTGGTCGACGCACGTTGGTTCGTTATTTTCCCTCATTTTGACCTGCACTGTATTCTCCTGCGGACCCGACGAGCGCTTATCACGACTGATCCATAGAGAAGCAGAATTTCGTAATAACATGGAAAACCGATAGCATTAAATCGCTCAAATTTCTTAGGAAACCACAGAACGTAAGTATTGATTACTGTTACAAGTATTAATATCATTACATCATCTTGTTGTCTTAATATCTGCTGTATCCCTATCACTTTGCTATTTCTTTATTATTTTTTCCCTTTTGAATAATGAGCATAGTTAAATTATTCTCTCTTGTTTACATGCCTATGTCGGATAAACCAGAATTCCGTTTGACATTTACTAATAAAACAAATATTTCTCCTTAAAGAAAATGTCATCTGAATTATTTACATTGTTATACCAATTAACAAAACCAAATAATTTTCAACCTTAAATTTTTCAATTAATTACCTTCCCAAATAATATTCTGTTACATTATAAATTCTTGACATACAATGTCTAATGTAAATATATAAACGAATTACATTTTCTAAACTTTATGTATTTAATATATATATTATATGTAACTTAACAATGACTATAATAAACAACTTAACAATAACTTTTTTATACATATTGCTAAATACACTAATTTTGTAATTTGTTGGTTTCTTGACACTATAGAATAATAATAATATTTTTCTATCAAAATTATAATGAGAGTAATGAATATTTTAAAAATGTCAAAGATATAAAATAATACTTTTTGAGAACTGTAGTACTTCAATTGTTATGATTCTTTCAAAATGCTTAAACTTTTATAAGTTACTATTTGATGTATAATTTGAATTAATTTGATTTAAATTTTCATATTGTTTAAAAATGACTAGGCTTGAACAGTGATGGTTAAACTAAATCATGTTCAACGAGTTCGTATATTATACAAAACCATTTTAAGGCTACATCGAGGCTTACCAAAAGAATTACAAGAACTTGGTCAAACATATGTACGAGATGAATTTCGTCGACATAAAAACTGTAATCCTAAAGAGGCTCAAATATTCATGATTGAATGGAGTGTAAGAAAAATCAGAATTAGTTATCTAAAGTATAAGAATAATAAAACTTTTTTTTTTTTAGAAATACACTTTGACTTTATCTGAGCAGTTATTAAAGAATGCCAAGGCAAATATTGGTTTTGGTAAAAATTTAAGTACGCAAGAAGGTGTATTGGATTCATTCACTGATGATCAAATTGTACAACTTTATAATATGCTTAAAGAAACCACTGGAATTCAGGATAAAACTATTGAATTTGAACTCTCTACCCAAAATAAAAAATAAACTAGATAGTAATGCAGTACTATTCTTATGGTTTATAATGCAGTATTTTTTATTTTTAATATTTACTTATATAAATTAATTTTTTTTGTTGAGTTTTAAATTAAATATTATTGAAATTATATGTTAATGTATGATTGTTTTAAATATATTGTATATTTCATGTTTATAACATTTATTTTTTATAATATATAAAATACTTATTGTTAAAATGGTATTTATCCAAATGAATTACCTATGAATCTATTTAACAATGTAACAAAATTTGTTTAATATTATTTGTATTGTAAATTATCAATTTCTGCTTCATTAAATGTTTTTAGTACAAGTATAGGGCTAATTAAAGTTATGTAGCTTAATGAGCAAATTTAAACTACAAAAGTCTATTTTATTAATTTTTAAATGTTAAATAAATATTGTTTATAAGCAGTAGTATGGTATGCTTTAGTATACAGATGTTCATACAATTACTGCTGTAATATTTAATTAATTTAATTAATCTTATCAATTAATATTATTTTCATTTTTCTGGTCGAAAGTAAATAAAAAATTTATTTTTTTCACTGCATACGTTTAATTTAAATGTGTTGTATACCAATATGACATTAACCAATAAAAAAAAAAAAAAATTATTCATATTTTTGGGTATTTTTGTATACTTAGTCTACTAAATCTTATGATACTAACTACATTTTACTTGAGTTAATATATGAAAAGTAGAAAAACTATAGTAAATAAAATATAGCAATTAACGTTATAAGCTTTCTGGTTTTAATAGCAATCCTTAGAATGTCAGTCATTGTAATTTGCTGTGAATTTAGAATTTATATAATTAAATATATATATTAAATATTATAATTAAAAAAATTATAGTTAAAATATTATTTTAAGTAAGGTAAATCAGGTTATTTGATAGGTTAATTTTATATTTTATACTAAGTTCTTTATTCCAAATATAAAACATATTAACTGTGCCTCTTATAATATATTGTACTGTCAGGTTATTAAATGCATTAAAATATAAAAATACAATTTAAATTATGATAATTTATAAATAGAAATTTTCAACATTAAACATATTTTATATTTTAATCATTTACATTCAACATATTTTTATTTAGTATAAAGTTCTGATTTTCAAAACACTTCTTGAACCACTAAAAATTTAGTACTTTTAAATTATTAATTTCTAATATTTCTATAATACTATAAATTCTTAAATATTTTTTCTTATCTATAGGTGTCATTCAATGTGCTATTTAAATAAATGTTATTTTTGCTTAACAAATGAGTGAATAATTATTTCACAGCCAATATTAAATAATTATACTAACGCTTTCTTTGAAATCATATTTTGTTCACATTTATGCGTTTTTAATATATGTATATAATGTCAAAAACTTATAATTATTATTAAAAATGTAAATTTAATTAATAATAACTTTTTACTTACACTTTTCATGAGAGGTAATATGACTTTACTTTCAATTATTTTTCAAGTAACTATTAATCACACATAGATAATTTGTTTATCATTAACTATTACTATACCTATTATTATAAAAATGACCCAATAATAATGTCTCAAAACAAATGTTTAATTATAATATATATTCACTTCATAATCAGTCTTTATAACTATATACAATCATAAAATAATAAATGTATTTTAACAATTGGATTTAATAGGTATACTGTCATTGATTTTGCTCATTTTTCCAAGTAGTTAATAATAAATTTAAAGATTACATGTTTAATATATAACAGTATATATTCATAATTATAATCAATGCCCATAGACTGTGTAATTAAAACCTTTATCAATGTATAATTACTTATCTGTATATTATAACAAATATTTCTCTTATCTTACATACTCTGACCTGAGTTGGTCATTTCATTCATTTTATTTAGCAATATGTGTATTTTTTAGAATCTTACTGAAGCACAATTTAAATAAAACTGCATATAAAATAAGTTACCTACCTACAACGTTTATAAAAAGTTATTATTTATATTATTAATTAAATTGTTTAGTTATTATTACATGTTATATAAAATGATACACTCCGATATTTACAAATATTATGTAAGACTATTAATCTTTAGTTTTATTATATCCAGGGAATTTGTAGAATCTTATTTTAGGGTTTAAAAAAATATGTATAATCAGTAGGTAACCAAAAAAATATTTTTGAAGGAGGTTTTAAATTTTCAATTCTATCTCCTAATTAGTAACAACTTTTTAATTTGAACAAGTCCATTAAACATAAGTTAAACAATAACATTTTTTATCATTAAGTTTGTTGAAACTGAGATGATTGTTTGATGATAACATGATTTACCTAAAATGGTTGTATATCTTAGAAAATAAGAGAAATATTTCGAGGGCGGGAGATTATCACCCATTAACCTTAGCAACGCCACTGTGAATAATGCTGTCACTATTCGTGAAGATAGGTATTTAAAAATATCGTAAGTTTTCAGACTACGATAGATTTTTAATTTTATAAACATTACCAGTTGATCTTGTATTATTTACATGGACATACTTTTTTTTTATGATATTTGATAATTACTGTTTATTCGTATTTTTAATTTAAGTTTAGTTATTCATTAAATTGTAATAATAATATTATATGTTGGTATTGGTTATTACAGAATAATGAACACAATAAATTGTATTAATTCGCAATACTAATAGTAGAAATTAACGCCAACTGAACTTAAAATATTTTATTAATATAAATTATAAGACCCAACATTTATTTTGCCCTGGGCCTCGCAAACTCTAGCACCGTCACTGGTTATTAATTAAAAATTAATAATGAATAAGAGCACAATTATTTCCTATTATCTATGTGGCTAGGGTGAACATATTAAAAATCAATATTTTTTTTTTATATCTAAGTTAATATTTTTCTCTGTATCAACGATTGCAATAGCTTAAAATATAATTTTATCTGATAGTATTTAAATCCAAGGCATACATAGCTATGAAATTGATTGGTCTTGTTAAATTCTAAGTCGCTTATCAGCTATAGAATAGCTACTAATTTATATTATGTAGGTACTATTTAATAAATGATTCTGTGAATTCTCGAGCGATATGATGTCGACGCAGCTCTAACTCTCTGTAAATCATTTTTAAAACACAGAATTGCCTTATTTTTCCTCGAGAAGTTATTTCAAGTTGTATTGCTCATATATGCTCTATTAAGCCCTATGTTGTATGTTGACTCACTCAAATTATGATTAATTTAATCGGAATTTTTATCATTAATTATAGTAAATGATCATCAAATCAATTAAATTATAGGTACAAATTTACAAAAATTAAGTTAGAACTAGAATAATTATGTACAAAATATTTCCTGGATGAAGGAACCGAGGTGAAATTGTTTATCTGTGTAATTTAGTGAATGATAGAAGTGGAGCGAGTGTTAAGGAGTAGATTTGGATTGGATATGATAAAATAAGTAAGCTTGGAAGAAATACACTTAATCGTTGCTTAATCGTAACTAGGTATTGTTAATATTTTTATTGACATTTGAATTCCATCGGTATATTTGTTCGACAAAATAATCATAGTATACATACAATTGTGACGGTTTAAAATATTCTGTTGATTCAGAGAACACCTATATTCTACAATTTTATAAATGTCAAGTACGTGTTATTTGTGAAAAAAATATGATTTCGCACAAAGAAATTATGTTGGATTTATATATCCCGATACACAATTTTATTGAAAAATGTCGCGTTCCCATACGCTATACGGATGTATGCCATACTGAGTCAATAAAATATAAACAAAAAAATGTGCGTGTAAACATGTTTTTAAATTGGACTTTGTCGAGCAGATTTTTGTGAAGAAATGTAGGAATTCGAAGTATTACAACGCTGTCAATAGTTTAAATAATAGTCGGATGGGTTACAGATAGTATAAAAATTATAAACGTTAAATGTTTATCGACGCATATTATTATAATAAATGATAACAGAATAAAATTAATACCTGATACAAGAATCGTATAGATTATAACATCCATTGACAAAAAAAATAATTTACAAGTATGCGAGTATATTGTCATGCTATGACTCATAGCTTAGATAATTTTATTAAGAGAACGCCATACCCGTATATGTTGTCTCCTTCTGACATTACACATGCAACATAACAAATTTGTAATCAGTAATTCAAATGAAATGATGTTAGTTTTAATATTAGAATAAACTAACCTGTAATAAAAATTTAAGGTAAGAAATTATCTATGTTGTGTTGGTTGGTACTTTTCGATATTTTAATTTTCAAGCGAGTTATGAGTTTTTTTTTCATTGTAATATTTTACATTCTCACAACTTGCTTAAAAATTAAAATTAATTAAAAATTCGTTTTTTAGAGGGAGACAACGCATGAAGGTGTGAATTGTCTTCTAAATATTTTTTAACAACAAATATAATAATATTCATAAATAATAATCATTGATTACGACGACGAACAAATCAAAAAGTCATTTTGTTACCTGAATTCTGATGTACACCCTGCCTGGAACTATTCGTACGTAAAAAATATGCGTAAAACACTTATATGCATGTATGTAAATGTATTTGCATATATATATATATCAACTATATACTTGAACCATCTGTTGCATATCTGCTACTTTTTCTCTACAACACGTTATTTATGACGAATGGAAATTTAATGTTTTAAAATATTTTCACAGAGATTACAATGCATATAGCTCGTTTTTAATAAGATATCTCGACCAACTTTTCATTATTCAAAATATGTTGTTGTTAAATTGAAATTTATATTAAAAAAAAAAAAAAAACGTGCTTAGAGGTTAAAATAACTTGTAGAATGTTTTCCGCGGTTCCTTTTTTTATAAGAAGGAATATTTCAGTTTTCATTGTACGCAAGTATTTATTTTTTTAATAAAAATATACCAGGACAAGGTTCGACATTTTAATGTACGAATAAAACAAAAGAATAAAATTCCAGTCACGATAGTCTAATAGGCACAAATTAAAAAATTAAATACATCGTTGTATTATTGTTATTTTGTTATTATTTGTTTTTTATTACGTATTAGGTCATTGTTAAATATCAATTTAGTATAATGTATTTAATATATATATATATGTTTTTATTCTGAATCTTACAATCAATTTAAATTTTTAAATATGTGCGCAAGATGAAGAAATAATAATTGAACATACCAATTTCGTTTTGAATATATAAATTCACAAATTTCAGATTTCAAGATTCTTGTTAAAAATAAACATTTAAAAGGGCTTTATTAACCAAATATAACTTCATTAGTTATTAATAAGTCTTATAAGTTAATGGTATAAATCAAGTTAAATAAATTGTAAAGTAAGTATATTAGCAAATTCGTTTTTGTTGGTTTTTATATAGAATCAACATCCTGTCCTGATTATAAACTATATTTAAATCATTTCTAATATTAGGACTGAACATTTAAATTTGATTTATACGGTAAAATGAATTTATAACAGAGTTATGTAAATATTTGTTATTTATATATATTTAATACTCCATAAACAATTGGTCATATTTTTCCAATAGATTACGGTTTAAAATTAATATAAAAGGTTAATCGGCTTATGACTTATCATTATTTCAAAATAATTAGTAAACATTTATTTCATCAGTGTGGGTAAGGAATGCGCTATTTTTATAGGAACGATGAACAGGAAAGAGTTCTTATTTATGAGGAACTTGAACGCAAATTTTCGTCCAAAAATAATTAAAAAAATAAATTAAAATAAACAAAATACTATTTTCTTTTTTCATAAACTTTATATACATTTTTATAACATTTTTTTCGTCAAAACCGTAGCATGGTATTTTTCTATAAATGTACACGTTTAGTAAATACTAAATACATACATTTTAAAAGTATAAATAATAATCGTGTATGTGGAGATTATTATATAATACAAACAATAATAGTAATAAATATGGTAATCGGATTATGGTGTAAATCAAAGACCAGGTATTGAACATCACTGCCGTGAATAATAATGTGGCGTACCTTATACCCGTGTACGTCGTTATATTTCACACAACTTCGTAAGATTTATACGCCGATAACGCGTCAAAATGGAAATTTTTTTTTTTTCATGGGTTGCACCGGAAAAGTGGACGTCAATTGTAAAAATAACGTCTGCACGTATAGGAATGCTATCGTAAATGATTTACCGGATATATCATCTATAAATCATTTATCGAATACGATCATTCAAAGAACGCGTTCGAGGCCACACGTACCGGTTTCAAACGTGTAGCGTACGCAGAACAATCGCGTAACGGCACCACGAAAAGTAACGGCAGGTGCCGCGCGCGACGTATGTGCACCGACTCGATTGTACCCGGACGAGACAGGTCTGTACGCATGGCAGCCCTGAAGGGGGGGACGGGGAATTTGCCCTCCCCCTGAAAAAAATGAATTGAACATTTTTAATAACAAGGTTTGCAATTGAACAACTGCGAAGAGCTCAATTTTTGTTTAATAACGACTAAAGTGTGTATAATCCTGACATATTTTATTGTTTGTTAAGAATACATTTTTTAATATACTTTTTGGGGTTTGATTTGATCGTGCCCCCCCCCTCCCTGATAAATTCCTGCGGACGCTCATGTCTGCACGCGCTTATCTACGACGAAGACGCACGTCGGTAAAACGAGCTGATGCCAGCGCACGGCTGAACTCAAGTCAAAACATTTTTTTTTTCCCGACACTGCGTTGCAATAACGAGACAACGGTGGTGGGTGGTGACGGGCCCGGATTGCGGTCCCGGCAGAGTACGGGAGATCGCGGTACGATTTTCGCGGGAAATACGAACGGGGGTGGACCCGTCACTTTTGGCAGGACCGTCGTAAGATATTTTCCTCCCTATAGTGAACATTTTAATGCTGCTCTTAAGATACTAAATTAAATAGTTACATGTATGATATTGCGATTACAATTTTTTTTATAAATATGTTGATTTTATTGATTTAAATTGCTGTCTTCTTTGGAATTATTAATATTACAATTTGCCACCTCAATTTCTGTAAAACTTTATGTCGCCCTAAAGCCAACGCATGGCTTGCTTGTACCCTAGCGACGGACCTGGCTGTAGGGCACGAGCGAGTCGCGCGTCACTTCGGCGTACGATGTTGCAGAAATCGAAATGGCAAAATGCGCAACAATAATTACGCGTCATTACTGTTACTCGTATTTATCTCCACTAAACTCGTCATGACCGCGAACGATTGCAGTGTTAACACTGATTTCGATTCGTAATATCTTTGGCGACCAGCGGAAATACGATTTTCGCTTTGGGGCGGAAAATATTGAACGACGGGCCCGGGTAAAAAGGCAAAAGGGTAGGTATTATGAGAGGTTTGGTATTCGTCGCAGGGCTTGTTTTTGTGCGTTACACCGCACACATCGTGTAGCAACAAAAGACAAGTGTGCAATAGCAAATTCGTGTGTGTCGTGATTTTGAAAGTCAATTATGCGGTCGTTTTCGTACTTTGACACAAAAATATTAGGCAGTATTTTTATCAAGCTATTATTTTTATTAATATTATTTACAATATTAAAAATGTTTAATGAATGAGACATTTTTACATATTATTAGCCCCCTATCTACTTTTTAACTCCTTTTATGACCCGTTCCACTCCTTGTCTCTTACATTTCTTATGGGCGGGTTATATTCCATGGGAATTTAAGGAAGGTTGATATTTTCAACAATATACCGAGCCACATGGGAGGCTTTGCCATATATTGCCATACAAAATGTCAAAACATGCCGGAGGTATCAGTTTTATTTTGCGGGGAGGGGCTATACCAAACATTATTATTATGATGTGCAGTAGCAAAAATAATAACCAATAATCCCTGATTTATCGTACTGCATTCATCGTAGTTCGGCGTCACTGAAACACAGGATACTACGTTATGATCTTACGACGTCGTACACGTGTGGTATGCGAGCGGTTTTAGAAATGTGAAAACCAAAACGTGTGCAAAACGATGACGATGACGACGACGACAACGATGATGTCATTCGACGGCACGCGGTATGATCGTGGGAGGAGGGGCATTTTCACAACGTATTAATGGCGTGCGGACGGGGATAAGAACCGAAACACGTGTGACAACACCGTCAGCGTAACACGGGATCGGCTACTTATCCGGCAATCGCGCACAAGCTTCCGCGTACGGTCAATTTCGGTGTTAGCGAGAGAATTTTCAGCGCCGCCGCATTCGGTGACCGTTCCGTTATGAGTTTTAGCTCAGATGGTAGCATGCGAGAGGTACCGGGATCGATGTCCGGCGCCTCCAAGTGAAAGTTTTTTTTTTTCATCGATACATAAATTTATTTATAAAGAACTATTTTGTTTTTGAAAGAGAATTTTGAATATCAGCTTAATAAATAATAATTTAATTTTTCTTTACGCCCATGCCGAGATTATCGTCGGGAATCTAATGCACGCACGGCAGTGTTGTAACCAAGGAGAAGGGCTTAGGGGGCTATAACCCTTCATCCCTTATGAGTCGTGTCCATCTAGTTCTAATCTAATCTAGTTCACTACTATATGGTGTTTAAATATATTAAAAATTCGATACTAACTAAACGTTGACGAATAACGAATGCTTGTCATTGGTAAACGCATAAGCGTATTGCTACTGACGTGGCGACTCTCGCTTAACACTTACATTTTATAATTACTATAGATTTTACTTCGTGTTGTGTCGCAACTAAATAATTTATTTTTTCAATAAATATTATTAAAACCATTTTCAAATGCTGGAAATACATTTTGAAATTTGTTTGTTCGGATTATGGGTGAAACTGTCGAAGCATTTCTTACTCAACCTGCCCAAAAAAGTGTTAAGTCCCTCCCGTTTAAAAATCATGGCTATGCCACTGACGTTCGGTACAACGTTGCGTGGTTCGAACGAGATCACGAACCGAGATGTTTATGATCAATGATGATTCTTCCGTCGTACGGAAGCGCATTACAATATTAAAACCATCGTGTCCGTCGCACAGCGATTGTATATTTAATTTGTACTGTTTTATTCAAATGCCGCGAACGAGAATTCCACCGGCTATTCGACACGTTACCGCATAACCACATGTACGAGTGTGCGCACGATTGCGCATCAATATTATTATTATTATATCATTATTATGCGCTCGTTGGGCTCTGCGAATGAAGGGATTGTGTTTTAATTGATGGTTGAAAGTTTTGCAACAAGTTTGTTAGTGCGTCGGACCTATTTTTACAGCGTTTGGGTGTTTTACGGTACTGTAGATATACCACGGTTAAGTTTAGATCGAAACTCAATAGTTTAGGATTCCAAAACAAATATATTCATCATGTCGACGTTGATTGTATCCCATTCTGTGGTGTTTATTATTATCCAATAACGTCGGTGCGTATCGCTCTTCACATGAATAAACCAACCTAAATGTATACTTAATTCATCGTATTATTCGTAGTAGGTACATTATACGCTACAGTAATACATGAATGTATGAACATGGGGCAAATAACGTTTCAGATTTGAGGGCCCTGGCCACACTTCATGAAGTGTTGGCTGAAATGATATGCATTTAAAATGAAATTTCCTCGCAACTAAATTTTCCTCTGTACTCTCGGTTTCAAACATTTCACTTTGATCTCATATTAGTAAAATGTTAGTAAAATATTCGATTAAAAAAAATATATATATATTTATATATATTATAAATAACAGAACTTGTTGTAATGCACTATTTATTGTAAATAGTATGCGTTATGTTGTAAGTTGACTATAAAAAAAAAAAAATAATAATAATAATGAAAAAAAGAAACTTGTAATAAAAAAAAAAAGTTTTAAAGGCTACTGAAGGACATTTTTAAGGAAGCTAGACCTCCAAAGCCACTTTTCTTTTTCATTCATATATGACTGAAAACATTACTAATAATGCGATCATCTTAGCGCACGAAAACATAATACGTTTGAGAATCAAACAATCGAGGTTGTTGAACATCTGTATGGAAACACGTCAACGGTGAAATTGCGTTCGGATTCTATTGCAGGAATAATTAAGACATCAAATCCACGTCGCAGTTTCAAAGTCTGCAGAGAACATGCCTTCACCGTTGCCGCCTGGTGCACGCGGTGGCGGGTGTGGGCGCATTCGAGGTAATTTGTCTCCCCTGATAACCATAAAAAGTTATTTATACTGACATTTATTAAAACCTGGAATATTGTGCACTTTAGTCCATAAAAATGTTTTATTACGAATTTGAACGAAACATTAATAACTCATTCGTCTCTCTTATAAATATATAATATGTATTATGCGTCGGACAGAAGGCGAGGGGATTGCCGGGTGTCGTGCACTCGTCTCGCATCGCTTATCACCACCTTACACCGTGAGTCCGCGAGCACTATTGTTGTGTTATGTTGTTATTATTATTATTTTCAATCCGAAAGAATCATTAATAAATCATCGCGTTCGGGAAACGATTATGAACGTAACTCACGGTTTATTATTTAGCGTTCAGGACGTTCTTAAAATTTTAAGTTTTTACAAAAGGAAATTACGATTTGGTATTAAGTCCGTAAGCCAGATGTATTGAATGTATTATATAATAATTTCGCAGCCAGGGACGAAAATGTGATGAATATATTATAATAATTTTTTGTATACCTGTTACAGTCTCGAAATTTGATCGTAATGTAGATACATTTTTTACCGTAATTAAAATTTTAACGTCTATAATACCTACAGTCCCTAGTCCAATATTGACCTGCGTATACAAGTAGAGATATAATATAAATAGTATTATTATATGAATATAGGAAAGCGAGAATGTATTTGTTGGTAAATGTAACAGTATAATTACGTGTACAATATGTTTAAAATATAATAAGTTACACACGGTCCGTGTATATTGTATATTTAATTAGTATTAATTATACATTCTGAGTATGTTCGCATAAGAATGATAAAAGTACTTAACATATTCGACTTGCTGTTATTTACATTTTTTTTTTTTTTTGTGAGACAAGTAAATTAATTTAGATGTACTGCATTAGTTCTGCTTTTTACTAAAATAACTTTTGCCAATATTTATCTTTACAGATATGCGATCGCGTATATAAGTACCAAAATTTTTGTATCATTATGTCGTGTACATTTAATATTTTTTTCACAGTTTTTTTTTCTTTCTTTCTACGAATTTGATGAAAACGTTTTTACTTATGAAAGATATTCATCCCTCCAATATGCTAGAAAAATTAACAAGAATAGACATAGGTACTTCATACTTTGAAATACGTGGACCATTGTTTCGAGGACGCCACTTAGACGTCTACGTTGTTAATGTTGTCATGTTATACAAGAAAACGATGATGAATTGCTGCATTTCAAAAATAACTCTGAACAGAACAGTGAATTCATTATATTTTTTTTTAAATATTCTTTGTAATATTTTTTATGTTTATAACGTATATAATTTTTCAGCTTTCATCACATTTTTAATTAGTTTCATATTATTATAATATATTTAAATCAGTGGCGTACCTGAGAAACATTTTGGGAGGGGGCATAAATTAATTGTACAATTTTTTATGGTTATAATATGATCTGAAACTTTATTAAAAATTATTACTAAATACTAAAAACTCATATTGATCACTTGATATCAATGATAACCACATTATAAAATAGTGACTATCGCTCCCAATCTTAATTCGGTTGAATATTGATATCTTATATTACATTGATAAGTGATATCAAACACGATTATAATCAGTGAAAATTAAAAATATTTATAATTTACATTATTTAAGCTGAACAATTAATTTGCATTATGGTATCAAAAAACTTCTAGGGGAGGGGCAAATGCCCCTGTTGCCCCTCCCCCCACAGGTACGCCGCTAATTTAAATAGTCACGATTTAAGATATTTCCTCAATAAGAAGCAAATAAAGTAATTATTTGTTTTGAATCAAACAGCTTACAATTAAAAATCGAAAATACTTTTTGCGTATACATTTATAATTTGTTATTAGTAACTATTAGTTACTAAGTTAATTTGTTCATTCTAACTGTTAGAACGAACAAATTAGAATAAATATAATTCAATATATTATCGATTATTATTTTCTATATCTGTTCATATTTTATTTTATAAAATCCTTTTTAACATAAAACTGTAATTCACTTTATTAAGAATAGGTAATACATTACATTAAGAAATAATATTGACTAAAGAGCAATGTCCATTTTAAGTTCAAAACTTAGATAGTAAAAATGCCTTTTATTCTCAAAAGAAAAATGTATAAATATTTAAATATGACAAAATGTCTTGTAACATCAAAATAAATAATTGTACGTGAATGATTTAACGCACTCGTATTGATTCACGTGAGGTTACTTAAAATACGTTAAATATAAAATTAGTTTTTCTTGATACATATCTTTACATACAGCCTGTAATATTATGAATTTTTTGAATAATATACTCACGTATAGGTAATAATAATGAGATTTAGTTGACTGTTTTACGATTTAAAAATAGTTTATTTTCTTGTATGTATTGTTTTCTCTTTAGCGTTAATTTTATACAAAGGATCTTAAATAAACGATCCGTGGGTAAATTGATCAAATTATTAAGAAAATTAAATAACATTTTTAATTCAAAATCTTTTATATATATTTGGTTTCTTTATACGTTAAATCTAGACAACCGACATTTTAAAATATTTATTACATTGCAAGTAATAGTATCAAAAAATAATAGGTTCCATGCATGCATTAGGTTTTTGATTTACTCGTATATTTTCGTTGATTGAATTAATATTATATTAGTATGTTAAATCAAAAAAAATATTTAATATTTAATATTAGCACACACAATATTTCATTCGGTATTTTTTATAATCTTGATATTAAAGAATTTCTAGGGTATGTTTATATATGAATGGACATACGTTGAATTTTAGTGTATATATTAAATAATTGATGTCAAAAACAGTTTTCTTTCATTATATGAGTCACGAATAATTTTTGTTTGTGAACAAAAAACACCATTGTCCAGATAGTAATTTCATTTAATCGTTGCAAGGCATAAAATTAATCTAAACATACATTATAATCTTAATATTCTAAATGTGTGGGAAATTAGTATTATAAATTACTTCAGTGTATCACACATACAAATATCTACGACGTGGGTAGTGGATACATAAGTTATGTATCTATATTATTTCATGTTACTTACATGACAGAAAATAATTCGTACAGATGTCTAATAACATTTACTCTTTCGAATGAATATATGGATGATACAGTGATATATAACCGTGTAATTATCATAAAAAACAAAAACTCTCAAGGGTCGCCAGAATTATGTATTTAAAGGAATATATATGTAAATTTGTTTTCAATTATTTCTAATCTATAATACATCATCTTAATTGAAATTACATAAAAGCAAAAATTTATTTGATGTTCATGCATAAAATCGAAAAATAAATTTGTCATTTTATTTTTATTTTTAATATTCAAATATTTTACGACTAATTTGCAAAAAAAAACTAAAATTTTTTTATTAGTTTGAAAAAAATTACCGTCATGTAATTATAATTTATTTGTTTTTATAAAGTTTTATATACTTATTAGAGATGTTGCAAAAATAAATATTTGTTGTTAAATGTTTCAATGCTTAAAAAAATTCTAGAATTTCTGTGGTAATTTTTTAGTTATTTACCATAATATTTAATTAAAATAGCTAATTATATAAATTAAGAACCAAAAATAATAATAGCACATATTTTAATTATATTTTTCGTATTTGTTCTCAAATGGATAAACTTCATAATCACATATCTAGTGACCTAAATAACCGGATTTTTAACTATTTCAAACAAGTTTTTTTTAATAAATCACAGAAATTTGGACTTTTAGAGTAAAAATTTGTTGATATTTTTAATTCATTCATTCAGTCGTACAAATATAGGGTACATATATTATCTAAAGCATATTAATATATGACCCAGTCGTTCAAAATGCACATCACTTAGGTATTACCACTTTTTTTTATGATGCACTTCAAAGTTAAAACTTTTTTGAAACTGTATACAATCAAACGTATATAAATAAAATTTATAAAATATGCAAATACCAATATCAAACAATAATATTTACAGTGCAAAACTAAAATTAAAAATTTGCATTTGTCTATTAAAATTCAACGCATCAATAGTTAAATTTATGGTATTTAAGTGATTGGATAAATCAATAAATATTGCAGGCAAGCCTACTCCGCATAATCATCAAAAGTAATTGATACGAGTTACCGACAGTTTCCGTCTTTATTTTTTTGGATATGAATTTATTGTATACACTATGATTAAAAAAAAATACGGGATCAAATTAATTTAAAACTTGATTTCGTGCAAATATATGTTTTATTTTTATGGAAGCCAACTCTTTACGACAAAACCACACCTTCAAATTGTTGAGCTAGCAGTTCATACTAGGAATATCTTTCGTGTTCAAATAACCTTGATGATTTTGACAATTTTTCATTTACGAGCAGCAAAATAAAAATGTTTTTTAAATTAAATTGCCTAAAGTACATACGCATTTATAAATACCATTATAAATTATGAACTGATGAAAAAATGAATCTTTCGATCATTAAATTACAGTAATTACTATAAATAAATTATTTGAATACATGTTTGGCCTAAATTTTTACGATTGTCATTTATTTTTTATCATGTCAAAATCACGAGACTAAATGAGTTAAGATTACGTATTTTTTAAACTTATGAACTAGACGACAGAAATATCGCCCAGCGAAAATATTTTGTTTCCTATTTAATAGTATTCTGAAAGACTAGGTGGAATGATGCAGAGCGATTGTGAAATCCTGCAACTATGTAATACATTAACTATTTTGAGAAAAATGTAGTTTTTCGCCAAATGAAAATTCTTTAAAAAATGCACCGAGTTTAGATGAATGTATTATTCAAACAGTATAAGCCTCCCGGTGTGCATTTTGTTTCCTGACTGTATTGTGATATTTTCAGTAATATAAAATCCATTGAAACTCAGTACTCGAAATCTAAAATGCATAACAACTTACATTTTGTGTATAAAATTATTACGGACCATCATAATCATCATTACACTTTCGAATACTGATAAGAATTATATAAAATGTACAAAATGTCATTACAATACAATTTTTTAATGATCACGCATAATAATAATAATGCTCGAATGTAATCTAAAGCACAAATATTATAATACACTTTTCGTTTATCGGTTCTTTAATTATTCCTCTTCGCTATTGAAAATAACCGTATATGCTGAACGTCGGTGGCAATATGTCGAGTATATTTTTTACGATTGTTTATTTATATAATATTCGTAGAATATCGTATAAGAAAAAATCCCCTTTAACGAACAGATGTTATTATTTTTGATTTTTTTTCATTTAACCAATGTGGTTATTAAAATATTTATAGAAATTAAAATTTTTAATGAAAATGTCACTGCATCGGTATGAAATTACTCTAAAATTTGATTACTTATAGAACAACAACCATTATGATTAAAAATTCGTTAAACAACATACGTTCTCATGTGGCAATATATTTATCGCTTTATCGAGTAAATCTACTAGCTATAAACTTTTGGTAGAAAATTATTATGTGTTAATTAAAAATTATAATATACTCAAGTTATCGTTATATTTATAAAGCCTATGGATAATAATATCAAATAACACCTATAATCAAATATTTTATAATTATCATATTATAGGCGTGACCATTTAAGCAGGTCGTGCACAAGATAAATTTACAAATTCGATACTGGATTACCAAAAGGGAAAAAAATACGATCTTCAAAATTATTATTACCTCATAATTCATATACAAATATAATTACAAATGTTCTTAATTCAAACTATAATTCTAAATGTTTTATTGGGATCATAACTTTAAACTAGCATTATTTGACAATATAATTAAAGTAAAATTTTGCAGGTCAGCCAGTAGGGCATGTACACGCCTGATGAATCTTACACAATTGTGGAAATCACTTTTTATGATCACCCCGGTTTATTGTGAACATCATCTGGATGCATAGGCGTGTTCAGATTTTGGTGGCCGAGGGGGCACAATAAATTTTTAAATTATGAGACTTATACTTTTTTTAGAAATGAATAATAAAAATATATACATTTTGCTATTGTACTGTGCTGTACTGAAACTATCGTTAGGCAATGAGTACAGATCGCATTACTTTTTTTTATCCTGGCACAATTTTATTGGAGGAAAATTCCGGCGGGGGGTCAGTGCCCCCTCCCGTAAATACGCCTATGTTTGGACGCATGCAGTTTAAAAAAAACAGTATGTATGCTTATCCCGATTACGCATAATATAATATCTAGATATTTTGAATAAAAATACCATAAAAACATTATTTTAATGTTTAGACGATTTTTTTTTAAAAATAGTTTAATTATGACTTATGATCTACATACATATATAACCCTTTGAGTAAATAATATTATGGGACCATCTATAGTCACCCCATATAGTATTAAACAATGATATAGGTGTATGCAGATAAACGTCAATTTAGCATAATGAATATTTTATAAAAAAATATTTGTTATAAGTTTAAATTAAATACCAGGATTGCGAACACTTTTTGTTATTAATCGTCTAGTTTCGTAATGCACCTATTCGCTATATTCGCAGTCAACTCGACGGTGGTTTTCACGTGGAATCGTGTACTCGGTGCGAGATGTATGCAAGTTGATCAACGCTGCAACAAAATTGTGTAGTTCATTATTTTTACACCGCGTGACCGATATATATTCTTTAACAATTTATTTTTAATTATTGATCATGGCAATCACTACGAATAACTGCGGAATTCCCCGTAACGTGTATAATTTCTTTTTAATCCCTCAGCGCTATAAATATATTATTATCTTCTCGTGCGCAATATTGCACCCGTTCAGCAATAAACCATAAATCCTTATTATTTATCCGGTTAAACATTATAAACGGGCCCCGTGTATTTACCGGCACAGTTTTATAATATTGGCCGAATGCTGCAGCAGTAGTGTAACACAACGTGCACGCCGTGTACCTATAGACATGTTTTTTTATTTTTTTTTTATCGATAATGATTAATTGTTACAACATATATTCATTTAAACTATTTCTTTACAACAAATATGCGTCGCGTTATCAGCTGACTGAACATTCTACCATAATAATACGTATACGCGTAACGTTGTAATGGCTTTTTAATTCACAAACATTTTTTCAATAATAACGTGCGCTTGTAACAACACGGTTTAGTGTATTACAGCCTTGCTAGTTATTTAGGACCGGCGGTGAATCCGAATGGAACAGAAGTATATTTTCACTATCGTCAATGGTCACATTTTAAACAAAACATAACATATTTTATATGTAGTGACATGCCCAATTAATTTGAACGTGTTTACAGGACGATTTTATTTTATCGTCGATCACCCATGTATTTTGCGGTCGCGTGTTTTTTTGAAATGCTGATGTACATGTATAAAAATCGAATTCCGTTTATTTTATTATAAACAACTGCACCATTATTTTTATCTAAGTGTAACTTCTTTATAGATTTTTGACTATTTAATTGATATTCGATTTTTTTATATATCGTTATTTTCAATATAATATTCTGCTACGTCGTTATTTACTTAATATTTTTTTAGAAAAAATACATGTTGTTATTTAAAATAATAAATAAAAATAGTAAAATAATAATTTTTTTTGCAAGATTGTCCGATATACTTTAAATTATAAAAATATAACATTGCCAAAATCGCATAGACTGCATCGCTAATTTAGTTTTGAGATCAGTTGTTAAATAGTTTTAGATAGTTTTGTGTTTAGGATATTTTGTCTTTTGCCACAAATTTCAAGCAGAGCGTTTTACTTTAATAAGATTGACCAAGAGTAAGGAAAGTGATGTATGAGATTTTTTTTTTATTTTTATTTGAGTTGAAAAAGGAAGAACTTGATACTGCGTTTTGTATTGATTTTGTTAATTTAGAGACTACTTTATCTACATCAAAGGAAATTTCAGGTAAAAATTTAGAGTCAGTGTTTCGTCCAATTTTTCTTGAATTATTTTCAAGTCAATAGGACCCAATGAGAGGGATAGACTAGAGGTAGAGGACATTTTGGCACCTTAAGTTAATAATGCTGGGAATTGGTCACTTGATAGGCCGTTTAGGGTTTTTTATATATGTTTATTTAAGCCGTTTAAAATAGATGTAATAAAAAAGTCTAGAATGTCAGAAGTTCTGATTGCATACGCAAGCCAATAAGTTTGCTCGTCTGGAGAGATAAACGATAGTTTGTTTTTAAGAATTGTGGCATGAAAATATGATATTATAAAACATTAAGATCCATATCGGTATACTTATTTTTTATAGATGACATAAAGAAAAATGTTGACGATTTTATTATGTTTTAACTTTTTGCTCATAAGATATTGTAAATTAATTATAACTGAATATTACGTGTGTGTATACATACAGTAAATTGTGTTGAGCAGAAATCGTTGTTGAAATAGTACATGTGTAAAGTTATTCTCGTACTAAATTTTATGGTTATGGTATTTGTGGTTTAGTCGTATCGTAATTAGATAGACGTGTAATATTTTGAACCGAAGTATAGCTAGGAAGTTTTTTTTTGCGTATAAATTAATTCTGCGAACACTGTATGAAGCACAGCCAGGACTTCAGCTCCCTAAAATCTCAAACGCTACGCATGTCCATGAATATGTTGTTATACATTATTTTTTCGGTAACAATGTATAAATACCTTTCCGTACAACACGAGCTATACTGTACGTAACACGTGTTTCGGAAAATAATAAACTAACGGACTACCATATTAATTGATAACCAGTGTATAATGAACATCGTAACAATAAACTTCTCGTACGTTTTACGTGGTATCGCGTAAACAAGTATTATAATGCACATTGTACACAACGTGTCAATTGTGTATCTATATCTTTCGAATGACAACGCATCGACCTGCATTTATACTCCATTATACTCGTTTATGCTTAAGGGGTAAACTGTGCGGTCATGATAATCAGTGTTTTTCAACAGCGTCGTTTTGCGTTTATCAACGTTTTGTTCGCCGCATCCGAAAAATAAACTTGAAAACAACAATAATTGTTGATATAATTATTATATCATACGTCTGTGTTACGTTGTAATCTTGACGATGGCGTTTTTCCAACTGCCTTTTAAAATGTATAACCTCGACGAACTAATGATTTTCTTGCGTTTACAACATGACTTTCTACGTACATCTCATCCGATTACAAAAACAACATTATAATAAAATAAACATCGTTAGATATTAGGTGTTAGAACAAGATATGGATACTCAACAATCGTATCTATCACATAACCACTGTACAGTTAAATAATATGCAGCATTGGTTTTTTTCTGAAATTCTGAATGAACGTCTTATTTTATGAATGATGTGATGAATTTTAATTACAAAAGTTTTACTTTCGAGTGATGTATATGGTCAAACGTTTATTTCATTAACTGGAAGATCATTTGAATCAATTAGTATAGGTAGTAAAAATCATGCGTTTCTGTTGTTTAACAATTTTATTTGAATGTATTTTATGTGGTTTTTATAAATATTTTATGAGTATAAAATTCAAGTTGTGTTTTAAAAGGCATTATATTATTTATGATCATACAAGAAAGTGTCCGAACTTTTCATATTTGTTCTATTTTTTTAATTTTTTTGTAATTTTTGACTATTGTAACATTGACTTTTTGGTTTTTTTTTCTTGGTTACTTTTTGCGAATTTGTTGTATATATTCATAAAAGTTGAGTTAAATATAGAATAATTATAATGTTATACAAATTTAAAATTTAAAAATATAATTATTTACATTTCCTTTTGGCTCATTTTGCATAACGACAATAATTCGTAGGTATTTACTAAGTATCTAATCTTCGTTCATGTTCGTCCGATATCAGACTTCGAGTGACAATATTAAATATGAATGGATCAGTATTTGAATAAACATAAGTAATAATTGATTATAAATAAAATTTAAATTATAGTAATCTAAAAATATCACAAAACCACAAGATGAAGCATGAATCATGAATGTATATATTTTTTATTAAAAATATGTTATAGTACACTATCAAACTATAATTTATAAATAATCAGTTTAAGATATTACTCATTATAAATAATATTATTTATCATGATAAAAAAATTAATAGAAGTTTCACGTGTACTTATAAGACTACATTTTTTTATATTTTATATTTTTTACTTCTTTATTAACTTATAAGTAGTATAATCGAGAATTGCTCCTAAAAAGTTAGACTTGACCAAAGGTTTAAAATATAATTGAATAATTGTTTGTTGCTTTCGTCAAAATTAAAAATTTATATAATTATATTTGATTTTATAACTGTACTTACTGTACTAACTGTACTTTTATAACAGTACTAAAATAATTGTAAATGGTATTTTTTTAATCAGAATATAAGAAGTGCAAAATAGATTATTTCACACCTATTGATATTATAAAATCAATAGGTTACCGTGTAAAAACGAATTGGGTAAAAATAAATATTCACTAAGTATGAGAACTTTAGATCTTAGATAAAAGAGTAACCTAGGAATCTAAACAGCGTTAGGGCCGTAGACACTGGGGGAGGTTAAAGGGTTTAACCACCCTTTCTATATCATAGAAAAATTAGATTGAATAGTAGACATTTTTATGCACAACAGTATTACAAAAATATATAAAACAATATATTGTTTCATTTTAAATCAAATCATAAAATTCACATGAAGTTTAAATATTTAAAATATGTATTAATTTACCATAATAATAATAATTTTATAATAATAATTAAGTCATACAAATTGTGTACTAAATATTTGTAAAAAAAAATTGTTAAATATGTTAATTTTGACCAAATGGAAAGACTGGCAAGATGTGTTGGCAACCCACCTTAGATTTTGTATTTTGGAGGGGAAGGAGTGTCGTGCGAATTTCGAAATTAGTTTTGGGAATTCGTGCGAATTGTGCACTAAATATTTAAAAAAAGAATTTTTAGATTTTTTACTGGAGTGGGGTTGGGAACGCGTTCGTCGAGATAAGGGCAGGTGAAGAGAATGTGATTTAGGTCATATACGGTTTCATGGGTGTGGAATTGTCAATTAAATATGATGTCTTATAAGTGTTATATGCATACATATATTTTAATTTTTTTTTTGTGCAAGCTTTGGTAAGAGTCTCGTATTAGTGCAAGGGAACCGAATGTATTTTTTGCCTTTCACGAATGTTGGTAATTTAATAGCTTAAAATAATTTAAAAAAATTAAATAGACTTTAATGTTTTTAAATTTATTACGACACCGGGAACTTTTTTTGGTTTTCAAAAAATCCTATTTTTATAAAATGTTTTTGGATTTTTACGGTAAGTTTTTTCTCATATTTACTAATATATCTATTACCAGGTGTAATATGCTCGAAATAATATGGCGCGGAACAATAATCGTTTTACATTTAGGTTGGCGAATATTTACACCTACATGTTATGTGCTTTTACGTCACATGGTGCTAAAGCGTTCAACAGTAAACTACCTAATTGTCACTTGTAAACCAACAAAGCCTTTTGTACGTTTTTTAACTTGATTTAATTTTTTTAATGTCACTTTCAACGACAAACCATTCACCAATAACAGTTGGACGATATTGTATATGTATATAAGAAAAAAGCGGCACACAATTTTGGCACTCCTAATGTTTGGTTTTTTTAGGATTTTCACTTTGACAACCACTCACGACCCTCATCACTTATCTGAGATCAACCCATTTCCTTAATTCTATACACAATTATTAATAATTGTCAATCCATTGTTTTGTGAAGGCTTGTTAAAATGACATTTTAGGTGTTCACGGTTTATTATTGAATATAATTTTTATAATAAACTTTTAAATTTTCATAATAACTATATTGTGACCATTTTCTCTGTGTATAGTTTATTATTGTAATATTTTGCTGTTGGCAGATCACTCGATAAGTTATATTTTTATTCTTATAAACAATGAGTCATGACTCGTTGTTTATAAGAACTAAACATTATTTAAGACAAACTATCTAATTCGTGGACAGGGTTTAATAAATAAATTAATTAAAATTTATCATACATAATGTATATCATGTATAAGAAAATTAAATTAGAAATAATGTTTTGATTTTGTATAAAGTAACAACAGTGATTTTAAGTTTTTATTCAATATGAAATGACCATTTGGCTCTATCACCTTTTGTAAATATTATAAAGTAATATGAACACTTATGTACACTTAGTGTTAAGTATATTGTCAATAGATATACTGAATAATAATTATATACGATGCACCTGTTGTTGAAGTATACTCGTATATTTTTAAACTTAATTAACGAAAAATGTTCATATTGTAATTGAGAGTTAAAAGATTTGAAATAACTTTGAACAGTTTAAATTTAAATTTTCAAACTTTTTCTTTGTTGTTTGTTATAAAATTACATTCATCCACGATTTCATATGTACCCAGCGTAATAATGTTTTTGACTTTTGATACAACAGTTTAAGCGTATTTTTTCTTTTAGATCAATTTTCTTCGATTCATAATTTAATTTACCAACAATCACTGTATGGATACTGAAAAATTGTACTTTATCATAACTACAAACTATATAATGTAATACGTTCAATTACAGTATGTATAAATAATAAATATCTTATCTCGGAATTCGAATAGGAGTTTATATTTATGTGTATTACGAAGAGATGTTTCCCACGATTTGAAGAGTAAACACGACAAGGAACTGTGTGATATGCGTATGTGGACTTCGCGGTTATAATAGTAATAATTTATTATGAATATACACCGTGTACATAATATATACACCAAGGCCGTTTTCATAAATAGAGAGCAATGAAAATAACTATATATAATATTTTCCATTTAATTTGTATAATTCGAAAACCTGCTACAGTTGAATTATTAAAAAATATGACAAAGAGAGTTCATTTCAGTTGAAATCATTTTAATCATAAATACTTACCGCGGTTAAAAAAATATTAATATTAAATACTGCGATTCTGAGCGAATTCCCAGATATAATGGTTATTTTTTTTTCATTTACTTATTTTAAGTTGTATAACAAAAAGTTATCGCCACTAAACGATTTCAGGGATAACTTTTAATAGATTCGAAATTAGGCATAAATGGTATTTCACAAAAATTATTTTTTTTAATTTCCCATAACATATTGTTTAAAGAAAAATACAAGATATTTGAAAATAATAATGAATTTCATCCAGAAAGTGATTATATTTTGTTTCATATAAAAGGTAAATTTTTGAAATTATTGTTATTTGATTTGGATACTGATCAAGTTTGATTATTTAAAACGTTTCATTTTGGAAAAATTTAACGTTATGAAAATTAACAGATTTAAATGTACAATTAGTTTTACAAATATTGACTGGTCTTTTTTTTTCTTTTTTTTTTCTTTTTTTAATGTTAATGGTTGTATTTATTATCACTGCGACCTTCGGTTATATTTCTTTTGGAATGCAATGATTATTTTTATCAATTTAAAGCAAATTAATAATTAATAAAGGACGAACAATTAGTAAAGAGGTCTAACAGCCTTCTTGTCAACTATTATACGTATAAGAGATCTAAACAAAGCAAACGGGCCAATTTAAAACATGATTATAAAAATATGGTAAACGCGAATAACTTTAACTGACACGTAAGCTCATAGTCATACTTTTATAAATAATATCTATTTTACTTTTTTATTTATTTCAGGTAAAATAAGATTAACATCTAATTTACTTAATCTTATTTTACCTGAAAAAAAACCAAATTAATATTTAATCATAAACTATTCTCATAAATTAATTTTTATTACAAATAGTATTTTTTTTTTCATAATAAACAATTAAAATAATTTTCCAAAATCGTTTTCAATACGCATGTGATGAGTTAAAAATGTAAATAAACATTTCTTTGGCTGTAAATACGTTAAACCAAATAAGTTGAATACTTTTAATTAATTCTGCTAATTATAAATCGAATAAAAATTTCTGATGTTTAAAGCGATTTTACATATTATGAGTGTTTAATAATTATTAACAATATCATGATCCTTAATTAGTATGATTTTGGTTGAAATTTTGGTGGAAATGATAGGTAAGTAACACACATTTGCTTGGATTCGTACATTTTGTATTAATTTATTTTTTCGAAAACAAACGAATCGAGGAAATAACCGTTTAAGAAGCGAAATCAATAAATATGCCATATGCTATTATATGAACTGAAAAAAAAAACAATTAATTAAATATATCTCTTCGCGTGACAAACCCATCAACACAAACAAAACAAAAAACCGAATTTGAAAAAATCACCAGAGTAGAATTATTTCGTATGATATTTGATATCAGCATCGCATTTTATTCATTTTCCTAAACAAATACTATGATATTTGGTATACTGATATCTGATGGACTAAAAACTGTTCTAATTAAATCGAATAAATACCCTATTACTTTTATTATTGTCTCGTATATTGAAACCGAGTGGTTTGTGGCAAGGTGTGCCGATAGGATGGAATATTTGAGGTGATTATATATTATTGAATAGCCAACTTAAAATGTCATAATAAAATATTAAATACAGGCGTATTTAACTTCTAAAATATATTTATATAAAATAAACTAACTAACCTTTTGATTTTAGTTTGGAATATTAACGAACACACAGTTTTAAGAAAACAAATAATTTTATTGATATATTTTATACCAAATACGGTTAAATGAGAGCTAATAATATTGATTAAAATGTCCAAAATATTATTGTATAGAATTGAGTTCATTTTATTTGATTTTAATTTTGAATCCGTATCAAATGGTAGTCATTGCGCGAATTGATAAAATAAGTTAACGATCGATGCTCGCTCAGGTCGTGCTAAACATAAAGTGGAAAAAGGAAATAACACAGCCATAAATTATGTTAGTCCGAGACGTTTTTGAATATCCATCAAATAATAATTCAAATATTATAAACAACACCATGTACGCACGCGAGTACAACGTGTAAAAATGACAAGTACATTTTTGATTTTATCAAGTTTATTAGCCGAGGAAAAATAAAGCCATTCAGTTAAGGAACGGTTTGAAGCCTCAGAAGCACCCAATAGTCCCATCCTAGAGAGTGATGTCCTAATGGTTTGATACCTATAACAGGGATGGCAAACCTTTTGAAAACTGCGTTCCCAAAAGTACCTTTTTTTTTATAGAGCGTGCCATGAAAAAAATATTAAAATTATTATATTTTGTTATATTATAATTTGATTGTATAATTAATGTATTAATATAAAAAGGTTAGCTTAGGTACATAATAATAATATATAATAAATAATAATAATAATAATAATTATAATAATATTGCTTTGTAAATTATTTATATTATATTATATGTCCTATAATATTATATATTATATAATATGTAATAGTAAAACTTTTCGCGTGCCATTTCGGGCACGCGTATTTTGGATTTGCCATCCCTGACCTATAACAACGCGAGATATTATCAGCTGTGACAATAGTAACTGCATTTACAAAAATACATACTGCATTTTCTTCAGATAATATGATTTTAAAATGTTGACACAATATTTTCGTTTAATTCAAAAATAGATAACAAGTAGTGTCTCAAATTAGTCATATTTGTAAAATGTATTTGTCATATAACTTAAAATTTCCCTGGGAATTACCACCGTCGTCGATACGTTTAATATATTTAACGAATTAAGCATTTTCGTTTTTTTTTCAAAGTTTAGTCTGAAAATTGCTATGTAAATAAATTTTTTTGGATCAAGCGATGAAATAGATAATTGAAAAAAAAAAATGTACAAGTATTTAGCACCTACTTCAAATATAATGGTTGGAGCGTGTAATTTATTTTTCGGTTCAAACTAAAAAAAATATTAAATGAATTCCAGACTTGAATTATTTTATTTTAAAATAAAACATTGATTAGTTATTCAAGAAAAATTAAAATTATATTCGTTCCATAATTACCGTTGGTTAAATAATAAATAAGTACTTTAAGATATACATTATATATTCAATGCATATAATTAAATTCCATTTTGGTGTTATAAGGATACATAAATTTATATTTTTCTTAAATAATGTCGGTAATTTGACAAACTAAAAATAGAATTATTTTCAATTAAGGCTGAACAAATGCGAAATTTATATTGAAAAACAATCAAAATGTAAGCAAATTAATTTTTTTTTTTTGTTTTATTTCGCACCAAGGTATAATGATTCTTTTAATTGAGAGGTTAAAGAGCCAAATAGATTAATTAATACACATAGTTTTATAAAAAAAAATGAAAAATACAATTGACTGAAATTGTATGAAAAATAAAATATAGTCACACATGAATTTTACGGCATGTTTAAATTAATAAATGAGTAAACAATAGGTTTAAAAATCTATGATTTAATCGTTTTATCCTATCTTCGATGTTTTGCACTATATAAGAATTTTCAAAGTAATAAAAATGTTATTTCAAGGTCAAAACTGAAATCTACTGATTAGTGATCACTAAACACTAAAAGATATTTAGGTATAATAAATGTACACAGATGTGGTTCACTATATAATCTATACAGTGCACATTAATATACATATTAATTAAACTTAGTAACAAAAACTGTCAAAAAACTTAAGTATTCTTTAGGAAATTGAAAATATATTTAAATTCTAAGGCAAGTTCACGAAATGCAAATACGATTACGTGTGCCGTGTACGGACGTAGTACACTTATTAAAGTATACGATTGTAATTCATGAATATTTTTCTTTAATTTATTGTAACTTTAAAGTACTTTATGAGGTTATATCATTAATAGTTTATTTTACTGTAGGTAGGTTAGCATTTTAAAAAAAATATTTTTTTCAAGCCACCGTTATTATTAGTTATTAGTTTATTACTATCAGTATTAACGACTATAGTAATTATTATTAAATACAATTTTAAGAGTGTAGTATGATCACATAATTTTAAAAACTACCACTTGATTCAGCAATTAATCTTTTCGGTTTCATATTAGATATAAATTTCAGAATCATTAAAAATTAAACAAAAATTAAAAATTGTTTTAATAATTATTATAGGTGAGCATAAAATTCCAGACAAATAATAACAGAGTATTCCACAATTCGATATTGATAACTAGTAAATAATTTTTGGAAAACTGACGGGACAGTAACTGAATCAATTGCTTATCACGAAGTGTTATTTCTATAGAAAGTCGACACACGAGTTAAAATGTTTTCAATGCATTTATACCATAAAATGGTTGTAGCTCCTAGTATATATTACTATATTTAAAATCCGTAAAAACTCGAGCATAGAAATAAAATGAACTGCCTATCTAATTATTAATAAGGGGCAGACGATTGTTTTAGAATTATCGTACTCCAACAATGTTTTTTTTTGTTCATTTATTTCGACAAATAACACGATTTAAAATCAGTAAGAATTTACATGTTAACAATTTTTATAGTACAGTACATACTAGATTATATTTACCAATCTTTTACGTTCAGAAATAATGGTTTTAAATTCTGAGCAAAGTTAGTAGTGTATTTATTTTAAAAATCGAGTTTTGTTTGTTATTATTTTCTTAACACATCTCTTTGTATAGTAAATTTGTATTAAAAGTTACACGCTGTCATTTTGCAGACAGAAAATTGTATAATTTTCTGAGTCATTTGTATAATTTTATCAGCCATTTTGTAAGACTGTTTTTTAAAAATTAGACTGACATTCATTCAGCAAGTGAATATTATAGATAAACGTTTTACGCCCAGAAAATTATGACCACTTTAAAAACTGATTTCTAAATTTTCAGATTCTAAACGAAGCAAATGATAACAGTCCTAAATATTTTTAAATTGTTGATCTTGAAATTAACCAATCTTAATACTGTTAATAACTAATTTGAAATAACTCAAAATACGAATTAAATACTTATGTTATGCTTCAATAAATAAAAGGAGCTATTTATAGGCAATTTAAGGGCTTTTGAGTATTATAGACAATTGATAAGTAAGATTCGGATAGTTAAGGCATTTGCTTTTCTTTTCTTTGGTATAAAATTTGGTTAGCTATGAACTTGATTTTTCCTATATAGAGTAAAATAATAGAAATTTTATCTGGCTATTTTTTGTTTCATCATTATTGAGTTGATTTTTTTGTTACAAATAACATTTTTATAAATTATATTTCAGATATACGTATTTATACAGATATTTCTATGGCGAAGAATTCTTTAATAACTTTGACCTTTTAAATAGGAAAAATTCTATGGACTGTTTTAATTGTAAATTCTGATCGAAACAAGGATTGTATTGATATTATTATGATATATGGTTTTATCGTCGGTGTACATTGTATTTTGACTAGAATAAATGTTTCGATCATCACGGTCGTCGGAAGTTTCTGATGAGAAATGTAATCTAGATGGTACTTCGAAGCAGGGGTGGACTAGATCAGTAAAAGCCCATTGTACTACAATTGTAGAAAGCCCTCTTTTTGTGACACTCAGAAAACTTTTTTTTTACGTTTTTCTTTTATATATTATGAAATGTGAATCCACTTTTATACACTTATTTATCTATACCCATGTATGATAAGTAGGGTTGTAAAATTTCATGAAATATTTCATGAAATATATAATTTGAGTGAAAAATAAAAATTTTGTTTCATTTCAAAAAAAATATAATGCTTTATGTTTTATTTTTTATGTAATAATTTTTGTATTATTAATTATACTAAATAGAAATAAAAACTAATTTATATAAATTAACAATTAACACCATATTAGTTTATAGTTATTGTAATTTATAAATATTGATTTAAGAAGTAAGAGACCAATAGTCATTGAAACACCTGAAGAAATTTTACAAAATATAGATGAATTTATAAATAAGTTGCCAGTAGTCCCATTACTCATCAGCTATCACATTATTTCAGAAGTTACTCATCAAAAAAATTTATCGGTACCTAGTGAGTTTAAAAGTTAAGCACATATTTATAAAATTTATTGTGAATATAGTGAAACATACAGTATTATATCAGCATCTTGAAATGTTTTTAAAGAAAGATGAAAATTACAATTCAATATTAGAGAACAATATTGAATTGTATTTATATACAAATAATAAATAAAATAAATATATATGTATAAAAGTTAATAAACATAATGTAATTAAATAAATGTAATTTAATAAAAATTAGCTCTTTTGCATAGGTAAACAGATAACTTAACAGTATAAAATATAAAATTATTATAATTAGCCATTTGGTAATTATACATTTTTAAATACTATACTATTGAAAGTATGGAAATTAAAATTAAAATGACTGAATTCATATAATATAAATATATTATTTAAATATAACAATATAATAAAATAAAAATAAGCTCTTTTGCACAGTTAAACAAATCATAAATTAGGGAAGTATAATGTTCTCATTAATATACTCAAGAAAGTATGAAAATATCATAGGCGATTAGAACTATTATTTATTAGTCGAATATTATCATAAAAATAGCTGCTATTAATAATAATGCGCCGGTTTTGTCGTTACTACATATATATATTAATATTAAACATATCTGTGGTCGTTATCTATTTATAGGCAGCTGATAGACTATACCACGTTCAATGGGAAAGCCCAAGATTGTACCGAAACGATATCATACAATATCAACTGATCAAATGACATTTTACAGTCACTATCTCAAACGTAAAAAAAAATATTTTTCAATATTTAATTGAAATATTTCATAAAGCGTGAAATTTTTAATTTTAAAATATTTCACATGAAATATTTCAAATTTACAACCCCAATGATAAGTAATGATCAGATACCAAGTATGATGTAATATAATTACTACATATTTCTCAAAATTCAAATTTTAATCAATATCGGTTTTTGTTTATTATTATTGTTTTGTTATTATACATTTATAAATAATCCTTATCTATATCTAAGAATAATTAAAAATGTAGAATTGTAATTCTTGAATCATGGCCTCTTGGTACTTAATGATGAAGGGCCCTGTATTACAAGTTATAAGTTGCAGTCCATCCATGCTTTGAATGAGGTTTTTTTTACTAATTTCTTAATAATTTTCTTAATAATTTTCTTAATAATTACAAAATAATGATGGAAAGTAAAAATATACAACATACCCGATTTAGAAAATATTGATATTTTTTTAAGTCATAATTCCAAAATTAAATAATCGAAATTTAAACATGTACATCTCTATTTTTCAAAAAGAAGTACGTTCATACTTAAGAGTAATTTTTCATTTATGAATTTTCAATGCTTTCAATAAAAATCACTGGGTTATTGTTTTCTATGAACAAATCATTTGTTCATATATTTTTTTATTGTGCTATAAGAAAGAATAAAAAAAATTAAAATGTAAGAAATCAAACGTATGATGAAACGACAATCTTTCGTTTTTCAAATTTTCAATTTTTAAGAAATAGCTCTTGCCATTTATATTTGTAAAATATCTAGTCATTTTATACGATTTTGATATCTCCTATTGACAATTAAGTAACAATAATAAACGTCAAACCACCAAAATGTTTAAGGCAACGCCAATGTGGTAGTTATTTTTAACTGAAGAGTTCATAGATTCGTCATATTAAATGTTATTCCCTGTAGAAAAAAAATAAATTCTATGATATTTGTTTCAATTTAATTGTGGTTTTAAAAATGTACTAGTTCATCGCATTTACAAATTGTAAAGCAGAATGTTCTTTTTCTGCTCTTGAACGCATAAAAAGTTTTTTAATCTGTAAAACTGCATCAACCTGATTGAATGCTTTACTTATTTTAAATAAAGAAAATCAATTTCTTTTTAGCTTGGATCACTCTGATATACTAGCTCAATATACTCATTTATTAATTTAAAATTTTGACTTGTTTAACATTTTAAACAAATATCTTGTAGATATAAATTTTATGTGTTTATCTCAACACAATCAATTAAATTATTGGACAAAATCTATTAGTTTTTACACAATTCAAAGAATACGTTACTAAAATTGAATAAACAATATTTATTTTTTCAATGTTTACACGGGCTTTTAGTTTTTATTTCGTTTGCATACTTTTAATTAACAAAATAGATGTTCGCAATCGTAATACATAATTATTTCTTCAGTCTTAATCATAATTTTATTATTTTCCTCGTCTCGCATTAAATTCTCATTTGTCCTACCATTATGACCTTTTCGTCTGAAACGATTTTAGATCCTTAGTTAAGTTATGCTCGTAATAAATGTCTTAAAACGATGATTCTTTTACTTTGTAATCAAATTTTTGAACAGAAACGAATATTTCGCATCAAAAGTCTTGTGATATACTACAGAATAATACACTAAAAATTGAACATAGATTGTGCATTAAGCAGGACTTAAAACGTTATTTATAACGTTGTGACGGAAAAAATAAACGAAATCAATTAACGAAAAACGAAGATAATTGAATACCATTAAATATAATATATAATATTATTAAAAACAATTAAAGATTAACGATGAACAATAAATGCACTTTTTATTTTTTTTTATTTAGAAATTTCAGTAAATAATATTTAGTTCGACAATTACATTAAATACAGAAACAGATATAATAAAAATGCAGGTAATAATAGAGTGTAGATGATGATATAAAATAACTAATTAATATTAAAATAATAATAATAATAATAAACATTTATAGATAATATATAAGAATTTAGTATAGGTATCTTAATAGCAATATATAATTAGGTGGTCCCGTAAATTATATTGTTAAGGTAAAATAATATAAGTTACCTTAAACGATAACAGTATAGATATTTATGAATTTATTTGCTTATTGAATATGAAAATGATAAAAGAGTTAATTATAGAAGTTAAATCAGAGAGAAATGTCGTTAAAATGGATTCTAAATTAGAATTATGTAGGATGATGTTGGGTTGGGTACTAGAGGTTGCGGAAACATAGGATGGAATTGAATTGATAGAAATATTAGGGAGGGGCTCGGAGGTTTTGTTATTGGAATAAGGGAAGTTGTTGTGAGATAATGTGGATTTAGTTTTTTGACGTTTTTTGATGATGGATTGATAAACTCTGCATCCTTTGAAGTTGGCCGTATGTGTCTCGGAACAGAGCGCGCATTTGGCTGGAGTATTTCGGTCTTTTGAGCAATCCTCGGTACGATGGTCTTCACCGCATTTGAAGCATTTAGATTCATGGTGACAGTAATTATCAGTATGTCCGAAGCCTTGACAATTATAACACTATGGTGGACCACGATGAAAATGATGGGGTTTCTCAATTTTGACTATAGTGTTAAGTAGTGAAGTGATATTAAAAATATCATTATTATTATCATGACGATTTAAATCAACAAAAAATAGTGGCAGACCGCGTTTATTTTTATTTTTGACATTAATGACTTGTTTCACGGAATATCTTTCGTCGGAAATTTCCGTACACAATGTGGAATGGTGGAGATTTCTTATTACGAATCTGAATGAGCAATAAACGCTAAGTTGACACGTTTGAAAACAAGCTCCAGTATCCCTGAGATGGTTCATAATAGTGTTGTAATTTTGTGCGCTCTTGGCGTGTACAATAAGAAATGAGGTGGTTGACTTACAGGTAAAGGCGTTTGGGTGGGTTAATCTTATTAGTTCCTTTGTGAAGGCGAAGATATTAGTGATGCTGGAGATGTAAATTGGTGGGGCCGACGGCGTGACGTCTTGTTTATTGAAGATTGGCGGCTTGTTGTCTTGATTTGCTGGAGCTGGTTTACCTTTGGGAGCTGATGAACTAGTGAATATATTGAATACACTGTCACTGGGATTATCGGAATTTAAGACGGCAAATCGATTAGGTATAACGAATATTTTTTATTTTTTATTTAAGTCAACTTTAAGTTGACGACTTAGATAAATTACGTTTGTTAGAACAAGACGTACGAGGCGGACCGCCATCGGTGTCGTGTAATGTGTTTACTATATTAGAGAGATAATTAAAACATATTGGATGTGAAAATGCAATAACGGAGCTTATGAAGCAAAATATGTGTGTGCTTGTTGAGCGTTATAGCAGAACTAAGAAATGCATTTATAACGTAAAAAAAATTGCAAATTATGTCATTCAAAATATCATTTGTTTTTTTTCTTAATTTGAACCCAAAATTATTTTTAAATCTTATAGTTATTAACAATTCAAAATTGGTTTACCTGTGTTGACAATAATTTACATTTTCCGAAGTATTTTATTGCAGTTTTCTTCAATAAAACTGCGATAAATATTATAATCAAACTTGAAATTTTATTATATACACCTTGCATTTTTGCACCAATTAAATTGAACATAAAGGTTCAAAGCAGATAATTAATGTAATTAATTCAATATTTATAAAATGCATAAACATTGAATTAATTAGCAAATAAGTTTATTTCTATATTTAAACTAATTATCTATTTATAAACTTTATATTAAATTTAATTGGTGCAAAAATGCAGGCTGTGTTATTTGGTGTATATAATATAATTTCAAGTTTAATCATAGTTGTAGGTATTTTGCTAATTACGATTACCTCCCTTTGGTTTAGTGCAACAATATTTCATTTATAGCTACCTAGTAGATTATTTCTCATTCATGCCATTAAATTATTGTTTTTAGTGCACAGAGTAACAGACAATACAATTTATTTATACTCAATGTAATAATATTTAAATTTTTCATTAGTTATAAACTTATCAATATTATTTTATAGCTTGTTGAAATTACCAACACCTATTATTAAATTATCAGTTAGCCACTTGCTAAAAATTCTAGAATGATTGAAAATAACCTAACTTGGCCAACCGATTCTACCAATAACATAGTTATTATACTCTATTATGGTTCATTATTTGCTACAAATTAAAGTAGAATTTATCGAAAAAAATTTGCAATTTACTCTTTATTTTTAAATTATAACTTAAACAAAAAAAAATGAAGAAAATAACGTTAAAAAATATAATAACGTTTCATTGTACAATAATGTTTAAATACTCGAAAATGTAAAAACATTATACACATATATTTTTTTTAATTTAATCGCTGGCTTAAAGAGCAAACATAATTTCAAAGTACGTTGTCCGATACAAAGAAAAACTAAATGAAAACCTGTTAATAATGAAATAATATGAATTATACTCATATAGCAATAGTTTTAATAATAAAAAGCAATTTAAGTTAAGACAGAAGAGCAGGAAGAGAGAAGAGAGAAGATTAACTAAAGTATAAAAATGTAAGTAAAATAGTGAAGAGTGCGGTAAGCAAATCGAAGCTTAATAGGTATGATGAGTTATATGAATAGCTAGGAACACGGAAAAAAAAAAAATTATAAACAGGCTTAGGTTAGGGAAAGACGATTTAACGATTTTCAAAATGTTTGGTGTATAAAAAATGATGATAAGAAGGTGTTAAAAAATAATGGAGATGTGAAAAAGAAATGGATAGAATTGTTTGAAAGATTACTAAATAAGAAGTATCCAAAAGAAGTTATAGAGAGAATTTTATGGAATGAAGGATTTATTGGTTTAGTTATTAAAGAAGAAGTTAAGGTCATGGTGAAGGCGATGAAAAATAAAAAGAGGTAGGACCGGATGAAGTGCCTGTAGAGGTGTAAAAATATTAGGGGTTGTAACCATTGAATGGCTGAAAGATCTTTTTAATAAGTAGTTAATAGAGGTTATTATTTCAGAAGATTGGAGACAGAGTTTTATTGTACCAATATTTAAATGCAAATGAGACATAAAAGAATGTGGGAACCATAAAAGAATAAAGCTGATGAGTCATAATATGTAGATTTGAGAAAATATTATGGAGAAGAGAATAAGAAGTGAGACATCAATGTGAGAAAATCAGTTAGGTTTTATGTCAGAAAAATTGGCTATGAAGTCATTATTTTGTGTTAAACAACTAGTAGAAAAGTTTAGGCAAAAGAAGAAAAAATTATGCTTGGTGTTTATAGATTTAGAAAAGGCGTAAGACAGACTAATAATAGAAGTTTTAAAGTAGGCATTAATGAGAAAAGAGGTTCTAAAAATATAAAGAAATTTGATTCAGGATATGAAATGGAGAGAAGCATCAAGCGTTTTTTGTGATAAGAGAATTCCAATGAGGCCGAAAGGTAAAATTTACAGTAGTGTAATGAGAATGCTTAGATAAATGGATGGAGTGGCTAGAAAAGATAGAATAAGGAATGAATATGTGAGAGGTAGTGCTGGTACAGCATCGGCAGTGGACAAGATGGCAGAAAATAGATTGAGATAATTTGGGTATGTGATGAGACGAGAGAAAACAAAAACAGTAAGAGTTGTTATGAAAATGAACATTGAAGGAAAAAGAGAAAGAGGTAGACTAAAATAAGGGATGGTTGGATACGATTGAGAATAATAAGAGGGCTGTTGCTATGTGTGTAGGGGATGTAGAAAATCGAGATGAGTGGAAGTCTAGGACAAGGGTAGCCGACCCCGAATAGTTGGGAGAAAGGAAAAGGAGAAGAAAAAGTATAACAATATTTTATTCCACCCTTCGAGTAACCTGTAAACATAAATATTTCATGCATTATATTTATTGTGCTATGATTGGTGAGTTAATTTAAACAATAGGTAGTACTATTGGTTCAAATACATTGAATATTTTGATGACGGCGTTATTACCATATAATTATCATGATCAATTTTAAAAAGTGCACAGTAATGAACTTAGAAATTTAATTGTATTCAAATTTTTTAAATAATGTTATTTGATATTTTTCGACTTTCAATTTTTTTTTATCTCGAAAAACACTGTATTTTGAATAATTATAATTGGAAATATGAATTCAATATAAAGTAGAAAAAAAGCATTTAAAAATGAGGTGTTAAAAAAATGTTTTAACTACTTGATTTCTAGATATAGATTATAAGTTAATGAATAGTTTAATCATGGATTATGTTATATCTTAATTGCAAAATTGATTATCGATGGAAATAAAATTAATAATTTATATTATAATACATAAATTCTCCCAAGAAGAAAAAATGTTATCACTTTTTTTGAAGTTTTCTTCAGTTAGAAAAAATGTATTAGTAAGAAGAAAAAAAATCCATTGAAATAAATGAAAAACTGGTCGTCTCTTACAATAATTGAGTAGACGATTTGACACACTTCCCGTTTAAATATTATTTAAATTTTAAGCGAGGAAATAATTTTTAGTGAGAATCTGTTCGTAAAGATCAAGTAGCAATTACGCTGAGGTCTAACTTGTATTTGTAATTAACTATGCTTCATCTCGTTTGTGTATTACATTTCGTCAGACCCCAGTGCAGGATCCTATGTTTGATCCAAAACGACGCGATCAAGATTATTTATAATGCATTAATTTACTATTACATCGACCGTTTTGCTATTGATTATTTCAGCTGTTTTCAACGCACAAAATGATTTTTTTCGTAAGCCCGTATTGCACTTAGTGTAGTAAAAAAACAACCATTTGAAATTACAATCGCGACAGGAACGTTTTGTCGTGGCGTTATGATTTATGGCCAGAAATCTGCCGAGCTTGTCGGTGTACGCCGTGAGTTTGGAGGTTTTCGGAACAAATAAAAATAAACAAAGAACGTTCGAGCCTTAGGTTTGGTTCTGAAATTTAATGGGTGCTGCCATTTCTTCGGAACTCCCTATCTAAATCAATAATAAGTCGGGAAGAGGGATGGAAATAGCTACAAAATTTTCAAAACAATTTATGATAACCGAACCCGGGAGGGGTTCTAAAATTTGAAGATAATGATGCCGGGGAAACGCATCGCCAGTTTGGTGCGACAGATTATGATCACGATCACTATGCGTAATGTTGCATTTAGCAAGGATGCAAATAGTACAATGCAAGGTTAGAAAATAATAAATAATCGAATGGCGTTATGCAAAGGAATACTATGAACAGTGGACTACGTTAATGGCATTTAAAAATGATGCATAATAATATTATAATACTTAAAATAATGAAATTGGTTCATCGGACCATAGAAACGAAATAAAAAAAATGGTTATCATTGGAAGTAGGTTATTTTTTCAAAAGCGTTTTTTAATATATTACTGTTTCGACGAAAAAATATATAGAAATATATAAACTTTGAAGAAAAATACAAGATTGATGTGGATCAATTTCACTATCGAACGCATAACCCGTGCTCGGGTTATATTAAATAATTCGAAAGACATCAAGAAAATAATATTTACGTTCGAATGGAGATGTTTGGTCGAACGTGTCGCGTTGGATTACATCTCGTTCGCCGTCGACCCCCCCCCCCCCCTACCTGCAGATCACTCAGGCGTTTAAATTTTTTTTGCATCGTATTGCGCCTTTGCCGGACCCTTCGGGACCCATGGGCGTATTTTAGGGGAGCAAAGGGACGATCGCCACCCCTGAATTCGTATTTAAGGAATTGATTATATGTGAGATACACGTTTCAAATTTTTTTAATGTAGATCATTTTATAACGAAATAAAATAAAGCGTGGCTATGAATACTGAATTGGGCTTTTTGTCGGGTCCATACTTAGTGTCGAAAATCAAATAAAACACAAGCATAACTTTCAAAACACATACAGGTGTTAAAAAAGAACTATAAAAAAGTCGATTCATAGTGGATCCGGCATTAGATTAAAAAAATCCACAAGTATTAAAGATTTACTTGATTTAAATATTACCAAAAATTTTGCATGTACATTTTGAGGCTAAATTAAAGAAAACATTTGAATTCAAACCCCCCCCCCCCCCTCCATAGAAGTAAGTCTAAAAACGCCCTTGTTAGGACCCGCAGCTGCACGTGGACGACAGTCAGCCGCGTAAGAATGTTCGTTGCCACTGACAGCCACGGTGAGCCGATGACACGCGCGAGCACAAACAACGCGTTGCTAGTGGATTCGCAAGTGGTCGCGTCGATGCTCATAAAATGTGCTTTTGACGCGTATAACACGCGATCGCGACGACGAGACACCGTTGAAAGCAAAACCGTTTGCGTAAAGTGGCGTGTCGATATTTCTCTCCCTCTCGGGAAAGACGGAGAGAACTCCGGTACGGGATTCGCGCGCACCTGCTAGCGAACCGACAGATATTACAACAAACGCACTCACCATTAATCCAAGTGTTTATTTTCAGTACGTTTTAGGAAATCTCAGCAAACACGAAACGCATTAGTCGAAGAACCCATTATATATAAAAAAAAAAAAAAAACAAATCAAATAGTAATGCACGATTTTTTTCTTTCTTTTTTACAAATTTAATCGTACGTGTTGTTTGTTTATTCACATTGTTAGCGCACGCTCGTTATTAATATTATTTTATTATTTTTTTTTTTCAGAAAGATATCTTCAACCATTCCAACACTACCATGGTTTCATAATATCGATCTTTCTCGAAAATGCATAACATCGTTCTCTCGCCTTCGGTTTGGTCATACACGACTTCCTTCTCATTCCTTTAAACTGTCATTGAACGATTCCCCTCTCTGTACACTACACAATGACCCTATGGTCTGTGATATTAACCATCTACTCTTCATCTGTCCCAGCTTATCAACACATCGTGACCATCTATTATCTATTTTGAATACCTCCAACATCACTTTCGACCTTATAGGTATACTTTCAAACCAACAAAAAAACATCATAATAAATATAATATCTTTCTTTAACCATTCAGGCTTTTTAATCTAATCTTATACTGTACTGTTTCTACGGTAATTGTAACTGTAAACTGTAATTGTATTTTGTAATTTGTAATTGTATTTTTAATTTGTAATTGTTGAAACTAATTGTACCCACAAAGTTTAAATGAAAAAAAATAAAAAATAAATAAAAATATTATTTTTTGCGTCTTTCGATGCCAGTGGTACGTACGTATTCCAACCAACAGCATTTTTCTTTTCGTCAGACCGAGAACTAGCTGCAGTGAAAAAAAATTCTCTGCAAGTTTGATTAAAAATGTTAATGAAGTGTACAATTAATAAATAAAATAAATCCGAAAAATATTAGCTGAACGTATTGTAAAAAACTTGTGATTTGGATTTTAAGGAAACATGTTGTACATACTCCACTCTGGTAATTTATCCTTATTTAAATTGATCAATACATTTCTGAATGACATGGCTACAAATGTTTCGTTGATTTTTAGTTTTTTTTCCTTAGTACTCTTGCTGCAGAGCTTTATATACGTGAAATCGAAAATTTTAGGAAATTAGCATTATATTTGTCGTGGAAAAATTCGTAGCAGTTTGTGATGCGATCGTATTTACTCGACATATCAGTCCACATGACAAGGGGAAAAGTGTGAGTCATCTAAGTAATTGGCACAAATCTAGTAAAATAATTCAGTGAGTTTCTTGTTACCTTCTGGTTTTAGAGCGAATAAGCTTTTTGCATAACAACTCATAACCTGATCAGGTGAAAGTAATGGAAAACCAAAAATATTTTTGAAATACTTCTTATTTCTGATGTTTGTCTTTGAACTCCAAGAGTTTGAATTTTCCTCCAACACTATTATGCTGAGTGAAATCTATATCCTCTGATTTTCGTCCATGACCACGATGAAGAGACTGTACAAAGTAAAGGTTTTTAAAAATCAGCAAAAACTGATTTTCTGATTCCAAAATAGTTTTCAATATTAATTGATAAAATATATTGACAGTATAATGTTGATACAAAAATTCACTTTAGTTGTCGCTGTACTACCACCAAAAACATTTTATCGCTTTTCTAATTTTTCTGTACTAGAAAGACTTGTTCAGTGTCTATTCAATTAAATAAAAACTTATCTTTAATATTGATGTCACAGACAGTCTTAAGTCTCCTAAGTCAATGTGAAAATGTGAAAGAAAATTAAGCTTAAAACGTACAATTTTGTTAAAAAAATCTTAAATTAGTAAGTAATTGGGCTTCAATTCTTATGTACCAAAAGAAACTCGGGCTGCTATTTGTATGTATTCTAAAAATGCTCATGTAGCGATTTTTATAGTGGGACGTCATCTACTAACCACCCTTTATATAACTGAAAACACGCACTTAACTCGCTATCAAAATTCATTATCGTAATGAGACGCAATGCGGTCACTTAATCGATGGTAAGGTCACGCATACCAATCCGATACAGACTCATTATCGTCTAGTGGGAGCCGATACAGTATCGTCCCTTTGATTATCACGACGACCCATTACATTTTCGGGAAGTGTTTACGATGTACCCCTTTAAAGGCAACGTCGTAGTGAGGAGAGCAGATTACAGGTATAGACCTCTTTTGACGCATGTTTATTAATCAGAGGTACTTAATAAAATGGCGAAAGACAAATTATTTTACAGAACATTGTTATAGACTTATAACAATGTTAATGTTCATATTTTATAATACCTATAATTGACGGTTGTAATATTACGAAATCGTGGTTGTTTAATATCTAGAGTGATTCAAAATAATCGTTTTAAATCGTTTTAATATCATTCTAACAAATACTTTAGATATTTTTTCTTAACAAATCGATTAAACGCTTTATAAATTGTTGCTGAATAATTTCTCACTTGTTCAACAAATCCCGGTAAAATTATTCAAAATACACCCTTTTGGAGATTACGCATTTACGTGAACCATTTGCATACTGTTATTTTAATAATTTGAATTCCGCAGTACAAATGATTAGAACACTTGGATCTAAAGGAAAACATGTATTACTGTACCTATGGATCTAGACGAAAAGAAGGCCTCTGGCTATTCCCAAGGTTTCTGCTTGGGTTACCATTTGCACACTGCACTGCAGTCACGTGCACAATTTAAAGGGATCACTTAATAATGTTCAGTTAACTTATTTTATGTTATTCATACAAGTACTAGCCGCGGCGTGTTGTCTTGCGGTTGAACTTGGTCTGGTCACAGGGATCCACCAATAACCCTAAAACGTGACCCGTATACATCGACAATAAAGTCCAACTAAAATTCGCTTTTCTACAATTTGAAGTGCGAAGAAATTCTCGGAGTTAAACTTTCATGGTGCATTATCACGCTATTGCAATTACAAAACTATTACGTATTCGTCCAACGCCTTTCATTCGTGGTGGAAGACATTAGTGCCGAAATGAGATAAGAAAAAAATAATAATCGTATCGCACAAAAGTTTCAAAATTCCATTTATTTTGTTTGGCTTTACTTCCTTGCACCGTACCTGAAGATTTTGCATATTTAATGTTCATCGCACCTGAAGATCAAGCAATTAACAAATAGACTAATTTAATTTTAGAAACATACATTGATTCTTACATGTTCTTCTAAAATGTAGGCTGAAATTCTGAAATTACGGATAATGTGATTATACGGACTACAAATGTAGCTTAATCGTAGGTGAAGTTAGGTCTTCGAAATTTTAAAGATCAATTTTATGTGGCTCAGTTCCGTTTATATAGTAACTGATGTATTATTAAAATTACAAAGCGAAACAATTTATTTATCAATTCTTCTCCATCACAAAAAATAATATGAAATAACTGCGATATAAAAAATAACTGTACAATGGAAGAAATAAGTACCGATTTCGTGAAAGTCGTTTAGAATACGCGAAAAGAGTTTGATTAAAAAATCAACCAATTATGAAAATTATATTTATTTTTATGTACATTTTATCGATTATTGAAAATTTTAAATATTTTTAAATACTCAGAAAAAGCGTATAAAATATTAATTTTGGTGAAAATGATATGCCATATGACCGTCATTTTAACAACGTTCTCAGAAATATATATATATATATATATATACATATGTATACTATTTTTCTGCGTTTTCCGTGCGCGTCACCCGACAACATGATCGCAATAACTTTGTACCCCGACCGGGCGTTGTTTTTTCCTCTTTTTTTCTTTTCTCGCTCTAAGCGTACAAGTGTAGGCAGCTGTTCCGAAATTATTATTTTATTCATAAAAACGTGTTTCTTTTATCACGGAAAATTGAATGTGATCGCTGACAACACGGTGAACTGACATCATAAAATACTACCGAGAATTTTTCTCTTTTTTACCCGGGTCATGCCCACGGACCCTGCACCACTTCAACGTGCTCATCCATCGGAGCTACGAGAGCGCACCGAGCTTGGACGCATTCCCCATGTTATTTTAATACTAGAAAACGGTGTACGAGTTCATTTTGGTCATTGGTCGCAAACGTATTTTCATCAAATGCACTCATCATCGTGTCCTCGTCGCCCACTCGACTATGCAAGCAATATAATTGCGCCGAACGAAAAACGTTCATATTTCAAATGCGCGCACTTTAAATCGCTACTTAATCAACGATTCCTGTCTTCGATAGAACTCGATTTGGTTGTATCAAACGGGAGAACTCGACAAAATGTGTTTAACTCTAAACGTACGGCAAGAATTTTGAACTGTTATTATACGAATGATATTAATTTACAAACCGAAAACAACAGAACGATATTGGAGAAGTCGAAGAAAAATATTTCTTCTCAACGACGTGATTTTTTATTTTAGTATTTACATTTTTATATAAATAAAATAATTTATGAATATAATTAAATCTCGAGTCATTTATAATAATTGTCGGACACAAATCATCGTTTCTCAAAAACTCATTGTATAAAATTTGAAATTTACTGAAAAATACAAACACATCAAAGTGTATGTTGTACAAAGTTGAACAAAAACAAATCAAAATTATGAATAAAAAATGAAAATATTCTGAATAGTTTAACTTGTGAATAAATTCATCGGAATAAATTAATTGAATAATTGTGAATAATATAATATGTATCACAATATAATAAAGCTCAATGTGATAGTAAGTTTCATGTGGATAACGAGTGATAAACCAGTTAGACTCTTTTTTTATGAACTTTTGATAGCAGATAATATAATATAAATACGAAATACACAAATTTCAATTTTTAATAAAATTGGTATTTCAAGTTATCTATGAATCATTTAAGATAAACATAATTATGCGGAATAATGAATGACGAATAATTGAGTAATTATTAATTATTTATTATAATTTTTTTCTATTCATTTTTTATTCCACTAATACTCAACTCTGATGTTCTATGAGCACTCGGAGAATAAAGCCATGCTTAAATTTGTAGCTTAATAACTGTACTGTAACTTTTTATGAATGTAGATTATGTACCATCTTTGTGTTTAACCTGTTTTCATTCTTCAGTTTCTGCGAATCTGTTAAATACTTAAAATTAGCGCTAAAATATTAATTAGTAAATCTGATACGTACACAGTGAAATACAAATCTCAAAATGAAGGTTGTTGGTAATTATTCATTATGTTTATATGATATGTTTGTTAACGTGAAATATAGAATATCGGGCAATATGTACATGTTCCGAATAATGCATTCCTTCCAGGGCAGTTTGAATTATTGATCCAAATGAAGTAATAATATGTTCCAGTTTGAAAATGTGAATGATAAATAGCAAATTACTATCATAAATGTATAGTAATTTATTCATCATTGTTACTATAATAATGCATTATTTTTGATTAAAATTGTTTCATTTTTATTTTCATGTACTTTTATTACTATAGAATTATTATTCATTATGATTAGTTTTGAGTAAACTAAGAATTATACATATCTAATTATAAACCTTTTGGATTCGATTTTATTGCAACGGAATTTTATTACTCATAAATACCTTTTTTGATTCAAATGTACAAACGTTCTGTATTGTTATGAAAATTATTCAGGCTACAGATATAGTTATTAAACAGATTGTGATAACAAAAACTTTTGATACATATACATAAGCTGGTTGAATATTCGCACGGTAAAGTATTCCCATATCGAACAACGCACCTACCGTGAATTAGTGTTGAATCAACTCAAATCGATTACATCACAATATGAATGATAAATTCGTAAAAAACATAATTTAAATTTTTATTTTGTTTGAATATAATATGAAAAAATATATTTTTAATTAAAACCAAATACGGTGAGATATTTTAAATGAAATCTAAAAAGTATTAAATTGCAAAATAAAACGGATTGGAAAATAATGAAAAATCAAAAAGTATAACGTGCTGATTATAATAATACAACATAAGTAGATCAATAATAATTGCTTCTATCATTAAAGAAGGGTTACTTAATAATAAAATAGTGTTCAATACCATGCCTTATAGTGTTCCATGCCTTTGGATATATTGTTTGATTTGGTTTTTGAACGAATTAGTGAAACAGTATGAAATGGCTGGTCACGATAGAGCGGTTGATGCATTGTGTCATATGGTACAATAATACGCGAATCAAACAAAAACCTAATTAAAGTGAGATTCATTACTACATAAAATTGCCCTATTTTATTGTCTTTGTTATAAGGATCAATGTCATTGGACACTTCCTCTCCCCACAGTCAAGTCTATGCGATCGAGGGTTGAAACAAGGAAAAGGTTTTAGTGGATCGCACATGGTTACCTATATTATATGCCTGTATACAATTTTATCGTACAGGCATCGGTTACATAATATCCCATGTTTAAAACATTTTTTATTGGAAATAAATGGAAATAAGACATTCGTCAATTGAATCCCTTTATTACTTCCACTAGTCTTAAAATATTTAAAGCGACTGCTCATATTACCAATCAGTTGTGTTAAAATAGAAAAAATAGATCATTACAGTATCATTTTTTCTAAAAAATAATTTGAAGTACGATTACATGTAGTAACACGTAAAAGTATATTGACTAGTCGAAAAGAGTTAATTTTTCTTTGATTTTTAAGCTCAAGTAAGCTAATTTTTACAATTGATAACTTTATTTTATGATAATTAGTGATTTGTTAAGCAACTTATTTAAAAAAAGTCATTTTAATACCACTTAATTTGAGAAAAAATCAGTTGGATAAAATAAAATAATTATTTGCACATTTCATGTTAAAAATAAAGTTAAAAAAAACATGTACATTTTTTGGTATTTATCAATTCAAGAGGTATTTAATTTAATAGTACAATTATTTGGAATAAAATGTGTTATAAATGGGATTTCTATTGTTTTACCGTATTACTAATACAGTAGATTTACATGGGTCTGTGAACGAGTCGGCACGCTTTCATATAGTTTTCTGTAGGTATTAATTTTTCCTCCTCTGAGCTGAAAACAACAGCAAATAATATAATATTACAATAACTGAGAAATCGTTTGTCGGGCAGTCGATCAATTATAGTACACTTGTATAGTTGAAAATGTTTCGGTTATATTCAGGGGTGGATAGGCCCACCAGGATACCATTCAAATTCCGGTAGGCCTTACTCTTGTAAGCTTTTATTTCTTATTTTTAATACGCTAATACAGTGTTGGCTACACAATAAGTATAAATAATAAATATGCACACTACAGGACTGAAACAATTATATAAGTTATAACACCTAATAAATAATAATTTTTTTTGATAATGAGAATTAAACCAAGTTCTAAAAATAGCAATAATGGCGCGTGTAGTCCCGCATGTTTACATTAATGCATTAGGCCGCGCGTACATTGAAGAGCGTCGAACGTTGAAGGTGCGCATATTGCACAATACTTTCGAGCGGTGTTGTTCATTTGATATCTAAAACATGTACAATTTTATATAGGTATTCATAATTTCAATATGCACTACGTCTTTCATTACGGTAGATCGTCTAATAATTCTTTTAGACAATCCTCCAATTTTACGTAGAAAATTGTTGGAAAAGAAAAAGGTTGGAGTTCATCCCATTGATCGTCGCAGGAAAATATACGGAGAGTTCTATCATTTATTTTTTGACTTAAGAAAATCTCCAACGAGTATAGTTCCTAGAATAATTATTCTACATTATAATATATTATATGTTCACATGGTATCTACTACCTATACTAACAGCTATGTATACCTATACAATTTATCTACATTTAAGTTATATAAATTTATATAAGTGTAGAAACCTATCTACTACACCACTACTAGACTGTTCGAGCTCGTCAAATATATGAGCATTGAGCATCAAAATTCGAGCATGTTTGATTTGTGACGTGCCGCGCCGCTGACGCTCGACGCTCGTAGTCAATGTGCGCACTCTGATTTAAATTATATAGGCTTAAAATCTTTGCACGACGCTCTCCAACGTACGCGCGGCCTTATAGTATCAGTGCATCTCCGTGTGGTGGTCGAGTGTCAACCTTATCTGAAAGTATTATCGGAACATCCTACTAATACTAATGTCATTATAATTTTATTATTTGACGACTACGTTATAAACCATTTTACTTTATTTTCTTCTTAATTTTGTATTGGAACAACATACAAGCTTTTATTGAACATCAAACAATTGGATTAGAAATTGAAGTTAGTCAAAATGATCAGAGTGTATTGAAAAAAAAATAATTATATCATTATTGAAAAAGCGATAAATAATATCAATGAATTTAATTAGATAAATTATTTTAAAAAGTCGAACTATAGTTTTATTAATTAATTTATGTTATATCATTCAATTCAACCAGATAAAGACATTCTTTTTACAGCAAATAGAGCATTCTATCGAAATGGTGGTGGTAAACGAATTTGGTTAACTTATAGTTCTAAATATTCAGCTTTATTTTGTAGTATATGCCTAACGTTTGGAATTATGTGTGATAAAAATACATTTACATTAGGCGTAAACGATTGGCGACATATTTACCAACGTATAGAAGAGCAAGAAAAAAGTAAAACACATGGAAATAGTGTAGATGCTTACTTCTTGAAAAATAGTAGTGATTCGGTTGATCAATTACTTAAATATCATATGACCAATGCAATTTCAGAAAAAAACATGTAGAAGAAAAGATACAGGTATTGACAAGAATCATTGATATTATTTAAATGATAGGAAAACGTGGACTTAGTTATAGAGATACAAGTTCTAATGAAGCTGCGTATACCCTAAATGACCATATAATAGACCATGGTACTTTTCTTGAAATGGTTATTTTACTAAGCAAATATGACCCTATTTTAAAATTATATATTGACTCTTCAATTGAAAAAATAAAATATGTCATAATGCCGGTTCTAAACAAGGAGGTGGTATCTTAACATTTTTATCTAAGACTACTGTAGGTTATATATTGGATATTTGTTCTTCTATGATAAAATCTAATTTTCAAAAGAAGTTATCGAAGCTGGGATGTACTCAATTTAGCTCGATACTACTAAAGATACTTCAATAAGTGATCAATGCTCAATAATAAGATATGTTTCAAAATGTAGTGTAAAAGAAAGATTAATAGCTATGGTAAAATGTAAATCGTCGACTGGAGAAGCATCTGTTGAACTATTGTTGAATGTTCATAAAACAGCAATTATTGATATATTAAATTTCGTGGGAAATTCAACTGATGGAGCGGCTAATATGCAAGGTCAATACAGAGGGTTTTCGGCAAAGCTTAGTGAAACGGGGGCTACCCATTTACATGTCTGGTGCTATGCACACGTCTTAAATTTAGTGATTTGTGATGTTCGTGCTTAAGTCGACGCGGCATCCATGCTGACATCTGACCATACACGTCCAAATTAAACACCAGATCCTTTACGGATGAAAGAGAGTCGCTTAGTTCGATGAATATAATTGTATGATTAAAATAATACAGAAGTTCAAGGCTGATTAAATAAATAAATTAATTAATGATTGTTACAACAAATACAATTATAAAAATAATATAAAACATGCGTATTATACTTAATATAATTAAGTAATAATAATAATCATACATAAAATAAACCACGACGGCACAATATGTTACAAAAATATGGCGATATAATAAATCAAAGACTCCACACTTTAAAAGGTGCGACGGCAATACCTCGGACGACTGAGTGTTCGATTGGTTGCGCCCATACGACCGTACTTAAACACGTGCGACAAACACTGGAGCCGATGGTTGACTTCTTCGACAAAAAAAAAAAATTGCTCCCGGATAGAACTAGCAATCTTCAGTTACAGCACACAGTTACTTGTTCTAGGCATTCGAAGGTCGAATTTAAGGCGTACGCAAAGTAGTCGCACAGTAAAAGCCGCATTGAAAGTTGCAGGCTTACTTTATCAAAAATATTCGTACATTTTAATGAACAAGAAAATAGCCTTTATATTGAGTTAATTACAACGTTAGAAGAGATATACACAGATTCTAATATTAAATAAGATGCACGCTATAAATCAAAAATATATTAGAATCTCTTTTTAAGTACGAAACTATTTTAACAGCCCACATTTTTACGTATCTTCAAACAAATCACATCTTTATCAAAATTTTTGCAGACGCAAGGTCTAGATTTATTACAAGCTCATAGAATGGTAACTAATACAATAAGTAGTAGGTATAAAAGATATGTCTCGAGATTTTTCCGCCATCAAAGAAGTGGCTGATAAATTCGTTCGGAGTGCCAATATACAGTATATCCCATAAGTCCCGTATCACCCTTAATATCTCCACGGGAAATCAATATATTTAAACGCGGTTTTTCACAATACTTAGTATGGAAATTCTGATTGAATGACATAAAATTCAATTTTTTATGCATTTAAAAATTTTCAACTTTTAAGAAAACAGTTAGAAGAAAAAAAATAATAATAAAATCCAATTTATTCAAGTCGGCGCACTAGTACATAATTCAAATACTGTGAGAGGATGGTTGGATGAGCATTTCCCGGGAAAATGGATAGGAACAAGGAGTCCAGTGCTTTGGCCACCTAGGTCCCCGACTTAACACCAATGGATTTTTTTTATGGAGTTATTTGAAAAATCTTGTGTATTTGTCGTGTTCATTGCCTGATATCCGTGACAAAATTGAACAAAATATTCAAAATATTTTACCTGAGATATTAGAAAATGTTAAAAACGATTGGGTCTAAAAACTTCAGCTCTATGTTACAAATAATGGAGGTCACTTCGAACATTATAAAAAAGGATTTAATGCATTATTTTCGTTTTTATGTAATAAAATCTTTTTTTTTTCTATTAACAATCAAGTTTAAAAATATTATATGAATTTAAATTTTAATGTTTCCTAAAAGCTCCACTAATAATTAGATATTTACAGATTGCCATAAAAAAATCAGCGTTCCAATCGAGATTGATTAAATTGAGCAATTCGTGTTTTGCTAGGTAAAAACTATTATTATAATTATTTAAAAACATAACTTGATTTAATTTGGTTAATTTTTATTCAATTTTAATATTATTTTTTTTAACTGTTTTAAAAAATATGGTCAAGAAAATGGCTATCTTAAAAATTGAAAATTCTTAAATGCATAAAACATTTATTTTGAATTTTTAAATTTTTTTTAAAAAAAAAATTGAATTTTATGTCATTCAATCAGAATTTCCATACTAAGTATTGTAAAATAAACCGCGTTTAAATATATTGATTTTCCGTGGAGATATTAAGTATGATATGGGACATACTGTACAATTAGAATTACTTAAAAGTAATTTAACTGTAGAATATAGTTTTCCAGAAGTTCGTCAGCGTAAAAAAAAAACGTTTATTCTCTTATGAATCTGAAGATGAAAAAATCAAAAATCTTCTTTATAGTTACGAATGTAATGTTTATAATTCAATGATTGATACAATTATTAATAGTTTGGGTTCCCGTTTTGAAAAAACGCAGACAACTTTGCGCTGATTTTTCATGCTTAGATCCACAATATTTCAAAGAAATTTGAAAACAAATACCCCCAAAATCTTTAAAAAAAGTGTTTAGTATAATCAAATGATTTAATAATGATATAACTTTATAATCTTTACAACAAGAATTGCAGGATTTTGCTTTAAAATGGGGAACATTGAGTCAAAGTTTAATAGAAGAATATTACAACATTAAATTAAATGATAGCTACGATATTGGAAATTACTATGATAAAGAAGATTATGAAAACTTTGATTTAATAAAGCAAACAATATTAGATGACATACCACAAAAAATTTCTTGTTGTAAATAATCTGACAAAAAGTGTCACATTTGCCGTTTTATTGTATTGGTTCCCTATAATTTTTATACCAATGCATATTCAGGACTTTATTTGGCTTACAAACAATTATTAACTTTATTAGTAAGCCAAGTGTCATGTGAACGTTCTTTTTCTAAATTAAAACTTTTGAAGACATCAATTCTTAGTAATTTAAGTCAACAGAACCTCAAAACTCTCATGTTAATGAGTGTAGAAAAAGACATTCTAATGAATCTCGATAATAATGATATAATAAACATAATTTCAACAAAACGTGATCTCCTCAAATAATTACTTCAATATTAAATAGTATTAAGTATTATTTATAAATGTTGACATATTATTATAATTTTAACATGTTATGAAAATGTATATTAATAAATACGGAATCTAAACTTTTTATTATTATTATTATTAGTGATTAAATTTATAAATATAAAAATATATTACACACGTATGGTAAAAATAAGAAAAAACGAATATATATTTTGAGTGAGGTAAAAGGAGAGAATATGTAGAGTTAAAGCTCCTATGTACTTAGAAGTAACCTTTGCCCATTGGGCTCTTTCCATACATTTCCCGGTAATATTAATTTAGACTATTCGCTCCTGGCTATATTACATTATTACGATCACGATTCCTTCGTATTATACCTATACAGCGTATTCGCGTTCTGCAGTTGGTATTGACAGGGGTGCAGCAACTATTTTTCACGTGGCAGAGAGAGGTGACTATAAATATAATTTAAATAAACCATAGCGTCTACCCTTGGTCGGGATTTTATGATTCCTTTTTTTTTCATTTTTTCCGACAAAACACTAACAGAATGCAAAAAGTGAAATAAAAACAATATAATATATCGGTAAATGAAATAAACAGTTGCGATACCGAGATAAAAAAAAATAAAAACCAATAAAATATTATTTTAACCTTATGTGGCGTATTTGTATGATTTAATTGCGTATACTTTGCACGAGTGATATGCCATTTTTTCTTCACAAAAATGGTTTTTATATTTAAATCGGGGAGTGAATACATTATTTTGGTGAACAATGCGTCATGTAAAATTCTTTGCATGATCGTTTTTTGTATTGTATTTTAAATAAAAAAAAAAAAAAAAAAGATAGTTTAAGCTCATCAAAACATAAAAATCTAACGAATTACTAAAATGTCAAAATACACTTTTTTTTTACCGTAATATTAACAACTTTAGTAAAACATGGGTGTTTTCAATGAACTAAATATGGTGTAATTATTACTTTGTTTCTGGATTAAAAATACCGGGAACATTCAAGCTGAACAAAGATCAATATTACATTTATTTTATTCCATTTAAATTTATTTAATTTACATTTATTTATTTATTTATTTATACATTTATTTACATTTATTTTATGTGGAAGCATGCGAGATCTTTGGTGAATTGAATCGAGTACAAAATATTCATCAAAGTACAAACTGCTAATGAGTATTAGTTCTTATCAGAACTTTATAAAGTTATTCAAAAGTTGACGTGATACCTGATCGCCATTGATAATAAAACTTAGAGCTCCGAACAAATCGCATTATCTATAAAAGTAATTAATTGATACGTGAGCCTATAAATACATAGTATAATATGTAAGAAGTATCCGCCTGTGTATTCCGTATATGCTGCCGTATCATTATTAGTAGTCCATTCGTTGTGCGTGTTTGTGCATTTTGTTTGATCTACACGATCATAGTGTTTAAACGTCACGTTCAAAATTAAAACTGAACGAAAAAATAAAAACAACCGATTGTGCAAATAAGTGTTTTATTTAAGAATAAGACCAAATATAAGGATATTTTATGCAGATAAATATTATGCATCGGCGTAGTTATAATAATTCATAGCGGGGTGTTAAATAACGAAATCATCCCTCTTCGAATTTCGCTTGATAATTAATATCGAATGAACTCAAGTGTAGTAGTATAATATTACGGAAACCACAATATGATTAATACTAGGTACCTAAGGAAATCGTAAAATATATGTTAATCTTAATCAATATTTTATAAAATTATATCATAATATATTTGTACAATGCCATAAAATTTATGCATTTAACGTTCTGGAATTTTTTGTATTATAAATTTAGCTATAACTTTCAGCAATAAATATTTGATTAGAAAAATTAATAACCACGTTTGACTGTTAACACGCAACATTATAATTACTGTCACAACACAGCGTAGAATGTGTGTATAAAAAAAATTAATTTTCTTTTCTTTCGGTGATTTGCATGATCCTTGGTAAGAAATTGGAAATCACATAAGTGTTTTTTGGTCGGCCATTGTATGTGACCACATTTGAACCGACCCAGGTGAATACGGTTCAATTACTTAAAAACCTGGCTCCTCGTAAGACTTTACGCCTCGTTGTGTATTGCACACGCGTGACTTTATCTTCTGAAGTCGTTTTAGCTACCAAGGTGGTAACATCTAGACTGAGGACCCAACACAACATTAACCTATCCGTGATGCTATAAGTACACCCGAGGGGCATCGCGGGTCGAGAGGGCGGAGCCTCTACATTATACTATAGGAGCGTACTATACGGAACACACTAAAAATAATTGATACATTTGTCAGAGCAAATAAAAAACTTCTATTAGCGTTATGACAGAATAAATAAATTCGTTCTTCAGTTTTACATAATTAAAAAAAAAAAAAAATGTAAATTTATTTCGTTTAATTTATGTATTTATGATTAAAATGTTTATTTTAATTCTTTTGATAGTTGTTTATATGTTTTAGGATTAAAATTAAGTTAATATATGCTATTTTAATGTTGAAATAGACTTAACATTTCTAATGAATATAAAATAACTCTCTCTCATTAAATTTCAAGTTTGGATTCACGTTTATTATTTATAATGTTAATAATTGTTATGAATTACAACTAATACAAATTATGTCAAATGATAATATTGGTACAAAACTAATAAATAACACATAAAATACACGAGCAATATTTATAAGCTTATATTTAAACTAATTATTATTTTTTCGGAAATAAGTATTTTAGATTTTCATATGTAAAGGCTAAACAAATTATTTGAAAATAGTTTGATATGCCAAAAGTAATATTGAAAATAGTTCGATATACGAAAAGTAGTATTTGAATACTTAAAATGCTTGCGATATTTCAAACGTTTTTACAAGGATTTTGGTGAAAATTAATCCTACTAACAATTTTACATCGAAATGAATAATTAAAATAAATACCTCCTTCGCTCCGCTCGGAATCTAAAATCGATTTATTATTCTTGTTAGAAGTACACTTTTAAATGTAATGCAAACGGCATTAGTTAGCAGGCGGGTTGAATGCAAACAGCGTTAACGACGTTTTTATAGTCTGAATGCTAACACTAAAATGTAATTTTATCAGAAATGCGTAATAGAAATTACAATTTAACTCAAACGATGAATACTTAAATGGTAGACTCATTTTCAATGCCACGTAAGCGATGATAATTATGAGAATCAGTAAAAAGTTTTTTAAAAAAAAAAATTATACGTTTTAGTCCGTTGTTGTTAAAAATAAAAATGTATCATATAAAGTTATCTTTTCGATTCGATTCCCGATTGTTATATTTTGTATATTGATATTATTTCATAACTGAAATATATTTTTCAAGACTACCCCAAATAACTCTGGTCGTGTACCAGAACTTTGTTGTTATTCGCACTAGAAACATGAAATGTGTAGACATAATTTACATGATAATTGTTCAAAAACCTGGGAAATTTTTGGAAAAAAAAATGTTAACATTCTCAAAATAACATTACATTTTTCAACAATACCATATGATAACAGATAGTCGAATCAATATACATATATATATCGGCTTATATATAAATTTACATAACATGTTTAGCCGTTCGCGGAACCGGCCGACAACTTTAAGTTAATTTTATGTTGAGAGTTTTTGAACGAAAAGTAGAGCTGAGAAGATGAAAATTTACACACGAAAAATCACCACATGTTAAACTCGATTCCAATGAAAGTAGATTTGAACCCTTCCAATTCTCCGAGGTGTCCGACGTGTGTAGATTTTGGATGTCGCTTACCGACCGTAGCATACTATTGATCGGAACCTATGTTAAAAATCCACAAGGATTTCACGTGAAATTCGTGCGTGACAAAAAGAAAAAGGAAAAAGGAGAAAAAGAAAAAGAGAGAGAATGATAAAGAGAGAGACAGAGAGAGAGAAATAGAAACCGAATGTGCACACCGTTCGATGTTGTAAGAACCGATGAGAGAATATAACCGCGTTGAAGAGCCGGGTTTATCTCCAGTAGCAGTAGTAGCTGTATACGTTTTTATTCGATGAAATCCCAGTAGAGAAGGTTATGTATTATTATTATTATTATTTTCTATATATATATATATACAGAAAAAAAGTGATCATATTGTCAAAGACGTTTTGGTGTTTATCCCGCGTGTGCTGCAAATTAATCTACTGGACTACCGTACGACGTGTGCAGGTCATCTAAGCATTGCACTCATCGAGTTTCCGAAAATAACTTCACGGCTGCGTAACACCGACACCGAATGTCCATATACGGTAACGGTTTAACCTGCGAAAAGCCAAGTTCGATTTATGTGCCAATTTTCGTACACCAGCTGTCACTTACAGTTTTTCCGGTCCGTATGGGTTAAGGACGACGGATAAACACTCGACTTCGGTGACCGACCCAACTCCTGTATCTCATCAGACAGTTTTTATTTTTTAGCATTATCGACAAGTTTGTTTTGCATAATTTTTCCGGTCCGACTATGTATATAGACATATGTCGTACGAGAAATTGACGTAGACATCTGATATGATATGCAATCGCGCAGTATCACAGGCAACCATCGGCGAACGACACATGTTGCCGATTTTTTTCATTTTTCCTAGTTCACACCTATTTTGATTTTTTGGGTAGCGGATCGTTCCGAAAGTTTTATACATCAACTACATTTTGATGTGAAATTTTATCGACTTGGAAAAACAAGTCGATTCAAGAATTTCTCTATAATAAACTCGTTTTTTACTAAATCGATTTTGGTTAGTTTATTCTGATTAAGAGAATTCTATTAAGAAGATTCTATTAAGAGAAATACAGTACGTAAATAATTCCTTAATAAATGTACAGCTTATTAACATTATATTTGAAAATTTATACGACTAAGAAGTCGTGAATACATAATTATGTTGTTTTTCAAAAATATTTTTAATATACCTTTCCCTATTTTGAATTTGATGAAATTTAAATGTGTGTGAAGTTAACCCCCTATTTCAAGCAAGCGGCTTCAAATCTTCACAGAAAATTTGCAATTAATTCGCTATAATTTACTATGTAGTTTTCAAATTTGCGTACTCATGGTTTTTCCGAAAAAAAAAAACATTTTTTTCGGTTCAAGGGGAGGGCATGCATAAGTCAATTAGTGATCTGTTTCTGAGTGTATATTTGTGTGATAGTATTAAAAAACTATTTCACTTAATGATGGCAAACAAGGTAATTTTTTCAAATATTTAAAACTTATTTTTACTTCTATTTTGTAAAACATCTTTAGTGTATAAGTACACCAAATTCATTGATATTTTACTTAAATTTTAAAATAAAGAAACTACAGATTTCAACGAAGAGATTACAGGGGCATGTAATTATTTGTGTTAATAATAGGTACAGGCTAGATTATTTAAATAAATATAACTGCAGGATATCTAATTTGCATAAAAAAAAACATTATTAATACATATTTCGTTTTTAAATTAGTATTTCAGATTCTCAGTGAATAGATGAATGTATTGTTTTTATCATAAATGTGTGTTATAGATTCTAAGTAAAACGAGGAATGTATTGTTTTTTACATTATGCGTTTTTTTTTTTTGTGTTTGTATATACGATTTCGACTAGAAGAAGTGCTTCAATACTTGAAACCCTAGATTTCGTCGAATTAATCTGAAACACCCTGTTCGAATAAAAAGTTATTGGTAAAATTGGCAATACTCGTATACGCACAAAGAACAAAAATATGCAAAAAAAAAAAAAATTTAAAATATTACTATAAAATGTATATTCTGACGTATTATAAAAATAGGTTAAAAAAAATGTATTTTAAGTAATATATATAATATTGTTGCATTGAATATTTTCAGCATCTTACAACAGGTAAAACTTCTATAAATTTAAAAAATTTATAGATTTTTGAAAATATTGTTATTTAAATTAAAATATTATTTTTTCTTCATACCTGTAAATTTTTAGCACTAAAAAACTAAGGCTTATTTAAGATTTTCAACACTGGTTGAAGTTATAAAAATGTATTTAACGTATACCAAGTCATTACCGGTCAAATCTTCAGGCAATATTATCGCGGTCATTATCATAACGACTAACCAAAATATGCAAAAAAAAAAAAAAACTATAAATATTAACTTACTATGTTATGTAATACATAATTATCTCATCTAGTTATAAATAGAAGACATAGAAAAAAATATGCAATTTCTAAAACTCCTCGTCCTAGTCATAACATTGCATATACAATAATTTTTGATAATGTTGTAGTAAGTTATTTTGAATACAAGTTCTTAAACCTAATAATTCGGATTCTGAAAGATACATTGAAAAATATACCAAATTACTAAATTCCTGTGAAAGTCCCGAGTCATTAGCTCGAAATAGGGGAGCTGAACTAAAAAAACTGTCCCTCAACCAAAAAAAAAAAAATGTTTACTTGGGAAAACTATGGGTATGCAAATTTTGAATACGACAAATCAAATTATAGCAAATTAATTGTAAGATTCCTGTGAAGGTTTTAAGCCGTTAGCTTAAAATAGGAGGATCCGCTTTAAGCACATGAAATTTAAAGCACTTATCTTAGAAATTTGAACATTTGATATAAGTTTTTTATAAAACAACTGTGCTTTAAGAACTTTCAAAATCAATTTGTTTCGAAAGCATTTAAAGACTCAACAAAATTTAATTTAAAAAAATGCATGTTAAGTCTAATTAAAGATAATTCTAAATAAAACTTTTGGAAGAAAATGTTGGCTCTTTTTTTTATTATAAAACATTGGACTTCGAGCAGTGCGAAGAAAAATTTGCGAAGTATTTCTTTTTTTTTTTTATTACACAATTATTTATTGATTAGAATTGATAAAATGTAAATTTAAAAAAGTATTCAACAAAGATAAATGTTTAACGTATTTAAAACGAAAACCGTTTCAGGGAAACCTTTTTTTTTTGCTTTTAACTTATTCATAAAGGATTTACATTCGATTGCTGCTGACACACTGTTGAACTGTTAATTGTTTTTAAAATTCTCGAATGCTTATCCCTAAATAAATCCAATACATTTGAATGCATAACAAATAATGCGTACGTTTCGTTTACAGCGCTACACCATATAATGTTGAAGCTTAGGACAGTCGTGTTATATATTTAAATCGACTATTTCCTGCCACGGCGGATCAGTCCGGTAAAAATATTGTTTGTATTTGTACAAAATATCGTATCGGTAGGTACGCAATAGTCGGTCGTTATGGGAACCGTTAGTTTTCCCTTCAATCGATTAAAAAACATAATATTATTGGGATAATGCATTGCACTGCACGACGATGACGATGCGTCGTTAAAATAATATCTGTCAAGAGCTTAAGATAATGGTGACTTACACGCGATGTTACACGCGTGTTGACCTAGAATTCGAGTATCTATTACGCTTGCATGTTACCACTCGGAACAGCTGTCTAAATGTTACCTTAAATGGTAATAATTATGTATTCGGAATTAACAGTTTCAATAAAAATATTTTTTTTTCGTTATCTATCAGTACACAGGTCGTTAACGTGGTGGAATCGATAGGCATCTCATATGTTATATGTCATTTTAAACTGTTATTCATCTTACGAGAAGAATATTCGGATATAATTGTCCGTGAAAACGTGTACAGTCGCGGAATATATAAAAAACGTGTAGGCTATAACTGTATATTATTTATTTATTTATTTAAACATAGTAGTGTCAAAGTATTAATAAAACGATTTTAACTACATAAATATTGCATTGTGTTGACCATGTAATGTACAAAATTTTTTTTTTAGCTTTTAATTACGAACACATTTTTTTTTATTTATTTTACGTTTATTGAACAATACGAAAAAAAAATAAATCGAATAAAATAATATATAATAAATATATATTATTATCTTGTGTTTTTTTCCCATTATTTAGTTATTTTTTTAAATTATTAATACGATTTGCTCACTTATCAATTGCATTAAAAATCATTAATGTAGCGACCTAATTAGAGGTAAATATACTCATGAATGAAACAATATGAAAAGGTTATGCATTATAAAACAAAATAATTGGTGGTATGGAAGAGTTATTAATCCGTATTACATTACAACTACACTGCACGTGAGCAGAAAATTAAAATGATGCGTTTTTAAAATTGGATTAAAAATACGTTTTCAGGTTGGAAAGTAATTTTTTTTTTTTTTGATAAATTCTATATTTATTTATCACAACATTTGCTTATATGGTCGAGGAAGCTTTTAAAATTAATTCTATTAAATTTTTCTTCTTTTTTTTACCAAATTTCAAACTAATAATTACTTATTTACAAAGAATATGTGAATGATTATAGTACCTCATTAAAAATGTTTCCATACTATGGTCAAGATAATGATATCAACAGATATTTTAAAAATTAACACAATGTAACATATTATTATTATTCCCGTACATAATATATTTCAAAGTATATTGTGAAATTATAACAGCTTATTATTAATTAATAATTAATAATTAATTAATATAATTAATTTTATATATTTCAATGAACTTAAAAGGGAATGTCATGCAATTTTTAGAGTGGTTACTAATCTAACTCAACTTAATCTTATTGGAAAATAAATGAGGAATTTAACTTTAATTTTATTTTTGTTTATCAAACTTATAAAAAATTACATCTAAAAATTATTTAATTAATTTAGATACCTTTTTGTTAATAATTCTTGTAAAAGTCATGTATATTTTTACGATTCTGAGAAAAATAAGAAATGTATTGGTTTCACCATGATGTGTTTTTCTTTTTTGTTGTTGTTTCTATGTACACGAATTCAAATATAAATATTGCTCCAATGATTACAACTATGATAGATTTCCGACAGAAAATGTTGTTTGTTAGTTCTTTGAAGGGAGTTGTTTTACATATTTCCAATAGTTTTCTTGGTAAAAGGGAAAATTGGTCGAAAAGTTCTAAAAAAAAAAAAAACTATAACATTTATGTTATCAGGTTTTTAACAAAATCGAATTTTTATTTTTATTGTAACACAAAAATAATAATCGCAGAAACCTAAAATGTTTGTATTACCATTCGTTATAGATGGTATCATATAATTTTCAAAAGATTTTTTCACATTATTTATTGGTAATTTAAAATTTTATGTTTTATTTACTTTTTTTGAAAATATTCATTAAATTACTTGGGTTAGACCAAAAGACTTAATTATTTAATTCAATATTCCATATATATTTATATCCAAGATTAATAAAAACGATGAGTATAAAATGTCGTTAGAACGACATAAAACTATATAGTTTTCATATGAAAATACATTAGATTAAAATTCATAAAACTTTCAATTTTTATATTTGAAAAATGGATATTAGATTATTCATATGATTTTCTTTGTAATAAAATGTAAGTAGAGTGTTAACGAATTATTTTTTTAGCGTCACAAAATGAAATATAATCGAAAATGGATATTTTAACGAACTTTCTTTAAACAATAATAATATATAATAATATATAGTTATTTAGGTACTTGTTGTCTTATAAATATTAACCGAAGTAATTCGAAAAATTTACTGAGTACTTATACTAGTATTTTAAAGATATAGTTTCAAAATATTTTAATGAAATTTGTGGAGTTTGTAGAAACTTGACTTATTTTATTTTTCCGTATTGTAGAGGTTCATTTTTCTTCAAAAGTTAGAACATTAATAATTTAACTTGTTTCTTATTAAGAAATTTGATTCTGCTACTATAATATCTATCTTTAGAAATTTAAACTGATCAAACCGACCTCTTTCACTTGGAATCATTTTTCGGGAACAATTTTATACTTGGTTTCAGGTTTAAAAGATTAATAATTACAATAATATCATTTACTCATTCCTGTATCTCACCCAACTTAGTAGTTTCACATTTTTTTATAAATCATTAAGCAGTTACACAAATTAAGTTTATTTTATAATTATTTATAATACAATAAATATCTATGCATTTGTTGCATAATAATATCACTACACATATGAATATGACAAGCTTATATTTATGGTATTTCATAACACATTTCGACTGTATATGAATAATTTTGGGCATAAAACCTTTCCTATCTAAAACACATTTTAACTATTGTACAAAGTTTCATTAAGTAAGTTGTAGGGTAAATTACTTCAGTATTTTAACTATATATATAATAATAATAATAATAATAATAATTTATTACGGAAATAAAAATTCCAATTTACATAATATTTGACAAAAAATAAGTCATATAATTATAAGTATAAATATGATATTACATAGTACAATAAACTGTAATAGTATAATAATATAATTAAAAGGAAAATCAATAATTAATATAATACAGAAATTATTAGAAGTACACTAAAATAATTTATTTAGATCTAAGAGTGTTGCATGAAAAAAATCTATATTATTATTGCTATTTACGGCTGACATCAACATATAAGAAGGTGATAAAGATAGGTAGTTTTTTGAGATACTAGGTAAGTAAAATGTGGGTTTATTTCTTGAATTAGGAAAATTAATTTTAAAATTTAAACGCTCTATTAATTCAGGACAATCAATAATATTATTTAATAATTTCAGTAAAAACTTGAGTGTAAGTAATTTAAATCTTTTATCCAAAGGCAATATTGTGAAAAAGTTGTGTGTAAAATCATAACCTGAATGAGGTGTTCTATATACATTGCATTGGTAACATAAAAATCTCAGAAAATTATTTTGGATTTTCGAAAGACATTGTGATTGATTTAATGTGTTGTTTCTCCATATTAAACATGCATATTCAAGGTGAGAACGCACCAAAGAAAAATATAATAATTTAAGAGCGATATCGTCATGAAAATCTCTACATGTACGTTTAATAAAACCTAATTTAGCTAACGATTTATTGGTAATAACATCGATATGTGTATTGAAGGAAAGTTTTGAATCAAAAGTGATACCTAGATCAATTACTTCATTTACCCTAGTGATAGTGCAACTATTAATAGTATAATCATAACGAATATTATTATTTTTTAAGGAATAAGAAATAGTTTTACATTTTGCTATATTCAATGACATCCCATTATCATTACACCACTCTTGAAAAGAGTTAACATCCTTTTGAAGAAGAACTGCGTCATCATAACAATGAATTTGTTTGAATAATTTTAAATCATCTGCTAATAATAGAAATTTGGAGTATTTTATAACGCTTGATATATCATTGATAAAAAGCAAGAATAATAAAGGTGATAAGTGATCACCCTGAGGTACACCAGATGAAACATAAATATTATCTGAAATGAAATTCTCGTATTTAACAATCTGTATTCTATTTGTTAAGAATGTATTAAACCATGAGAGAAGTGGATTATAGAATCCGTAGGATTTAAGTTTTAAAATTAACAAATTATGATTCACTTTATCGAAAGCTTTTTCCAAGTCTGTATATATAACATCCGTTTGTGTTTTTTCTTTGAAAGATTCTAATATCGATTCCTTAAAGACACATAAATTAGTTATTGTTGAACGTCCTTTTCGAAAACCATGTTGTTCATTAATTAAAATATTATTACATAATGGCATAAGTTTTTTATTAACAAGTTTTGAAAATAATTTAGGAATACAAGAGGTTTTTGATATAGGACGATAATTTTGTACAAGATTTTTGTTTTTATTTTTATAAATTGGTGAAATAAATGAGGTTTTCCATTTATCAGGAAAAACTCCAGTATGTAATGATTTGTTAAATAAAAAGTGAAGTACCGGGGTTAGTATAAACGAACATTCTTTTAGAAAGATAGGGGCAATTTCGTCAGTACCGGGAGAAGTATTCAAATTTATAAACCATAATTCATTAAAAATATCATTTATATCCATGTTAATTTTATTGATAGGGTCTAATAGATTCGGGGAGGTATTATTTATAGATAAATCAACTGGTTTTACTTCATAGACGGATGAAAAATACGATTTGAATAAATTAACTATATCATTACCATTATTAGCTTCCTCATTGAAATAAGACATTGTACACGGTAATTTATTATTTGATTTTTTAGAATTAAAATATGTCCAAAAGTATTTCGGATTAACTTTAACCATGCGTTGAACATTATCAACATAAATGTTATAATCACGTCGTCTTAAATAATTACATTTTTTCCGTAGAGAGGTGAATTCTAAGTATGAATTTAAACTATTTGATGTTTTGTAGAAGTAATGTGTGAATTTTTTTTGTTTTATTACATTTTTTAATTCTTTACTAAACCAAATGGGAAACTTTGAATTAAAACTGCACAATTTAGGTATAAAAGTATTTATTGTATGATATATATGATAATAGAAAAAATCTATGTTTTCATTTATATTGCCAGTTTGAAAGTTATTTATCCAATCAATGGATCCTAAATAGTTTACAATGGACCTATAATTACCTGATTTCCACTTGTAAAAGTAGTTATAATATGATAAAGTTTCATTATACGAATATTTAAGAATAATATTTAATGGAGGATGCAGTTTATCGACAGGGATAATAGGATTATCTATTTTATCAACGTTTATAAGAAAAGAATTAGATATTACAAGGTCGATAATTGCATTTTTAATATTTTTTATGGTATTAAATTGAGAAAAGTTAAAATATGAAAATTTATTATTAATATAAGAATTAGGGTTAGGTAGTTTAGATGATGGTAAATTAAAGTCACCTAGAAGTAAAAATATTGCATTCGGAAATTTTGTATAAATTGATTCTATGTAATTAAAGTATTCATTAAACACATTTTCATCTGATCGATTTGGAATATAAACTAAGCCGATAATGATAGACTGATTTTTAATTTGGATATGTACAAACAAGAGCTCAATACTATTATTCGATACTAATATTGGTTTAGAGGGAATGGAGTTTCTAACGGCTAAAAGCACGCCGCCACCTCTAGATAAGGAACTTGTTTGACTACTTCTGTCGCATCTGTACACAATATAATCATCTAAACCTAATTCTGTTGATGAGATATTATCATTTAACCATGATTCGGTAAAAGCTAGTATGGGATATAAAGATATTGGAGACATTAATTTTAAAAAAGATAACTTATTACATAAACTACGTACATTTTGATAGTAAATACTTAAATCTAAATTGGAACATTCTGGAAGTTTTTTGAGGTGTTAATAATAGTAGGGATACCTTTAATATATTTGATCATAAGATTGTTTTCATTGTTATTCCTACGACGTTGTAGTTCATTTCGTAGAGATATATATACATACATAGATTATATACATTATTCCCTGGGGAATGGGACTTTTCAGCGCTACTGTTTCGGCGATAAAGACAAAATAAATGCATGAATTTATTTAGATAAAAAAATTTCTAAAAAATAATAATAATTATGTTAAATAATATAGATTAAAAAAAAAACACCAGGTTATGTACAGTTAATATAGTCAAGTATGTTACAATGAAATATGTTATAAAAATGTTACAATTTTAGTTAATATTTTATTTTAGTACTATATTATTAGATTTTTTTTTTTAGTATTTATTTATAATTAGATATTCCCTAAATAAATGTGGGAATGTCATTTTTATCATATATATTGACTAATTTAAAAATACGTTTATCCGTGTCTCTAAATTTTTTTAACTTTTTCGTGGACTATTGTTGGACCCGTTACCAAATATTCATACTCTGGGTCTGTTCCTACTTATATTTTACGTAATGAATTTATGAAAGCCCAAATTGTAGGTTTGTTTGTCATCAACTGATTCAATCGCCTATTCGCTGCATCAGCATGGTTATTTGTAAGGTCTTTATTTTTCAATACACGTTCGTATAAATTCCAAATTACCGGAGAAAATCGTGCAGGTCGTCAGCCTTCACGACTACGATTTTTACGGCCAATAAAAAAATCTTCGAACCAATCTAATAAATCTATAAGTTCCTCAGGCAAACTTTCTAACAAAAATTTAGTCCATTAACAAGATCCGATGTAGGCTAATACAATTATACTTTTCAGGTGTTTAGTATATTCTGGTTCATTTTTATAACGGGATATTAAATATAGCTCACCTAATTTCGATCGAAAGTTTTGGCATAAGTGAAAGTAACATCCGAAATTTGTACATTAGGGAAAGCATCTTTTATAGCTGTAAAAGCAGCAAGTTCGAAGTCACTAGTGATTAAGTCTGGTTTTAAATCTGGTTCAAACGTTTTTTATTATTATTAACATTATTAATAATTTTTCATAAATACTAGCTTTTTTGCTTGGAAGTAGTGCATAAATTATCGGGTGTGCATCTTCTAATGTTTCCACCAAAATATCATGAACTTGAGAAAATAATAATGGAGCAATTCTGATAGTGCCGTCAAAGTACCAGATTCAAGAATCTTTTAATATTTTTAGTCCACTAAGTCGGCCAAATATTAGAACCCTATATGATTCCTGTCTACTATCTGCTAATAAGAACTGTTCGCTTATTCTATGATTTAGCCAGTAAGTTTGGTATATTTTAGGTAAATGCAAAGTTTTTCAATTTATTGGTGCTGCTGGAGTGGAATTTTCTTTATTCCGTTTTCTTCTAATCATTTTTCATAATGGTTCATTATTTTCAAGGATTCCTTAAAAAATACAACTCTAAATACGAGGTTAAAATGAATTTGAATTCTTTTGATTTGATCTGTTATTAGAAGGGCCGGTATTTTAGATTCTGACCGGAGTGATATTAATGTATTAATTAATAATATAATTTATATAATTATAATTTTAAAATATTTCACTAATTTTTAATCTAAGCATTTAAAATATTTTATTAAATTACAATAATTAAATTTTTAAATACATAGGCACATATTGAATACTTACTTTTGCTGATTGTGTTAAACCGTTAACACATTCATTTATTATATTAGAATTTGTCTACATCATTTTAATTGCTCGTCCTTTCTTTTTTGTAATTTTAATATCAGCTTCAATTTCTACAGCTTCAGAATCGTCCGTGTGCTCTCTGGTTGGAAGTCTGATAATTTATAAATTATACTAGTATGCACTCTTGCTGGACAAATATTTTTCTTCGACATCTAAAAAATTTCACTGGGCTATTCGATCTAAATTTATAAAAAATAGACTTATAATCATCATGCCTTAAGATTTCATGGTTACGTTTCGACTCAGTCGATGCCATTTTTACTGCATGTCGCCCGACACAACACTAAATACACTTATCAGTGTTCAAACTTGTAGTTAAGTTTTACTTTTTAGATTAGTGATGTTATCCGTGCATTTTATTGTTGGATTATACATGTCTAGAAATTAGTATCTTATCTAAACTTAACCTAAATAACTATAATTTATAATATATATATAATTACTATATAATACTATTGGTACACCATTTTTATAATCGTGAATGTCGTTGTTGTAAACTTAACCTTATACATTTAATTTTCATTTAAGCTTGTATTTGATCTTAATTGTCAAATCGGCATCTCCGAAAATATCTATCGCCGAAATGGCAGCGCCGAAATTGCCGCGTCGAAGAGTCTTAGACCCTATTTTCTGCCATCTAGGTGTACATACAGAATAATAAATAATGAAGTTGGATACTTTATTTTATGGTCCAAAAATTGTAAAATTCAAACTAGATAATAAACAATTAAAAAGTTATCTTATCAAAAATCACGTTTTTATAAAAATATTCCTCCTCAGGGCGTATAAATTATAGTAAAATCGTACCGTGTGTGGAATTTCGAATTGTAATAAAAATATTGTGACCCCTCATAGCGTAGTTTAGGTTTATGTGGTGAAGCTGATCGCTAAGTATAGGGATGATAGTGAGTAGTGGTAGTGGTGGTGGTCACACTTTACTGGGATTGAAAAATTGCCGTCTAACTAGTCGTTACGACGATATGGTTTATGATGTTTGACAAGATCGAGACAACAAGTATGGTACTGTCCCTTAATCCGGAACACGTACGATTCGATGAAGAAATTAAAAATAAAACAGCCCAAATTCCTAAGTCGGATGAAATACGAAGACGGGTGAATGATGTTGCTTTATTGGTCTTTTATGATCTAAACAAATGTATCATCGTACTCGAATAAAACAATTCTGAGTCAGAGAAGTCGGCTGGATAAGTTAAAATTTTTAAAAGTGATTGAAATAGTAATAGAACTAAATTACATTATCATTGAACTTTTAATGTTCTAAGTAAATTATATTAAAATATTGTTAAACATCTCGTATTTTCATATTAAAACCGGGTTTTATTTGAAAAGTTTAAAAATGCTTTTTTAAACAGCACGAATTTCGAAAATCATGAAATGTCTTTAAAATTCTAATACAAGTACTCAGTAAATGTTTTAAGTCACTACCCGATATAACAGTAGTGCCCAACCCGCATCCCGCGGGCTACATGTGGCCCACCAATGTATTCAATGTGTCCCTTTTTTTTTTTTTAAATAAAAAAAAAAAAGTCAAATTATTATAAATTACGATGTTTTTTTAAATTTATTTATTTTATTTTCGAACATTTTCAAATAGAAATTTCACGATATAAGCCATGCTATAACACTGATCAAATTAATATATAACTATGAAAATATAGTACTCAGAAAATATCTAATGATCATGACGATTGGAACAATCCTTTTGGTATACGGAAAGAAGCTATAAAAAAACAAAAAAATAAAAAATAAATAAATACATCGTGGTTAAAATAAATACATTCCTCGTTCTGTTCGGAAAAAAAAAAAAAATAAATAAAAATAAAAAATGAAAAAATGGTAAGTCTCAATGACAAACTACGTGTACCATTTAACTGACGTATTATATCGCGTATCGGATGAACATACGAGGCTTAAACGGTCACGGTGAACAATATCTGCAATGAACCCTATACACGAATACCGGCTTTTCACAGACGGTCGGAAATTTATGGTCGATTTTATGGCGGTAACCGACGGCGTAGTAACGCACGAGCCTATTTATAGCAGAAATCTTGCCGAATGATTTGTGACGTTCTGCGAGCAGAAGACTCCCGCGCTCATTAAACAGAGTAGGTATAACATTATTTACTCCTTTCGCGCACGAAATGGGGTTCGATACGGACTATCTTAAAATATCCGACTTAAATATGGAAAAATGCCGACCATCCGTTGCCATGTATATCTTGTCCGAACGCCGTCGCTTGGGTTTAAATTATAAATTTAAATTTAAATATATTAATACACATAATAATATTATCATATTACCGCGTGATATCATCCTGGTAGTTCACGACGGGAATATCAACGCTATCAATTGAAACGAATCTCAAGAGTTGATTTCATTAAACGCCTTACGCGCTATTGGACAGATTTTACGGTTTTACTGATACCTAAAGCACAATTAATAACGTTTACGAAGAATAATGAAAAGATTTTATCGTACTATCGATTAGGTCAATCTCTACAAATGCGCGATCGTAAATTCATAAACATATTATATTATTATAATAATGTATTTATTAAATTTTTTTTTTAAGTATATTATATACCAGGGGTGGCTAGCTAGAAGAGACTCCGAGCCTTACCCAATATATTAATAAATATGGAAAAGCGGAAATGAAAAAAAAAATATTACATTAATATAGTATTAATAAAAATAAGACATTAAACATAATGAAATGCACGGAATGCAAAATATGTTAGCGTCTTAATTGATGGTGCACCTAATATGGCAAGTTGTAAAAATGGATTGATAGGTATTTTAAAAAGTGATACTAATTTTCCAGTTTTTCTTCCAATTCATTACATTATTCATAGAGAACATCTAACGACTAAATATTTTAAATATTAACATGTGATGAGTGTTGTTCTTAAAATTGTAAATTACATACGTTTAGGTTCAAAGATATATCGCCAATTTAAAAACTCTGTTGAAAGTTTAGTGGATGATATTCTAAATGCTGTACCAAAGTATTATTTAGTTCGATGATTATCGGTAAATAACGTTTGAACAAAATTCCTCGATTGATTAGAATCTATTAAAACATTTTTAAAATAAAAAGATAAAAACTTTCAACAATTTTCGGACTCACAATGGTTAAGAGACATGTCATTCTGTACTGACGTTGTATATCACTTAGCAACATTAAACATGTCTCTTTAAAGTCAAAATAAATTCATAAATAACCTAAAAAAATTAAGGATTGGGTTGGAAAAAACAACAAAATTGAATTTTGAAGATTATGTACATAAATTAGAATGTTTATCAACTGACTTTAAAAATCGATTTAAAAACTTAAAATTACTTAAACCTTGGATTGCATTTTTAAAAAATTTTAATGCAATTAATGTTATTGAAAATGGATGTCCATTATATACATATACATATTATAAAATCAATTTCAATGGACACAGTAAGTTTAGAAATTGAACTTTAAGAATTATTGGAAGATTAAGGACTGAAGCAGTTCAAATATAGTTGTTATTCTTTGTTGGATTTCGGAATCATGTGCCCGTTATTAAATATTTAAAAATTACTCTTTGCGTACAAAAATTAATATCGATTTTCGGAATAACATATTCTTGCGAGTTTTTATACTCGATCATGAAAATGATTATTAAATCTAAACATTACTCAAAATAAACGGATAATAATTTAATGGAATCTTTAAGGACTATTTTAACAATCCTGATTTAAAAAAACTTACAAAAAAAAAATGAACATCTAACAAATAAGATTAAATACTTAAAAATTAAATAAATAAATATTTAAATAATATATTTTTTCGAATTCATAAATTTATATGAAAAAAAATGTCTTGTATTTTACGATAAGATACGAACCACATAAGTTTTACGATGCAAGCGGCAGTTTGGCCACCCCTGTAATACACCCACCCTACAGTAGTTCTACATCATTATAATATCGCTTTTGTTGCGCGTAACAAACAGTGACTCTATAAGTGTACGCATCGTATCATCTATTACTACATATCGTATACTTCACGCGCAAACGCTCGTCAATTGGACCCGAATGGGCATCCACAGGTCTCAGGCCGAGCGCCCATCAAAGCGACAAACGCGTAACAACAAAATTACATTATGGTGTGACACAATTCTTACTTATGCACCTAGTAACTAAAAGTAGTCAATATTCTGCATTTGTTTCTATCGGACGTTGAAAGTATTATGTCATTAATGAATTAATCGATGTTACCTACCCAAATAATATAAAAAGATGGCGTGTTAGGTCCGTCCGTACTGGAAAAAAAAAAAATCAAATGTAGTGTTTTTATTGTATTCAAAGAATTGCTTGCGAGCCTATGAAGAGCGATCCCGAACATTTCAAATTATTTTATAGAATAAAATAATCGATCAAAATAATATTTATGTAGAAAATGTCTACAAAGTGGAATTATAATTAATATAATACGCATTATTATTCATAAAAAAATTTTCCGGGTAGTAGCGATCACGTTTTTGTCGCTGTAGTCCGAAATACTATGTTTATAAATACATGAATTGACTTTAACTATACCAAAAAAATGTATATTAAAATCTGTATCATCTTTTGTTTAAAAAAAAAATAAAACTTTTAAGCTTTTAAAAATGAACATAATGAATAAATTATTATCTTTACTAAGCGCTTTTCACTAGAATAACGTAGCACATGGCATAGATGGAGCGTGCTGAATCCGAATGACGCTTACGTAACGTGCCATTTGTCATATTAGTTTAGTTTGCGTTAAATCTATACCTTGCTACATATCGCTTGCCACTCCACACGTCACGTTACTCTGGTGGGCGCTCGTCTTTAGAAATCTAATAACATTTCGTACATCTACCCGATTGTACAGGATCTCTGTAAAAGTGTCAACTCTCTTCGGTCCACTGAACATAGCAACAATCAAACGTAATAACATACGCCGATGTCGCGGTGAACATAAAACTACGGACAGGCAATTGATATTTTACTGACAGTGACAACCTAACCCACCACCCATCCACCTATCGATCAATAATCACCGTCTGCATTTATAATAATTTCAGAATAGGAAATAGACCATAGATCAGTGTTGGGATTTATCTAGATAGATTTTTTGTCATCTAGATGTTATCTAGATAAATAACGCCAAGTTATCTAATTACTTATCTAAGATAACATTTTTACTTATCTAGATAATTGTCTGAAGTGCCAAGATTAGAGTTATTTTTGTTTTTGTATGGAGACGAATCCAATAAATCAGATATCATGAAAATCGGTCCAGCCGTTCTTGAATTATAAATTTTGTAACTAACCTGAAATTTTTTTATATATATAGATTTTGTATTCATAATTATAATTCATGTATTATTAATAAGTAATTATTATTTCTTGGTATGACATTTTGTTTGTATTTTCATGTCGAAAAAATATTTTTGGTATTTTTAAACTTAATTTTTTATTTTTCCATGGAAGTTCCAAATATAGTTATTATTATTATATATATTTGATTTTAGTATACACACGTAACTCATACGCTGAATAGTCAATATTTCACTTTTGGAACCCGTAAAGTCGTAACTACTTATAGAATAATGAAAATCATCAAATTAAGATTGTATGGAAAACAATATTGTTAACTTAAAATAATCTTTTATGTATTCTGTATTCATCCTGATACCAAGCAATTTTCATAATTTTTTTTTTTGTGTCACATTTTAGTGATTAACTATCATTAAATATTGTACATTATATATAAATATAGCCTAATGGTACACTACATTACTACAATAAACATTAAACACTTTGGTAACTCTTGATAATAATGATTATAACTTATAACTGAGTCTTCATATATATATATGTTAATATATACATATATACCTATATATTACAAATATGAAATATTGACTAAAAAATAATATTTTTTGAAAATATCTTTTTTTTTATCTCGACAAAAATGAAATTATCTTTCATCTTTATCTAGATAAATTTTGCATTATCTATTCCCAACACTGCCATAGACATTGTCCGTACTACATATATATTGCTGTTACAGAATAGTACAACAATGCAAACAACAGTCATGCGTAATACGTATCACATTAGAAAAAAAAATTTAATTCAGATACTTGGTTGCGGTGTGTGTGCGTACTGGCCCGCCCGTCCGTAAAAATTTGGTGGCAATTGCCTCTCGATTGTGCTTTCGCCACGCCACCGATAACACAACACAATATATGTTACATGGTAGGGACCCGATAGTGGCCGGCCGGTCCTGAGTTCGACCGATTACCTCTGGGATGTACATTACATGTAATTTATCAAACCTCCGAAATGAATTTATACATAGATAATTTATGGTCGGCAAAATTCAGATGGATTATATTTTTATTACGTAACAATGATGTTGTGAAACGGTAATTAAGTTATCAGACAAACCGTGTTTTTTTTATGTTATGTATCTATTGCGAACGGATCGCGCAGTTGAACGTTTTGAAAATCACAAAACAGTACTATGATCGACTTCGGATCAGAATGCACCGAACGAGAAACAATACGAGTTTTTTTTTTTCTTTTCGTTTCGTATTATTCACCATCACTTTCGCTAGTGGTGTATAATGCGTGTAAATAAAATATTGTGTTCTTTTTGCAAGTCCACGTATCGTATACTATTATAACCAGTCAATCGCAGGACCGACCGGGCTCGTAACGCATACTGTACGCCGAAAACGACTGCTAATATTTCAACGGGCGGAAAGATCAACTGTATTTTATTGGGTCCGACGTACCGCGTTTATTTTTGTTCTCGACCGGGAAAAGATTGAAACGTATGTTGCACAGGCACATATTGTTCGTATAATGTATTACACACCGTCACCGACGCTCCGATCGTTTTTCATTTTTCCGTTTTTCGAGCGGTTCGCTTGTTCGCCTCCTCGAACACTTTCGCCAGTCTGCGTAACGATTGTCGTCCGTCACACCTACCCATCTCGATATTTCCGAACCGATATCGTATCCGCGTTGAACTTGGAAATATATCCCTTGAACATTTGTTATTTTAGTTAGCCACTCCGTCACGAAGTTGGAAATCTCATTTTGTCGGTTAAAAATATAAATAAATAAAAATATCCGACACGCTTTTTCCGTTGATCTCGGTAGACTGAATATAACTGTTGATTTGGTTATTGACGAAATTATCTACGTTCATCGAGGAAACGGAGAAACGAATAAATTATGTTATTAAAATTTTGCGTTTATAATAATAACACATATTATAAGTGTAAATAAAAACGAATAACTGAAATTATGAGATTTATTAACGAACGGAAAAAAAATCAGCTGTAGATCTTCAATATTATGCTAATAACATACAGAACGATTCCGAAGCATTTTATGTTTGCGCAATAATTGTAGCAACCCTTAAAATCCATGTTAACAATAACACCGGCTATGGTAAATAATACGGTGAAAAGCATTTTGTTGGGCAACTTGTTACGGGGTTTGGTCTATACTTGATCCCAAGCGGTATAGGAAAAAACATAAGAGGTGCTCAAGTCCCGGTTTTAGATATTCATTTATGCAATTTAAATACACATATAAGATGTAAAAGCTACCACCGGTGCAAACACAAAATGTCCCAGGGGTAACAACTTCTGTCATTTTATTCTGGGGTGGGTTGGATATCTAGGAGTTAACTACTTTAATAATATTATAAAGGTACACAGTCGAAATCTGGTCTTTATGTATGTCGCCACTTTATTTTTCAATACGTATCCAACCAAAGAGTTACACAAAATTTGCTAAAAAAAAGCTAAACACTTCGGTGGACGGTATATTTTAGTTCGCTACCACTGTTCAAATTTCATTATATGCCATTGAGAAAAACCGTTAGAGTTGGAGACCATTTAAATTTGAAAGGGGATGTCTAATCAAGAATTTTCATTTTTTTTTTTTTTTTACTCAAGCGGTTCAAGCTCGTTTCGAAGGACTTGGTGTCTCCTAAAGTATTCTCCAATCTCCACTATCCGTGCTACAGTCTACAATTTGCCATTGTTTTGGGTGCCGAATCGTGTTGTGATCTACTCAGGTTGCACGCGTGTGGTCGTGTAATATTTAAGTACGGTGAATTCGTTACGGACACGCATGCGGTTGACATGCTACCCAGACGACTGCGTTCATAGGTATTATTTTTCCTCGGCAACGGATATCCAAGCAAGATTTTGTTGAGTGGAAAAACAGAAAAAAAAGGTACGACGAAAAGTAATGTGACTCTTCAAAAGTACGCATTGGCGATAAGTGCATAAATATACATAAACACAATGCACATACTTATCTGATTTTTCAGTAAACGGTTTTTATTGTAAATACTACCGAAGCGTACAGACACGCTGCGTTGGTTGTACCTAGGCTTTTTTTTCATGCTGTTAATTTTTTTTTTTCGGCAGACGCTTTTCAGTTGAAGTACGTTGTTTTTTTTTTTTCAAACAGACCTTTTAGGAAAGACCTGCGACCGGACGCGATGCACGTATGAACACGGTTGACAACTCATACGACTCGGTCCCGGGATGGATGTATTATTATTATTATTACTATTATTATGAATATTTTATTTCACCGGAAACTGTTCGTAGGGAGGAGCGCCCAGACATATGGCTCTAGCGCAACACACCTCCCTTCCAACACGCAACTCGCCTTAATAAATATATTATATCTGTCGTGGTGAAATTCCGATACCATTCGAAAGTACTTCGTTCGAACACCTATACTTATTTTTAGCATTGTATATATATGCGTACTATAATAATAGTTTTAAGTGCAGTTATTATCATAAAATCATAATGTTCTATACTTGTTTAACCAACTAGCCACTTATAATATTTTATATTCAAACTAATTAATGCTTGACCATTACAAGACTTCTAATAGGGTGGTCTTATTTTAATGTAAAATATTGAAAATACATAAGTGTACATTCCATTAAACAGTACTATACCATACCTATTTATAATTTTGTAGTTATACAAACCATTTTTTAGATGTACATGTAGATGTAGATGTTTTTTCGAACCGATGGCCAGTGGCGTCATATCAGATTTTTTCTAACAGTAGAGTAGGACATGCTTTTATTAAATTGCCGATACGGTAGTACATTTTACCAAAGTGTTGATTAACATAAGAGGAGGGGGATGTCAAACCAGATCAAGAATATAGTAATTTTTACTTTGTACATAATAACTCGTATACGAGTAGTATACTTTTAATTTTTTTGATTTCCAATATGTCAATGGCTTTATAAATGACGTATTTGTGATGATATGACGACTTTGGAATATCTTAACTCTAGACGGTGGCAAATGCACAAGTTTCCTCATCCAATTGAAGCCACATCGTTTTCAAATTTTAAAGAACGGTTTACCAATATACTCGTATTAACCATCCGATTCCCCGTGACTCATGATTTTTCTACCTTAACTTTTTTGTACGTATGAGATTATAATCATGCATTAATTTGTTGACATTAAAAATTAAAAACCGTTTCAACGTTGTAATAGTTACTGTCTTATCGAATCTCTGGCAAAATCAATATTAATTTAAGCACAATATTCAAATATATTTACGAATTCATGTATTTTTAATTCAATAAGATCCGTGAACTTCACTTTCTGTCATAGCTTTTGATTTTTATGGAAAAATACGATCATTCCATTTGCATTTCAAAACTATATTTATGCCAACGTTAATAATGATATGAAATTATGTAACCAAGAAGAATTAAAATGTTTCGATTGAAATACTAATCGATTTTTCTTTGTTTTTTAATAATGGGTTCAGGGAAGACTTAAGAGTGGATCTTCAGTAATTTATTTAAATTTGTATTTGTATTCAATTGATTTTCACTCGCAACCAGACGATAGAACATTCGAAGCAGTTTCTTCATTTAGTTTGTTGGTTAGTGGTTACATTATACTCTAAATACACTTTAAATCAACATGACAATGAGATGCAATTATACACTATTCATCATCGTCAATGGTAAATTTATTCTAAAATTATATATACGTTTGTAATTAAATATTTGCAGTGCTGTACATGATAATAGTGTATTTTTATTTTAGTATTTTATAGTAATATTACGGAATCGTTTCCAAATAGTATGGATTATTATAACAGATAATATGTCACACGTTTGTAAATTTCAGACACCGATGGGTCCTCACGTGAAATAGATTTCAAGAAGTCTCAGAATTCTCGATTCGTTAAACTTCAGCATTTTCCGGGCTTAAAAATTAACATTGCTTACATTGTTAATGCGTCTATAATATTGTTACAAAATTAAATTAGATTTCTACTCGCGTTGGCAAAATAAAAAAAATAATATTATAGTTGTTACTTACCAACACGGATTAAATCCAAACGCGTGACTGAATCGATCTAAATCATTTATTTAACATTAATATCCAATGGAGCCGGGCTCTAAACGTTTTGGCGAAGTAAAATCTGAAACTTAAGACCCATCTAATTATTAATGTTACTAACTACTGTTTCGGCACCGCTTGTAAATATACGGGTTGGTGCTTAGAGTGAGACAGTTGACGCAATGTTGATGTACAAATATTGTTGTACATGATGTTGTTTACAGATTTAAGTCTGCTTAAGTTGAGATTTATTTAAGTCATATGTTTTGAACAGGCACACCTGCTGCTACGTTTTTTTTTTTTTTTTATAAATATTATTGTATCAAAATTAGTTTTTATTGTTACCACAATATTTATTAACATATACGTCGAACATTATTTAGGACACGGATTAAGCGATATTTTATAAATTTGGTCAGAGTGACATACGATGTGGTATTCCAAATGGCACATTTGACCTAACCGAACAGCAAACCCCGCGAAACATTTTGGAATCGATCAATGAGCGAATGACCATTGAAAATCGGTACTTGTACGCTCCAAATAACTGATTTGAATCGAATACAGAATTAAAGTACCTACCATTGTTAGAATCCACCCTTTGCTCTTCAGATCAGAAACGGTCTAATATCTTGATTTAGGTTAATTTGTTTTTTCTTTAATGATGTAATTATGATCGTCGAACGATTCATATTACGAGGAATGCCGTAGGTCAAATATTGTTGGGAACTTATATAAATATTTAAAACGATTCACAGTGAGAAAATGTTTCAATTTAGTATGATAACATGGAAAATTGTTGGAGAGATAAGGAGGGAGAGTGACTCGAAGGTTGATTGCAATGAACGAAACTGACATATACCGATTTGAATTAGAAGAACAGAGGAAAGTTTTAAACACAAATAAATTCAATTTATTTGAAATCGAAATGGGCGAATAAATGAATTATAAGTGTTCTGAGAATTTGACGAGTTCCTATCAGTCGCGAAAACACGGTATTGAAGTGATAAGTGGTGTGTGCGAATTGTTATCAGAATTCCAATATTAATTTCGATTATTTAGTTCAAGGGCGAAGAAAAGCAATTTAGATACACCTCGTTTTTAATAGAGGCATCCGAAACGTCATAAAATCCTCAAAAAAATATATTTTTAATCGCGTCACACTCGGGGAGGAAAAAATATAAGTTAAACTTTATTTTGCAGCTGTTATAAAATGTATTACATGTGTACGGATTCGTAATGATCTTCAAAGGATTGTGTTAAACACACTTAATTGCTATATTGATGCATCGACATTTCTCCACAGACCTAACTGCATTTGTTATAAAACGGTAAAGATTGCGAGGGGATTACGTAACGACCGACGGAGGAGTTATTGCGCGCTGTCGAAGCTGTTAAAAATCACATCAATATACCGGATATACGATATCGATGAGTTTTCCCCTGCGTTTACTGATAGAACATGCGCGATCGCGATATTTTTTTCGTTCGTTTTAAATATTTTCAGAACACATATCGTACTAAGCGAAATCCAACGAAAAAAGAAGAAAAAAAATGCAACCAACGTTGACCGAAACACTGCATCGTCCACAACTGAATAATATGGTGCAATGGTTTTCGTACTCGCAAGTCGGACATGGAAATACCGGGCGAATCGCTTTGTTTCATTGCGTTTTCTACGATTAAATCATGAAGGATTCATTGGTGAAATGGGTGGAGAAGGGTTGGGGGAAATAAACATTACAATTATCAGGCACTATAATAAGCTTTCAACGAATTAATGGAGAAGGACAAGTAGGTAGTTTTTTCCCCTCCAGGACAGAAAGGATATAATTTAATGGAGTATGAAAAATAAAACAAAAACGAAGACCCAGGATCCTGCATTACGTGATTTCACCCTGGAAATAATAAAATATTCAACGGGTATGGTAGCAGGTTACCTTCGGGATTTATAATAAATATTATTTTTTATTTTTATTGAAATAATTATTTCGACTTCGACCTTTCGAGCCCGTATAGCAAACGATGAGTATCTCATCGTTTGAGCATGCGCGGGCGATCGGGTGTTTGCGTGCAATTATTATTATTATTTTTTTAATTATTTATTAATTTTTTTTATACGCAACAGCATATAAAACATGAAACAAGATTATGGGGGGGGGGGGGGAATTTATGATTAAAAAAAATAATTGAACAATTATTTAAGCCTTTATACACAACTTGTTGTACGACAACGATGGGAGGTCTGAGTAGTGATGGATTACGTCGATTGTCTCGGACGATATGAATGTACGTTTCACGAATACAACGTAGAATTTTACGGACACATCCTGCAGCTCTCCCAACCCGGTTTATTTGATGTCCCCAACACGATAATTGTTTTCGCCATCCCCTCGTCCGACAGAAAATCGCTTTTCTTTCCGCTCGTTTTCGTAGCAAATGCGTAATACATTAATTCCGACCGTTTTCGTTTTCCAAGAAGAAAACGGCACCTTTTAGCCAGTGGGACCATCGTTTACAGTTCCCTCGTGGTCACATGAGGGTTGAAAACTATGATGATAGAATTTTAAAATCCAATCCCGTATCATCGGGTTGATACACGTACGAACTGGTTATAGTTCGAGAGTGGTCGTGACCTGCGACATCGAGGATTTGAAATATACATTTTCCACGTGCTGTTAATAACGTTCGTACGTATTATTTTCACTTGAAGCGATCATTTGAATTAATGATAAATGAAATCGAATTTAATATTACCATAACGTGGGTTAGGGGTGATTAGATATCCCCGTAACTCTAGGATATAGATTCTGGGTTCACGAATTAACATTTTTTTAAAGGTCACATCGGCAATGTTGAAAATGTTTAGGGGCCATCAAAATTCAAAACAAATTTTTTCAACATGTTATATTACAGTGTATAAGTATCACAGTGATGTTAAAAATAAATAAACTTAAAACTAATAACTGCAAAAGAAATAGAAAATTGGATTGAAATTAGTGGAAAAAATGGTAAGCCTTGCTCTCAACTAACTGCTCAAAATTCGGTGTATAATAATTCGTGCACGTTAACTTCATAATTATTTCAAGGTGTTTTTCCTTGGTGAGCAGGGATCTAAACTGGTGCTTAATTACTGTAATTAGTTTATTGAAAACTATTACATTCCATAAACGACCACCCACTAATATTTTAAGGATAGGTTCACATGGATGCGTGTCAGTTTATTGCGCGTATTTAGATATATAAAGGAGTATTGTTCATGTAGCACGTCGATCGCGTTTGTTATCAAACTGTTTAGTTGATATGCGCGTTTCATAGCGATCTGTTGCTATTCATGGTATTGTAAAATTTTGTGTTTTTCAAAAAAAATCATGAAAATTGAAACAGATACGTAAATCAACGAATTTGAAAAAAAAAATCTGTCCTGTGTAATATTTCAACACGTAATTCACATAACTCTTTTACCGTGATCTCTATGTTTCGGATACAACTTAAAATAAAGAATGAAAGAAAGTCTTGCTTTCAAAATTGAACGAACCCCCAATATTTCCTCTCCATTTTTCATTTTGGTATTTCATTAATTCTTCGGCGGACAACTCACAAGCACAATACATCCATCACATCCGCTCTAGACGTACTTCTGAGCTGTACTAATATAATATTTCGACCAGAACATTCGCGTTGGAGACGCGCAACAACTTACGGTGGTGGGCATATTCGGATATCATTGATAACCCAGATTAACCGGAATATTCAATTCAGTTTTGCTGTTCAATAACTCATTTTAATGTATACATAAATTTTATTAAGATTATGCATTAAAAATTAGTTAATTGGATATTCATTCATGATACCACTGTAAGTCATAAAGGTATAAAATAAAAAAATAACAATAACTTGTTTTGGTAACTAACGATAAATTATAAAAACTGTACTCGTAAAAGTAATGATAAGTAAGCTGTAATTCGTAAAACATAATATCAATCTGTTGTTAGATTTGAATTACAATAAAATAATTTATTTTACTAGAAATGAAAAGTCATATGAAAAGATAAAGTCCGGATACTTCGGCAAATCCTTATTAAGGATTTGATTTAAAATGCGGATTTGAATACCCAGATAATCGGATGTATTCCTAATCGCAGTTAACCCAACGGTTGTACGCGCGTCCACGTCGAACCTATAATTGCCTAATAGGTATGGTTGGCAACCAGCACGACATCTGCTACGGCAGGTAAGATACAATGTATTACACTACGAGTTTTTACTATTTTTCCCTTGTCCGTGGGCCAGGTGTAAGCGTCCACATGTTCGCATAGCACGTTTCGTATGAAATGTGGTATCCGCAGCAATCGGGTTGCCTACGCGACGGCCGTTTACAGACGGATTTTTGACGATAAAATCGTTATTAAAAATTCGCATTTCCGTATGACGTCATTCGTACGAGTCAGAAAAGTTACTCTTTCGAGAAATTTTGTTGGCGTTACGTCGACAGGCCGGCACGTGCGGTACGTATGCCGCGGGTCAGGGGGCGCACTCGCAACACAAAGAGAATTCAGAAATCCATACGAATGCATTAGTGAACGGTAGAATGTCAGATAAGAATATTTACCGGTTCAGCTTTCGTCGTTCGAGTATAACTGCCAATCACTGAATAGGTGAATTAAAAAAAAAAAAAAACGATAATCGGGTAATTTTTCTTTCGATTACTCTCTCACTATCGATTGTTTCCATTAATAGTTGTTATCGGTAACAGCTCAACAACAAATCGAAATCCACGTTAGCAGAAATGTTGTGGCTTTTTCCGTTCATGGTCGGAATGGAAAATTATACGGTCCGCGCCAAGTGGCGAGTAGGTAGGTGACATACGTGTACATCAATCCGAAAAGTGTTCAGCGCAACCGTGAAGAACACCAACACGTCGACGGCATTACTGATCGTGGTTAAACAACGGGCGAAAATATTATTATGATTTCATGTTGTCGACGACATTGCCAATCCTGCTCCTTTGAATTTATTCACCATGATTATTCTTTCTTTCTCGGCCATAAAAATCTGTAAGAATTCCGGCCTCCATCGTTCTGCCCAATCATCGCGATTCAGCACACAATATTTCCGGATCCGTCACCTCCAGTGTGTTTCTTATTTCATCGCTTTCTAGGCCTTCTTCTGGGTCGTTTTCCCGTAGAATGTTAACGGAAAGCTAACGAGCGAACGCTACTGATTGCATTTGAACAACAACTGAAACATCAATTTTTCGTCGCCGTCGTGTCGTACTCATATTTCGAGTACACCGTGTTTAAATTATCTGGAGTATCAGTGCCATTGCCGTGTACGCTGTGACGTTATTGTTGTTCGACTCATTCTAAAGCGTAACGGTTGCGTGCGGATCCGCGGCCATTATTGGTCGTGCACGCGCTCCGGGAACGAGTCGGATTTCCTCGCCCCCGCACATCCTGTCATGACTCGCGCTTACGTGATCTCTCACGTTTTCGCTCATCTTCCCCATTCCCCGATCGTTATTGTAAAACTGTAATTGAAATCCGAGGAAATCGAGGGGAAAAAGAAAACCGTTCTGAGCCGAACTTCCGTACACACCTACATAGAGTTTCCACAGTCGGGCGCGAAAACGGTTACGACGACGACTTTCGAAACGAGATTATAAATCATCACATCGTTGCCCGGTATCGTTTAATTTATTCGGTAGGAACGAAAACATGTTGAACACGACAAAAGTTTATTTTTTTCCTCGCCTTTTTTTTTTACGTAATGACATCGTTACGCAATGACACGCGTATTCGACGAATGGTAAAAATAATGTTCGCCAGACAGAAATAATGGGAAAAGAATAAAGAAATCCGGCACCGGTGTCTCATTATTATCGATTTCCTAGGAAATATACCGTACACGTATATATATATATATATACATTTTTAATATTTAATAATAATAAGTTTTTGGATTGTTATGGAAATTATATAATTTATAAACATCACGTGCTCGACAATACGTTACGACTAAAGAGCAGCACCTACGCACTGTCATTTCGGAAAGGGTACAGTTAAAAACGCATTAGCAACGCTGCACTACGATACACGGGCAAGACTAGAGGCGGCACGGTTAAGTGATAATAACGGTGTGAAAATTACGATTAAATAATTAAATAATAAATTACATTTGAATAATGAATGGTGTCGAGTAATGTCCGCTTTTAATAATTCAATGACAATAATTTCTATTTCCAAGGAGCGCCGACCGATTCAATAACAATTATCCATCGACCGCAGTCGTTGGTGGTAGGGGAGGGGGAGGCGACCGAATACTATACAGTACATTCGCTTTGTAATGTTCTTCGGATTGTAATTAGTATCGGGCGGATCGTCTGATAGTCGTGGAAAAAAATAAATGCAATTCCAGTTTAAAGGAGAATATAACTCGTATAACAGAATGCAAACGAAATTACGGGGGTGGGGGGGGGGGAACTCGGGGAAAATTCAATTAAAAAAATATAAAAAAACAAAACAGTAGGATAATGAGTTTTAGAAAAATGTGTGCATATTTTAAACGCGAGTAGCGGTGTATGGGTTAAAAAAAAAAAAAAAAAAATGACGGCTGTATATTTGATACTATAATTTTATTAGTTACATCTGTACGGCGATATAACCAGGTGGCGTGAATAGTTGAAATTAAATATTCATTTTTCATCTGGTACCTAGTTGATAAAAACGCGAAGGGTTTACGAATAAAAATCTACTGGTATTCGGTGTTCAACGATCAATTTAATTGCAAAATTAAATATTTACTCGCAGCATTCTGACTTTTGACAGGCAAGAAGATGAGTTCGTAACACCGAGGAGCGATAGGGATGGACGAAGAAAAAAATTAATGCAGCGAGAGAAAAAAAAAACAAAACAAACCGACTACGATATCGATTTAAATTGATAACACAACAAACGTACAGCATTTAAGTTATACACGACTTATATATTTTCCAAAGATACAATTTATATGTAAACAACGTAATATGTTAAATAGTTTTCACTAGGGGGTGTTAGCATATTTTTAAGCGGTGACTAGCATATTTACCATGATAATAATAATTATATATAATATACATGTTATATTGTTAATTTTATAGAATATGTACAACTGGTTTTTTTTTGTTTGTATTTTTTTATCATATACATCATTATAGGACCACTCTCTGTCCGTATGCAAATAATTTCCTGTACATAATGATAGCAATAATACAATTTAATCGCTAAACACTTTTTATAAATAAAAATTCAATAAAAACTATTTTACAATAAAGTAATAAATAATAATAGTTTAACAATGATTGAAAAATCTATTTTCAAAGCTTACAGCTAGTGTAAACAATAGATTATACAATGAAATGGAACAAAATGTAGTGGGAAGGTATTAAAAAGTTATAACAATACATAAGTCCCATCATTGTTGGTTAACTTTTTAAAAAAAACTCAGTAAGTCTCATTCAAATTTTAAGAACTAAAATTAACTTATGACCTAAAAGTTTTTTTTTATCATTTGTTTTTAATATTTTCTTTCTTCTTTTTATTTTAATTAGTTAGTTTTAAAATGGTATGTATGCATAGATATATAGTTAAGTATCGTCATAAACTGTATTTGGCGATCAATCGCTACCGGAGAAGTACAACGAACAATGACGCCGAAACGAAAACAGAGATCTCGTTGGTTTTGATTGATTGAGCAATATAAATGGAAGGCGAGTCGCTCGATGCTGTAAAAAAAAAAATTAAAATATATATATATATAGGTATTATAATCATAATACATGAATTATTGAACAAGCAAGATGCTAAATTTATTAAATATGGACAACAATTATTTTTTCAATTACGGTTTTAGGGAATGGCAGTGCTGTTTAATTTTTCTAAAAACACCACCACCGATGACCGTACTGAAGTGTTAGCATAATAGTTATCATTACTTTCTGTGCAAGAGTTAGATGCTATACCGCGGAATCAAACGTACATTTTCTCGGATAATTTTAATTACAGTTTTAAGAGGATGCCACACTCTTATGTGTTGTCTCCATCTGATAAACATACAACATAAAATATGTGCGTTCAGTAGTTCAAATATAGTGATTTTAGGCTTTAATTTTAGAGTAAACTAACCTATAGTTAAATTTAAGGGAAGAACATTGTTTGTGTTTTATTGGTCGGATTGTTATATTTTAATTACAAGCGAGTTATGAGAACTTGTTTAAAAATATAAATATAGTAAAGAATCGACCAACAAAACATACAATGTATGTAATATTCTTCCCTTAAAATTTGACTATAGGTCAGTTTAATATTAAAGTTAATGTCACATTTGAACTACTGAATGTAAATTTTATAAGTTGTGTGTCCGACAAAGAAAAAACATAAGAATATGACGTCCTTTTAATTTCCAAAAAAATGAGAGCAGATTGTGCCATGTTCGACTAAAAATTTATTAAAACTTAATTAGAAAATTGCTATTAATGAAATCTATTTGAAGTATTTATTCAAAAAAAACCCCCAAGGTCGATATTAATTTATGGAAATTAAATGTTAAAGAACAGTTCACGAGTACGGATGATAAATTAATATTTTCAAATTTGAGGTTGAATTAAACACATTTAAAATTTTCAATAAAATTCAAGGATAATTTTTTTTTTTTTGTAAGGTTTCAATTTCTATATAGTTACCCTCCAATGGGTGATTTATGGCTCGGAATTGTTGTAGTTGGTAGGTTTTGTAGAATTTAGACTAGTATAGTTAACGTTTTAGTTAAATTTTTTTTTGGACAAACATGGATATTATTTTGAAGTTGTGTAGGATTAAAGATGCTTGTACAATTGTCTATATTCATTTAATATGAAAAATAGAAAAATGGAATTGTATTAATAAATATATTAACTATAATTAAACTGATACATGTTAAGAATTACTATACAATTTAAAAGTTAAATAAAATCTAAGTCTCATTAAACTAATGGTTCAGCAAATTATTTTTTCGAGGTCGGAATATGGTATCGCATAAACGAATAACCGAATATTATAAAAAATTTCATTTACTGATCACAAATTATGTACTGTCAATATTTTAATTATAATATGAAATGTGTATGAATTGTATACGAATTCTTCGGTGAGCAACGTGCACAATGGCAAGTAATTGTTGGAACATTAATGGCTTTTTTTATAATTATAGTGCATTATAATTAGAAGAAAATCAAATAAAAATAATCAAGTTATTTAGTAGGAAAAATAAACTTTTATTATTTTTATTCATTCGAGGAATGTACAATGATGTTAACATATACTTATTCAGAAAGTAAATCTCCACCGGGAATTTTATATAAGATCAGGAATTGGACATAGATTGCAAAAATATACTTGTTCATAGGCTTTTCAATTGTTTTTCCAGCATAACAGAAATAGAACTTGAAATTTTAATATGAGGCTTGAATTCGAAGCAGGTATATAATTGTCTACATAACAGAAAAAAAAATACAAATATTTACTGAAAACATATTTTTGTTTTTGAAAGTTTTAATTATTGTTTACTCTACTAGTCGACCCGAATACTTTATTTGTAGTTCTGTGTTGATATTTTGATCGATAAGAAAAAGTATTAAATTGTAGTTATTTTAAGATTCATGATTTTAGCAAAAGTATAACAAATATTTAATTCGGCGATCTGATATTTATACAATTAAATATTTATAATAAACATAAACACGTTGGCTCATCATTATTTGGAATTTCCGAGTATGTACAAATAATACAGCTTATATAACAAAGAACAGCCATTACTGGAGATCGTTTAAAAACCATCTATTTTATCATAATTATCTTAGTACCGCTTATTAAACGATCAAATTGGATATGCAATAATATATTAAATTTTATCAGCTTGTAAAATATATAACATTTGAATTGAAAATCGTATAAAATATATAATAATATATAATATATCATTACCTATGTATTACAATGCAATTTATTTTCAACATCCATTCTGATGGGTTATTTTAATAGGTTTTTTTCCATTATGAATCATATATGAAATCGTCCATACGTCTATTTTGTCATCCGGGTATATAATATCAATATGGTGGAAGAAGATACATATTATGTTAATAGCTTTTGGTAATAAATCAGCATTCTTTATTTGAGTAGAATTATTGAAGTGAACAGTTACATACATGTATACAAAGGTAAAATTATCATTTTACTAAACGTGCTTTTTAGGAAAACGCACAAGCACGAACGCACGCACGCACACACAACGCGCACGTTGGAATTTCATGAATTCAATTAAATCAGTAAAATTGTTAGAAATAATAGATGAGACGAATAAGGTATATTATTGTATAGTTTATACTTCGTTGTAAACACGGTGATTTGAAACATTGAAATTGTAGATGGGTACTAGAGATCAGCACGGGCCGGGCTAGCCCGACCCACACCGGTCTTGGTCCGAGCCGGGCCATAATTTAAATAGTACGGGTTGGTTATAGGTGGGATCGTAATATTATTCACTGGGTCGGGTCGGTCAAACCAAAACTAATTAATTTAATTTGTAGCATTATGTATTCTATATCTATAAATAATTTTATATTTAAATTTTAAAAAAATGTAGCATATTTTTTTTTGTAATACATTTATTGTCTTTATAAAATGTTTTTGTCTGCTAAGTTAATACTGAAAGGAAATACAGTTGATGTATATTTTTATTTACAAACGGGCATGGTTGGGTTGGACTTTGAAAAAAAATTACAAACGGGCCTGGTCGGACTAGACTTAAAAATAAATAAAATATGGACCGGGCCGAAAAAAAACAGCCCGTGCTGATCTCTAATGGTTACCATGCTATTATTAGTTGTTGGAAGTCGGAGGCACGTGCAACCTCGAAACGTATACTTTTATTCGAATGCCATCGAAATAAATTAGTCTGTCGTGATTTGAAAATAAAATCATATGAAATTCGGCGCCGTTTTGAAATTCATTTCTGGCAAATGTTGTGCGGGAAATAATTAAAATTTAACAGTATGCAATAAAAATGATTATAGTAGATTTCCTCGATTTTCGGCTTTTAAGTTTTAATACGTATACTGCACAATGAGACGAGACGAGTGGTGATGAGCGATATCCATATAATATTAGCCAAACACAGTCAATTGTAAATATATCTCGAGACAAATTCCGTATGGATGAATATAAATATTTGTTTGGGTAAAAAGTGTAAAAAACATACGTGTACCACATCGGAATCATATTTATCAATTATTTACATCGAAGCGCGCAATGTTCATGGGTATATTATTGCAATACATAATAACTAGACAGTCAAGTTCTTATTGTTATTGATTGTAGTCAGTAGGCATTTGCATAATTCGTAAAGTGATTTTTCAGAAATACTCATAAACATATTGGTGAATAATCGATTTCTTACCATGGATAACAATGATTACCGATAGAATAAAAATGTACCACTGCATTTCACTATACTATCTTTCTTGTTCAATGTGCATGTATTAAAACTTTCAAGTTCAATTTACCATTAATGTGTATTATACAGTGTTGGATATCTATAATTATTATACATAATATAGTATGTATATATACGAGTATAACGTGATGGTATTACAGATATTACATGTGGTACTATCACGTTATCTTTAATATGAACTGGTAATACATCGAACACAATTAAAGATTTATTTGGTTGAGAAATGCAAAACTATACACACTTCTGGAACGTGTCTATAGCTAGATTATAAAACCCCAAATGTATGTAAAAAGAGTATATTTGAAACATAATACAAAATATAATTAAAAAATACTTTAAAAAATAATTGTACTTCGAAGAGTAAAGGTTTTTTTATATCAGAAAATTAAATGAATCGAACTCGTTATCAAACGAGATCCTGCCAAAACCATAACGGTTAATATTTTCTAGGGGGTCATAACGGGGTTGAAACCTTGTTTAAAATTCATCGGGTATATGCCTTAACCCTTACGAACGTGTGAGCCCGGTCTTAACCCGTTGGCTACAACTCATTTGAGCACATTTACCTTTTTTACAACTCATTCGCGCACAATTTATGAACAATAGAAACCTTTTTTCAGAGAAAATTAACCACGTATAGGTGTACATAATCTGCGTATCTTTCTAAGTTTATGAATTTATCATTAATGATGGTGGAAATTATTATACTCTTACAATATTTTCTTTCGACTTTTATAAGGCTAGAAATTTCTAAGGAGGGTGTTATTCAAAATTAATTGACAAAATTATACACACAAAATTGATTACTTTACGTATATTTAAATTTTTCACATATTTATTATTATAATTAATACAAAAAAAAAAATATATATATTTTTAATTAAATTAATTTAATGCGTCTAATTTTTAATGCTAGAGTATCTATTATTTCGTTGGAGGTTACGACTAAATCTTGATGAATATTCATAACTGCTAAGCCGTTCAACAGATTTTCACCAGTTGTGTTCCTCAAATATGTTTTTAAGCGCCGTAAAGAGGAAAAAGATCTTTCACTGCTTGCAGTGGTTACTGGTAAAGTAATCAATATTTTTAAAAGTCGATGAACAGTAGGAAATATTTATTATTGTGTAATACTGAAAGTACAACAGTCTACGAGTATCGACTACAAAGTTTTGTTTCGGAGTTTAAAGATATATTTATATCCCATGGACACGTTTTATTTTGTGTACTATGTGGTAATTTTTTTTTTTAATGCATATAAATGCATATTATGATTTTAGAAGCATATTTATGTATTTTTTAGAGCTATAAGTTCCTAAGCCTAGTAATTAATAATTAATGCCGAGTCCCGGCTTTAGTGCTTTACATTATTGTTATCATAATATATATTTCATTTTAATAAATAAGTGTAAATCACGGCTTATGATGCATCTTTATCTTGATAAAACATATTAAGTATATGATGGCTGAGGGGGGGGGGTGTTACTACACCTGTAACAACCCCCCTCAATACGCGCCTGATCTAATCATATACTAGTGTCATACGCTGGCAGGTTTAAATATGTTGTTTGAGCTATTTATCACAATTTGCTTAAGCCATTATTTACAATTTTTTTGATTAAAAAAATAAAATAAATAATTTTTATTACAATTACAATTATTTTTATAACCAAGTCATTAACATAATTCAATAAATAATATAATTAACTATAAATATAATAAATAATTAAGTTTTTAATTTATTTATATATTTTAAAATAAAGTACTACATATTTATTATTGATTGGTACGCATTTGCATTAAAAATGTTAAAATGTCAATTTTTGTAAATTTATAATCAGAATACATTTTTTTTACGTAGAATTTTGTTTTTTTAAATATTTTTTTATGAATTAAATACAGTAGAATTCGCTTATAACGATGCCGTATACGAAATTCCGGTTAAAACGATTCCTAGCCATGTATTTAGTCGGTTTTATATCTCACGTAGATAATGTTTTCGTTATCCGGATACAACGAATTTCGGATATAACGATCTGATTCTTTAGGTCCTTTTAGATCGTTATAAGCGGATTCTACTATACTTGAATAACTCGGTGAAAGTAAAGATGGTAGGTATGCAATTTACTATTTAAGTACATGTGAAAATGTTTAACTTCGTTCGTTATTTTTAGGCTATTGTCTTGTACACTAGCTTATAATTTTGATCCAAAATTAACATTAGGAAAATCTATACTTATTGTTGCACGGTGCTATTGAAATTATTTTAGTAAATGCGTCTGGAACGTAAATTTAGTTTAAATATAATAAACCGAAAAAGTATTTAACCCACATTCCTCCAATCTCAAAATAATTTTCGAGTATTTTTTTAACAAACCTTTATTTTTTTCGCAATTTTCTGAACCAACTTTGTCCTAACCTGAAGGGAAACCATGATTGAAAACAAATGCTATGCTTTTGGAGTAACGGACAACCTGTACACCCAAAAATTTACCAAAAAGCTGGTTTTCATTGATCGCAATTTCGAAAGCAAACGAGTTTCTGTAAATTTAAAAATATATTAATAAGTGCGCAAATGAGTCTCCACCAACCCGAGATCCGAGGAAAAACGATCCGTTTTGATTCCGTGATTATCACTTTGAAGCTAGACATAACGTGTTTACTAGAAATAAAACCTATCCAGCACGATCTCGGACCTTGAAATATGTTGCTTACCGTGAACAGGATCGGCCCTGGAGTCAGCGTCTTGCTCGTCGGCGTTCAGACCGCCGTCGGCCGTCGAAACGGGCGCGCCGGAAGCGACCCGCGGCCGGTGCGCTAACGCACTTTGCTCCTTGGATTTCCAGTACACCGTGCCCAGCGTGGCCACGCACTTAAGTTTCATGTCCCTGTCGTGCCTGTTCCGCTGCTGGTGGCCAGTCGCCGCGGATCGGAAGTGCTGCATCCCCGCTTCAAACTTCAATCCCAGCGTGGTCACCATCAGTCCTTCGCGACCCACGTATTCCGTGTACGGACCCCGCAGGTAAGACGAGTTCACCTGCACACACAGCCCGTGTTAAAGTACATACGAGAGCACTGAGGCCGTATCAAACAGATATCGTTCGCCGGTGCACATCTTTCGTGTGTCGACGAAGATAGTCAAACAATGATTTTTAAGCTAACATTAATTTTAAAATTAATTTTGACATTTCTGTAAAATATTCATATATCTATTAAAAAATCAAAACAGTTGACGTATTTAGAGAACTTCAATAAATGTTACGAGTTTCATAATAAAAAGTTTAATTGTTTTATAATTTCCACTACGATTATATTTATAAAAATTATACATTAAAACGTGTGTCACTGAAAAAATAGAGATAAAACCCATAATTTATCTATCTTCATTTATCACGAAAGAGATTACGATCGTAAATCTTCTAAGGGTGGACCAATATAACGGGGCAATGGTCTAAATAACATAAAGCTTTCATACCGATAGGCGTTTTTCACTGTAAGGGGATAACGCGCAGTACAAAAGATTCGGCAGTTTTCCGGTGAGCGTGACAAATGCAGCCGAAGGGAAAAATAACATAATATGTCAGGATAATCGAATTTTGATGCACACGGAAATCGTTGTTTTTTTTTTGTACTTTTAACAAATGTTTAGCAACTCGACGCAGATCCCCGTCGTCATAAAACTTCGAACGGTATTTAAAGTAGGTATATTAAATCACATGCTACTCGAAACGTTCCAACAAACTGACGGAGATTATTTCGTTTTTCAAACGGACGTTTGGGGACTTCTGTACGAACATAACAATTAAAGTACAACAGGTACATTCGTCAGCCGGTAAACGTTCACTATCATCGTATCGCGTTTTCAACTAATTGTTCTAAAACGACTGTGCGTAGCCGCAGTTGGCCGTTTTTAACGTGACTTTTGTGCAATACACACTATCGGTACAACAAACAACGGTGTTCAAAGCTGACTAACCTGTTCGCCGTTAATGTACCAAGCCAGCTGTACAGCTGGTTTCGATCTGCCGGAAGTGCAGTTCACGTTGACCGTGTCACCGGGTTTGTAACGGTCTTGTCCGCCGGATATGCGTGGTCCTTCGTCGGGCGGCGCTGGAAAGGACAAAGAAACGAAAACATTAAATCGAAACGTATATGCCGTATACGCAAATGATGCGTTATTCTGCACGTACGACTATATTACGTCTATAATAATAAGAAATCGATTAACACAGTCCCGGGAATCGTACCACGCATAAAGTATCAGATAAAACCATTACTTTTTAATGGTTCCTTCGGAGTCGTTAAAAAACCACTTTATAATGTATGCTTTATACATATACGAATACACGAGGTTATTCGTGTGACAGAAGCGTGCACCGAAGATTTTATTTTTGTTTTTTTCTTCCCTACCCCTCCCCCGTTTACCCGAAACAGCGGAGCGCTTATATTTTATTTCGAAACAAATATGTTTAAGTACCTGGTAACCGAAAACATTACTAGTACGGGCTAAAACCTCGAGTGAGCATCTGCGGTTATAGTGTAGGGGACGGAGGGAGGATTGGATATGAATTGCATGATATTATTCTCCATTCTATACGTAACGCGAATTTCTGATCACTCAGCACACGTACACGATTACAATTATTGTTGTCGCGTATAGGCAACGATCAATGGCGTAGCAAGGATATGGCGAATTGTGCCTACACCAGAGGCGCGAATTGTAAAGGGGCGTAAAATTATGCAAAAGTCGTATTTTTATCTTACAATCGAAATTGTTCCATTATACTTTTTGAAATAAGTAGATGTTGTCTATTTCTATACACTACGTGTGAATTTAATGATGATTTTTATGAAAATAGCACAAGGGTAAATAAAAAATGTCATATGAAGGAATTATCGATGAATTTACCAGTCATAAAACGAAAAAAGCAAATTTTTAAAGTTTAAATTGAATAATGTAATAATAACTAATAAATATAAATTGTATGCTTAAAAAAAATAATAAAATTAAAGGTTAAAGAAAATATTTTAACATCAAATTTTAATAAGTTAAAAAATGTTTTTTTCTAAGTTTGCCAGGGGTGTAGAGTTTTTCTACGCCACTGACCAACGATGTCGTTTTCTACCGCATTTTTGTGTCGGCTACAAAGCTGGCCTATTCTGCATAATGTACACAGGCATCCATAAGACGCCATCTAATGTGTATCGAAACAAGCTAGCGCATACACGCACACGCTCGAAATTTATTAAAATTCTGCGGAGTGTCATTTGATACGACTCCGCGCTGGAGACGTATCAACTAAAATGCACGTGGAAATTGTTTATATTGGTATTATGTTTCATGACTTCTCAGCGGACGTTTTAATAATCTGACCGCAGTGTACGTAAAGATTCGTAATTTCGCGGTTCGATTTTTGAACGAGTTCAAAGCCGGTTAAAAAAGTTTAAATATACATACATAAATTATACCATGACGATCTGGTTCTGTGCGGCGTCATCGTTAATCAGCACATTCGAAAAACTTTTACTCGCTTAAAAACTTTTTTCTCTTGTCCGGTGCGACATTATACGAAATAACATTTCGTTAAAAGTTTGGAATGTCTATGAGAGGAAACACGTAACTGATTACCATCCGAACTTGTAAACGAAATATTTATATATTTTTCGAGTAGAACTGCCACCACCACTACCGCAGTCACCTAATTTCGACTTTTGGTCAGAAAAAGTTTTTTTTTCCCTAGATGGATCGTTAACTTCAGAAGAAATTATAAAAATAAACGATTGCTAACGCTATTACGTCATAATGTAGTAATAAGTGCCTAAATTAGAAGTTACTATAGTTGAACATCTAATGAAACCCACTGCATCGTAGATTAACCGAACATCTTTAATTTTATAATAACGTGCGTGACGTTTATTAAATATGCATTTTTATTATATTTTGCGTGATAAATAGCCATTAAATCCGTCGAAAAATATAAATTTTGTTCACATATTTTTTTCACATACATATTTTTTTCCTCTTTATTTTTTTGCGTACCCAAAATATACGACGGGATCTTAAACATTGAGAAACGTAATCGTAAATGTCGTAACGATCCTCCCTCCACCTTAAGAGCATATAATTTACCAATCGAATCGATTTGGCGTATCCGAGAGATTACGGATGTGCATATATATATATATATATATATATATTATACACTAACAATTTTTCTTACCACCCCCGCTAGGTGTGAGTAGACGGTGTGCTTAGGGGTGGATGTGGAGCGTGTGCTTGAGGGTTGGATTGAAACGGATCGCCGAGACAAAGGCACGTTAAACCAATTTGCACGTGCGACGACAATATTCTAGTACACCGGATTTTACGAGGCGTCGGGGACGACCGGCAATACGAGATGTGTTGTTCCCGGTCGTTTAAAAAGCACTAAGGTTAAATAAATATTCGGTCGAGTACCCAGAGATTTTTAAAAGTAATATATATATATATATAGATCCATTTTGATCCTACATTGTATATGCATTATATACAGTGGTAATCGTCTATAACAATACCGGTTATCAAGTCGGTACGGATAAGACATCGGTTAAGCTAAGACGGTTTTTTCCAGGACGAATTCTCACCTATTTTTTTTTTTTTTACATATATACTATTATTTATCCATATAAGGTTTAAATACTGTACATGATGGCTATTCAAGAAAATTATTAAGAGAAAAGAAGGTGTGGATATATTCCTGATACAAGAAAGTTTTATATAGGATGAAAAATAGTTTAGTAGTCCGGGGACACGTTTAAGTATTTTAAATAGTCGTAGAACAACAAAAGTTATAAAGTTTCAAGGCTTCTATAAGTACAAACGCATATCACATGTCACATGCATACAAATCTGGAAACATACAACTATTGAGATAATAAATAATAATACAGGTATAAGAAGACTAAGAAGTGGATTGTTAAGCTCTTAAAAAATGATTCGGTTTTGATTGAACGGCAAAACTACTGGACTGTTTTAGTGGAGTGAAGAAGAGCATTTGTTCTTTCTATTACACGGTCACGCAAAATGCCGGCACCGTGTCATGTAGCAGCTGTTTACTAACATTACAGATAGTGGCAACCGGACAGCGCGATAAACTTGGAGGTGTACCAGACCAAATTAATGTTATCATATTATACGATTTTATTCGTATGGTGGAAATCAAATCGCCGCATTCGAGGCACGATAAAATTTGGATATTTAACTTAATATTTTTTTAAATAATTGCGGATTTCGATGAAGAATTTAAAATTATTCTCGTTCAAAACATACCGGCACTGTGAAACAAATTATACGAAAATAATTAAAAAAAAACTCATTTTTGTAGATTATTAAATACTGTATTAAAAAATCCAATTTTTTCTCTACCATTAGATGGGATGTACCCAAAAAATACAATTTTTTGATATCTTTTTCGACGACAAATTTATTATCAAAGTGTAATAATATATTAACCATTATAACTATTATTATAACAACGTATGATTGGAGTTTTCTTTTAAAACTAAACTTGTATAAAAGTATTCAAAGGTAACTTGGGACTGACGATAAACGTGCAGAAACAGTGTATTCATTTGGTTGTTACTGATCAGATTTTTACCGTTTGGTCAAAACTAAATAACGTGTAATGAACCTTAGTCAAGAAATTATAGTGAACCTTGATGTTGTAATTATAATATTATTGTTTTGTATTTGGAAATTTTTACAATTTGGTTCGAATAGTATAATAACTAATGAAATCGTACAGTAGTACCGTTAAGTCTTACATTTTTGGGTAAAGGTTTACTGAAATTTAAAAATAGTTTTAATTAAATGTTTAGGAATATAAGTTCCACCCCAAGTGCACATTTATAATGTAACAACGCTCACGCAGATTTTTGTAGAACATATATTGATTTATCGTTTATTTGCAAAATCAATACCATTAGTTCAAGTAATATTGTTTAATTTTTTTTTGAATCCATCATAATATAAAGTAAAAAAGACAAATCGATCATAATGTAATAGAAAAGAATGACTGATGTTATCGAAATTGATTAATATTGTTTATAAAAAATAATATGAAACTAAATAGTCAATAAAAATTATACTGCCACTGTTGGTTAAGGTTTTTTGTGTTTACTACATTAATTTGCTAAACTTTATTTTTCCTTAACCATACAACATATAAACATAACGGTCTTGAATAGGCAACCAGAAAATAGGTATTTTTATAACTTCTGATCTAATTATTTCCGTAAAAACATGTTTTTAATTATTACATAATATACATAGTACTATTGATTAATGCAAATTTTATATGCAAAGTTTTCAGTATACATATATTACAAAATAAAATATGTAACCAAGCGATAACAATATATTCCTAATTTGTAAATTAATAGAGTGCGTACAATCAAAATGAATTAATGCGAATTTTCTAAAATCGTACTAATACTCGTATAATTATAGATAAAACACGAATATTAAATGGCACTTTAATAAGAACAAATATTATTAACATTCTTTTAAATGTATTGAAATTCAGAGCAAACCTCGGTTGTTTTGTGTAGGGGAGAAGGAAGAAATTGAGAATTAGTATTATTTGAACAAATATTAGTATTGTATAAAAATACGTTTTGTATATGTTAATAATATTCTGATGAAAAAACGTATTTATGATAATTTTTCTACGTTTTAACAAAATATATTTATTAAAAGGACATAAAATTACAGAAAGTGATGATATGAAACATAAGTATAAAATATAATAATTCTAAAAGCGAAAACGAAAGGGGAAAATTAGACAATAATGTTTACATTATTTGCAGGACAGGGACAATCTGCATTTGAAATGGTTTTGCCCATAGGCGGTTGGCAAATGAGATGAAACATAGAATACAACATTCGAGCGATGCACAACGAAACGTGGAATGATATGCCAGATAAAAGATCAGTAGCATCAAAAGGAACCATTCAAAGGAAATGAAATAAAACTGACATAAGCATCAAGACGACGAGCTACGAGTAAGTTGGTATATTTAATATATTTAAAACGAGAGAATAGTTATGCTACCGAGGATATATTAGCCTATTAGAATAAAAGCGACGCGAGAGACAAACTTGTTTTGGACACGTTCAATTCAGTTAATTTTTGGTCAAACGGAGCATTCTCCACGGAGTATAATACAGTTATATTTTATAATAGTGTTCACTCAGTTTGAATGAACGCTGAGAATTAAATTTCAAATAAACTCAAAAAATACACCAATGATTTAGTTACAATATGCACGTACATTATTGGAAAAAATATAATTATTATTTTTACGATAAGGAGTCTTAACAACAATCAACGATTACAGTTCTTAATTTTTCTCAAAGTTCCTTTAAGTGAGTTTAACTTATATCAGTAGAGTTAACGAATTTAAATCCATTTTTATAACAGCCACAATCGCGTCTCTTGAATACCGTTTTCATCTTTTTTCATCATGTATCTTATTATAAAAATATATTATGTGTATATGCACTTTATAAACATCCACGCACGCCGTGACCACGTTTTTACAACAGGAGATAAGTAAATATAAGATACCATGTCGGTAAATATTATACAAATATTGTTTTTCTCTCGTTAAAAAAAAAAAAAATCACATTTTTACGAAATGGAATAAATCACAGGCAACTAATTTGTAAGGTATTGCATACGGCTTCGAAGGTATTTACGAGTGTATAACAATAGCATGTACGCATATAATGCATTATACATCCTATGTTCGGACGATGGAATTCATTTGACAACGCATAAAATATATACAGTCAACGTTTAAATTAATGGGATTTAATAAGAATGCATGCACTCGAGTAAATATTTTGTTGTGCGTCTAACTCGACTATTGTTAAAAAATAATTCGTGCCACTTTTGGATTACATAACAAACGGTTTTTAATATCGCACCTTTTGCTTAACTTCATGTTTTACACATTTCGCAGTTATGGTACTGCGCTGGGAAAGATCCAGAAATTGTTCACGTACTATATAACCATATTTATACAAATAGGTTATATGTTTGGTAAGTTGTAATTTTAGGAACAAAGTTAAATTTTATAACAATTAAAAATAACAGAAAATAACATAATAATATGGTATTGTAAATTAATATTATCTTATATTATTATTATCTGTATACCTATATAAAACAGTAAGCCGATTGACTGCTATCAACGCACAGCTCAAACCATTGGACGGATCTGGCTGAAATTTGGCATACTGATAGCTATTATGATGTAAACGTGCGCTAAGAAAGGATTTTTCGAAATTTTGAATTTAAAGGGTTGAAATCGGTTTAATATTTTTGACCAGGTCGATAACTGCGCTATTGAAAATGAATTATATTAAATAAAACTATTAAAAAATTATTAAAAACTATTAATTTTATTTTTGGTAGTAAATGACGGGTATTGCATAAATATTAAACAAAAAGATCCCGCAACAGGTGTCAAAACAAATAAGAATGTTAGTTCAAAAAATTATTATGCATATCGGTTGATGATTAGACGCGATCAAGACTAAGTTATTTTACGATGCATAAGCTTTGTCAACAATTCATGGTCGAAATATATATAAAGATAGATAGCGAACGATTTCGATACTTCGATTTCGATTCAATCAAAAAAAGCTGCGTGCAAAAGATTCTCAAAACAATTGTTAGATATTGGAGATGGGAAAGTTACTACAGATGAAACGGGATGTATAAAATTACCGAACGATTTCTGCACAATCATTGATTCGCAAGATGCTCTCATTGACCAGATATGTCCCAGTGTACACAGACAATACACAAATCATGAGTGGCTGGCAGAAAGAGCAATTTTAGTAGCAAAAAATGTGGAAGTCAACGAATTGAATCTCAAGATACAAAATTTGTTACCAGAAAACTTGGTGTTTTCAAAAATTTCAATAGATTTAACAAAATTTAATCTTGGCAGGTTACATACATTTATATACTTAAACCCGGCAACGACGGGTAATTCAGCTAGTACTAATATATTTTTTATGTTATTTTCACTGTCAATATTTATATCCATATGGATATTGCATAAAAATCAACCATGTCAATCTTTATTTTCTTATTCTTGCCTTTAATCAAGTTGTAAGCAGTCTTGAAGAGGAAAAACATCAAAATTTAAAAAAATTATGTGTATATTGGATAGTAATTTTCATCTAATTGATTTAATGTTTCACGAGCACACCAGGTACTGTCAACTTGTGGAATATTTTTTTTAAAATAAACTAACCTTCAAATATATATCGTATTTTTTTAAAATTTAAATTTTATACCTTAAATCGTAATAAAATCATTTCAAGTGAAATTAAAATTATAACACAAACATATTAACGAACAGCGTTTGTATCATTCTGTATATTGCATAATTGTATTCGAATCATTCAAATCAACTTGATACTGGGAAACTATAAAAATTAATTTTTATAACGATTTTCTGATTTGTACGTACAAGAGAAAAAAAATCAAGTTGTTTTAAAACTATTTTTCTTTTGACGATGTTGAATCTAATTTACAGATAGAAGCCATAGAATTGCAAAATAACGACGTTCTTAAATTTTTTTTTTTAAAGAAAGTAACGATCTAAAAATATTTTATTCAAGGCTTCCTGAAATAGATTATAACTTATAAATAGATAATTAATTATAATTATAAATAGATTATATTATGTATAATATATATTATTATTAAGTTTTACTAAAAATTATTACTGCTTTCAGTAGTACTTATATTTGTGAGCAGACATTTTAAATAATTAAATTTGATTACACGTTAATGATTAAGCGATGAACATGTGAATATAGTTTTAAGAATATCAACATCCGATATAAAAACGGATATAAGCGAATCTGCGGGAAAAATGTAACCTCAAAAATCACACTAGAAACTAAATATTTATAATAAAATAATAAAAATTATTAAATGGTTAATACTCGTAAATTAATCTAAAAATATAGAAGTAAATAGTTTAAACATAGAAATAAATATATAAATGCTTAGTCTGGAGTACTATATTTGTAAAGAGAGAATTATATTTGTAAAGTACAAACGTTTTCGATAAAAAAATTGATCGTTAGATATACACAGTCAATAATCGCGACTGAAGATAATTTTTTGTACATTACAAATTTAATAATATTCCAGACTAAGAATTTGTATATTAAATTATATATTAGATATAAACGTTCTATTTTCCCTCAGAATAAATTAATAATATTTTTTAAATTTATAAATTTTCCCTACTGATGTACACAATATACAATGTACTAATTAGTACATATTAGTATTAGCGTAATAATGTATTAGTACTAATGTATACTAATGTAAAATTAGTGAATAAGGTCAGCCTCGCAATGTAACACTCATAGTATGATTTTTGCTACCCAAAAATGTATTAGTATTATGTATTAAAATCGTATTTTTATTAATATTTATTTTAATGTTGTGTGCGGCCCTCAATGAAAAAATGATAAAAAGTATGACCCACGTAAGTGAAAGGCCGACCCCTGCTGTATATGAACAAAAATGTATCATACGTTTATAAGTCGATCCGGAGAAATTTTCTTTAATATTTTTCGTATCATAAATTGTAATTCAATTATTCCAGAGTTAAGAAAACGAATAGTGAAGCAAATATATATTATAGGAGTTGATCGCTGAAATTAAGTGACATATGTTTGGTTATCAGGAAGGTTATAAATTAACTTATACTTCACTTTGATTTCGTTTTATAACTACAAGTATTCATTTCTATGGTCACATAAACTTTTTAGAGAGTTATTTTCCACCATCTCTTTCTGTTAATTTTACGAGCTACAAATAAACGAACCTGCAGTTGGATTAAACACATAGCATCGTTAAGCAAATAATAATTGCCGTTTTATGACGTAATAAAGTGTAAAATAATTATTGTCTGTGAGGTATTATTTTATTTGTTTCCCTTAACCTTTGTAATTAATTCGTCTTATACAGCCCCATAAATTTGTTTGTCCTAAGCATTTATTATGCGATCTGTTTAAAGTAAAGTTTTTCTTTGCAAACAAACATAAACGTAATTATAAGAAGCTTAAAAATTTAATGAGGGATGGAAACCTTCAGCTTTTTTTTTTCGTAGGAAGCAAATTATGTTGACGTAGTACAGGTAGACATAATATATTGAAACAACTTACCAACTGTAAGCATAGAACTATGATTGGTAACTGTTTGGAACGATGGCGCTTCGGCGGAAACTTCACACCGATATTTGCCGCTACTAGCCAGTTCCAAAGACTTGAGTACAACGCTTTCAGCAGTTGACTGTTTTTCCTGAAATCAGTTGATCAATGAAAATAATAGTTAGACTATAACTCGGATCGTCATATTGGTTTGAGAAGAAAATAATAACATCCATGTACAATAGTTAATTACACCCATCGTTTACATATCGGTACCGTTAGTTTCATCCAACTATACTTGCTGTTTTTGGAAAAAATTTCTCCATCAAAATTAATCATCAATATAATAATATTATATTTACTAGAGATTGTTTTTTTTTTTTTTATACGATTTCTTACGAACCGTAAGCTTTACAACAAACATTTTCTACAAATTCCGTACATATGCATATAAAGTTACTCGTTCAAAGTTTAGGTTAAATAGGTACATTATGGAATGATATATATACACACATTATAGCTGTACATGCACCTATTTTAATTAACGCGATATTCAAAGCGCGTCTACCACATAATATGTATTACATGCATGCGTATACTTGTAACGTTGTTTATCGACGACTAACTGCTATTTTGTAACGAACTAAAAAGCAAAAATAAAAATAAACCGGCATCTGAAATTTATACCGAACATTCCTCGTTAGTGCATCGATTTTGTTGAAGCTGTCTGTGGCCCGTTGGAATTGATGTAAACGTGTTAACGCGCGTAAAACGACACGCAGTGAGCGCAGAGTATAACGTGCGGTATTAATCAAACGCTGTCGACGCGGATTGCGTTCAGATACACATTTATCTATGATAATATATTTAAATATATATATTTGTTGGACGGTATACACACACATATATACGAGAGTTGCGATAAAAATATTACCAAAGTTAATAATTCGTCTTTCTGTGTATAAGATTGCATCTAATTTACCATCAAACACACGGCGAACGCATCAATTCAATCAAATTATGATCGGAAATAAGGCTTCATAATTATTACACAGACGCACATATAAATATATTACGCCCGAAGGAATCGAGCGGTACAATCCTTCCAATCAAATTTTGCAACCCGTATCCTATATAATTTACCGACTGGACTCCAAACACGCGTACCAATCAAATTAATTTACTCGAGTCGTTTTTGTATCATCTCTGAGTAGTGGCAGCATCTGCGTTTCAAGATGGAAAATTGTTTTCGTAGTCATTGGAGTTTCTTAGGCGGTGAAAAAATTCGTACAGAAACATGGGTATTTTTGGTAAACGTGTACACGAGATTTAATCGACATAAAATATGTTTATAATTTATAATTTTTTTTATTTACATTATATTACATATAAATATAACATAATGTACTGTATAACGGCCCCTACTGAGTAATCCCATAAGTCTTGACAATAACAAATTTTTATTATAATACATTTATTTTTACTTTTTTATTTTATAATAAAGATTTATTAATTTGATTTCAAAGCTAATTAAAATATATTCTTAAAATAATTAAACACAAACAATTATAAATTGATAGAATATTGAAAATAAGAACTTTACTATTTAGCTTAATGGTCAGCCGCATTTGAGTAGTGGATTTATGTACAAGGGGAGATAAAATTATTTAATTTACCTCTGGTGTTAAAATCATGGAGAATAGGTTTAATTTGATTATTTTTTTCTTAGAAAGTAACGGTTTTTTTTTTTTTTTACTGTTAAAATATGTAATTTTATGTAATTCCTTATACAAGTTATCAGCGTAGAAGTCTCGTATTATTTATAAGATCATACTTAGAGTATTATTTTACGTTATTTGTAGTTAAGATTTTTTTTATTTGTTGCAAATATGCTATATGTTAATTTTGATTTTATAACTACTTTAATTTGATTTTCGTTTAACATATAACTAAATGGTTTAAAGGTGTAAAGGAGTTTCCTTATTATTGTAGTAAGTGAGTTGATATGCTATATTTATTTTAGATTATGAGAAATGTATACACCTAAAAAAACTTATATAATATAGGCATATATATTTATGTACGAATAAATCAATCAAGTATTATTTTAGATTTTCCTTAAGAATGTGTATACATACGAGTATGTTAGAACAGAATACGATTGGGTTTTTGTTTTTGATAAAATAATAATGAATCCTATTAAATATAATGTTAATAAAGATCTGTCCAATAGTATACAATATAAACATAGATGTTAAACTTTTTAAAAAAATAGATAAATAAATTGTATTACACACAGATATAAATACATAATATTATATAATATATTATTTTGTCGCTATCCGTCGTAAATTATAGTAAATTTCACGTATCTCGTTATCTTGATACACGAGTAAGTATAGACGACTCGGTTATATTCAAAAATGGGAAGTGAAAGCGATTTCCGCAAACGAAAAATCAGGATGCTTGGATAATAAAAAAAGATATATAGGTTATTTATTTCGTTATTTTGAGTACAAGTTCGATTAGTGTGACATTAAATTTAATATAAATCAACCTAGTGTGATTTTTAAAAGGTAAGTACAAAAATATCTTAATTCAACAAAGATGGAATTATTACCCACACACATAATATCATTAATAATATTATTATAAAAATTAATTTATATAATTATCCAATACACTCTCACTTAAATAAATTTAAATTTAACATAAATGACAATCGAAAAAAATTGAAAAATATAAATTTAATTAAATGAACAAAAATTAATAATTATCAAATTAATAGTATATTAAGATATTGAGTCTGAGGGTAATAACTTAAAGGTAATCAAATGGTTGTAACATTAATATTATATTTTTAGTGAAAATATCTATACACAGATTCTTAAATTAAATAGTTTTTCGATTTAGTTTTTATTTATATACTTTTTCGTAAATAAAGATTTCGAAAGCTTTTGATAATTTCACCCAAATACAAATTGAATTGGCTTAAAAGTTTAAATATATTATTATATATGAATATTTTGACTCTTCAATGTTTTGGTTCGTTTACATTATAAGACGTTTACACAAATATTGTAATTTTTTCATTTTTTAATAATCTTTACATTTTAACAAAATTAAAATTTTATCTTTTTCATAAAGCGTATTAATAGTGTGTGTTTTTTATCAGAATGAAATTTTAACTTTTATACTTGGATTTTCACTGAAAAAAATTAATTAGTTTACTGTGTTTACATTTAATTAATCATGACAACTGAGTATAAAAAATAGTTTTATCATAACAATAATGATATTTTATATTCATTATATCATTTATGAAAATATAATGTTGTTAGGCGATTATAAACACCGTGAAAATATAATTTTTAATTACCAAGGTTTATCTGGAATATTATAACTTATTTAACATTCATCTGATTTAGCATAAGTAAAGTAGTTTAAAATGTACTTATAAACTCATGCATATTTTAAATATTTTTCGAATTATTAATTTAAGCTATTTCTATATATAATATTTATTTATTAATTACAATATTATTCTGTCCAAATTGTGTTTTATTCTGTAGATATAGTAGGTAGCATACTATATATTATTTTAAAACACTTGTTGGTTCTTATAACGAAAGACCTACGATAAATAAAATGAAACAATCGAAGAGAAAACTTGAATATAATATTTTGATGTTTCTGTAATATAACTGTATACACATACCAACGTGTAAACGAACTTAAATTGAAAATTCCATGCAACAATAGTATTATAAAGACATATAAGCACGCCACCGATAAAAAGGGAAAATCAGGTACATGTATCCACTTTTAGAAAGAAAAAAGAACACCATAAAACCAACGGTCAGGTCTTCATTTATATTTTAACTCGGAGTGCGTGTTTTTTTTATTTTTTTTTTATTATTTCTCCGTTTCTTTTGCTCATTTTTTTTTTCATGTTTTTCATCGTTTTTACCGACGGATTTAACGGACTACATGTATATATATTTTGTACACACGGTGGAGGGGTGTGTTTGTGTTTGCCGTGGGATCAAGAAGGAGCGACGACATCATGAATATGTTTGCGCACGAACCCGCATTAGCCTAAACCTATGTATAGATGGTTTTTCAGGATTTATTTTATTTTTGTATACAATATACTTCTTATATTCAATATGTGTTTACTACCCCCTTTCACCGCCACAGATATATCTTTTTGGGTCATACACCCCGATTACGTTCGACAAACGAGTATTAGCGGTGTGGACACAAACATATGCTGGACAGACCAATACAACTGGGTAGAAAATGAATTAGACGATCTGTTTTATATTATAAAATATACATATTGTTATATGTAGAGTATATACTTGTTTAAATCGATGAACCATTTGATCAAATCAATACACTTGACGTATATATATATATATATATCTTTGATATATATACCTAACGAATGACAAATACTAGTGCAATTATATATATTTCATTATTTTATATCAAGCTTTTTGCATACGAATACGAACAGCCACTCTCCCATGCATCATTATTATAGAAATCAGGAATTTTTGAAATAACTGAACGATGGTAAAATAAATTTGAAATTTTTCTGAGTAGAATTTTGTTGTGTTATAAAAAAAATAAAAAGAGCCTGACTATATATTAAAAAAGTAGTATGAAACGAGTAAATTTGAAAAATAATTATACAATACTAAAAAAGAAATGCCTGCGAAAATGTGAAATACAAGAGTGTTTATTAGATAATGTTGTACTTATAGATATATTGAATTAAAATCCAAATGTATTCGAAAATAAATTCCAGCGACGGCGTAAGACTGTATTACTCTGAAAACACACACACGCGTCAGTAATGTTTTATGTATCTCACGTAATCGATAGCCGCATGTGACGTTTATACGAGTCGAGTATAGTGTTATTTAATTTGCGTCGTATTATAAATAAACAATGCCCTAATAATCATAGTGTTTAAGCTGAATATATATATATAGAAATTAGACTACAAAAAAATGTATATCAAACTAGTATAAAGCATAGTTCAATTATTTATTGCGAATAAACGCCATAAAATCGAAATTGGGTGAAACGGGTAAAAATTCAACAAAAATCAACCACATAAATTATGTAAATCAAATTTTTAATAATTATTAATTCAATTCATTGAAAGAGATACGTTAAACGATGACCAATTAAAATCATTAATAATAGTGGGTACTAACACACTTTTAAATCAGTAATATTTTAATAAAAATACCTGTATATAAAAACGAATTTGTGTAAATTTTCATGCAATTCCAACAATATTTGTTGTGTATTTTAATAATATTTAGTACTTGAAGTCCCAAGTTCTGTTATCATAAAATATCAATGGTATATATTTCAGGAAACTTAATTTTTTTGCTACATTCTCATGAATGTTCAAAGCGCTTATAACTTTGCAACATGCGAATATTTTTAGTTTTATATTTATGCAACTGCGTTTATTTTAAATACCGTGTTAAAAATGTTTAGACCTAATTCAAGATTATAATATTAAAATAAAAGTTTGAGCATTATATCCTATTTTTTTTTTTTTTTTTACATGTTAAACATCAATAAAAACCTATTCCAATGCGTACAGGATCCACGCATTTTTGGTATAATTATTTAAGAAGTTATGAATAGGAAAAAAACTATGAAATAAGATAAAATCTGTACAAAGAAATTCGATAGGTACGTTATTTTTATAATTAATAGATTTTTTTTACCCCAAGTTTCAGATATCTACTTGAAACATACGAACAGAAAAATGTATACACATTGAATGAATAAATATAAGAAATAATTGAAGCATAAAAACTATTAAAAGCGTTCAAGGAAATAAAATACAAATTTATACTATTGTAAAAACCAATTGTTTTTTCGTGTGATGGAGAACTTCACAGTACACATCAGTGACAACGAATTCCCATTCCGACCGCTACCCATTACCTAAAATAATATCAAACCCATCGTGCCAAATAAAGAAAGTCCATACAATAGCGAAAATTTGTTGTGATGTTTCACTACTCACTAGAATATAACTTGCAAAAAGTCTATTACCATATCGTTGCACAGCAATTGCCAATGTTATCAGTGCGAATACTTGGGATAGGTTAAAACGGATAAGAATATATATATAAAAAAAAAAAATGAAAATATAATTTCAAGAAGTTATTTGTTTTTATGACTCAGAAGTAATAACTTTTCATATTTTTCAGAATTTATTCGACAATGCTTGAAGATATTGTAATCTAAAACTTATTTGCAATGTTCCTTATTTTGAATTTATACTTTAATACGCATATACACTATATTCAGTATGTAGAAAATAAAAATAAATGTTGTTATGTCTTAAATTAGTTGACATTATACTGGGAATATGAGAAAGTTATATTTCTTTTAGGTTTAATGTGTATACGCTAAAATATTAACTGTTATATCGATTTCATTATTTATATTTCGATCAACCTGAATAAAGAAGATAAGAATTGACACCAATAAAAAACCTTAAAACGTAGTACATTACATATATTTGTATAATCGTGTAGTTTAGAAGAGTTAAATTGAAAACGACTTATTTGTTTTTAATGTCGATTAAATTTATTTCATAAAATATTATATGATCATGTTGTCAATTAAATAATTTAGATGCTATTATTTTTTTCTATAGAATTTTCGTAAGAAAGACGAAGAATAGTATACCTACATTAAGTACATTTATAATTTATTTATTAACACAATACTTATAACCAATGAGTGTTCGTGATGTACTTATAGGTACAGAATTACAAATTATAATAACTAAATATTAGTTATTCACATTATTTTGTGAAACATTTTAGTTGTTGAAATTATACAAAGAGTATCCTCAATGGAATGTTTCATATTAAAATAAACCATATGATATGTATGTACTTTGAGCTGAAATTTTTTAAGAATTACACATTTTATGCATTCGATAGGTTTGCATATTTATTGGTTGATATTTAATAATATACGTTCTATGTTCAATAAAAGTAATGAATATTATTTTAAATACGTCTAGTAAAATTGGGTGTTTAGTTAAATTCGGTTTAAATGCTATTATTTGTGTATATCTATATAGAAGCTAATCCGGCTATGTTTTATTGTTGATATTTTTCATTATACATAATTATCCTACTAGTAAATATTGATTTTCCTTTATAAATATAAAAATGGATGGTTTAAATAATCTAGAATTTATAATCGTAGTATAAAAATGAAAGATGGATATATACTCTGTATATATAGAAGATGGATTTATTAGTGATTCTGATAACTATCATGATTACGGTTTTTATTCCTAATTGATGCTGGTTACCCCAAATTCATATGTTTTTTTGGATAGAAAAATCTAATCTGACGAAACAATGTAATAATAATTAATAGCTGTTTCTTTCTATCTATGTTACCAAGGTACTACAAATATCTCAGACTTGGTATTTGGGGATGGGATATTTGAACCATTGAAGGATTTTAATGAATTTATCAAACCATCGAATAAAAATCAGTCTAGTAGTTCTTGAGTTTATAAATCTCAAAAATACTAACATTTTTTTGTTTTAAATACATAAGTGAAATAAGAGTTTTTGATCATTTGAAATAACCAACTTTCGAAGTTTGAACACATAAAACGTTTATTGATGATTTTTATTATTTTCCAGATACATTTACACTATTTATGTTTTACATTGGTTCAAAACGTCAGGAACAAGTTTTATAGGTATATAAATTGAATATATATTTTGACGTTAAATATAAATTTAAATGAAGTTTAGAAATAAGCAAAGTCTGAGTTATGTTTAAGAGGTCAATTTCAAACTAATTGAATTATTTTTGAAAGGTACTTTTAGATATTTAACCCTTAAGCAACATAGAAATTGCTCTTTAGCTATACCACAAATCTGATTATGAACGTAAACTTTCTGTAGTTTTATAAACGAACATAAATTTATTTATAAATTCGTTTGAGTCAATATTTCAACGTGTCAAAAGTAAGAAAAGTTATTTAAATACACTTATGTGAAACATTGTTTTGCAAAATTCACGAGAACATATGCAGCGAATGCACTAACGAATAAAGTTTTAAAACAATTTATAAACACTAATGATGTGTACCTTTTTAACTGTATAATTAAGCTCAAGATAATAACAATAAACAGTATATTAGAGTTATTTAACAACTTAATACGATAATTTATCATTAATTATTGAATGTATTGTCACATCATGGCTATATGCTTTAGTGAGTAGACCAATACATTGTGTTTATATATATTTTAAAAATATTTCGATTATTCTTTTATTGGATAGTATAGTATATTATTACTTATAACACACTTACAGATCCTAATTTGTCAAATGGTTAACTCAGAACAAAAGGAGACATATTGAAAATGTATTCAAAAGATAATTCAGTAGGTCCATAAATTCGGTACATTTTAATTTTTCTTTTCTTATACTCACAAACCTAGATACGCACGTATCCAAATGTAGAACAGTCCCAGTACAAAAACACGTATTTTCCGTGCCCGTTTTAATTCCAGTTCATAAATAAGATATATAATATTGTGATGAAAACATTTAGAAATTTAAATATTGGTACTGTATATTCGTTAAACGGCTGCTAACTGCGTCGGTCGATGGATATTATCATGTCGAAATCGATTTGGAGAGAAGTGAACTTAATAAAAGAGAACGACAATAGGACATTCTGGAGTCAGAGAAATAATAATAGAAACAACAAGCATTTGTTTCCAATGGAGGAGAACTAGTAAAAGAAAGAATAAACAAAAATCATACGTAAATGCAATATTAACCGGGGTAAAAAATAATTAAAATCTGCATCGTCTATTTTATTGCATTACTGAAGTCACTGCTGCAATTGCAAGTCGGCACCGTATTGTGGATTTCATTTTTACACCGGAAGAAAAAAAAAGAATGCACGCATGTACGCGTTCGTCGAAAGATAATTTTATATATTATTTAGATTATTATTAAGATTATTATCATATATGCGTCGGTGAATCGATTCAATTTTTCTCCACGTATTATTATTATCGGGTCGAATGGAACAGTCTGAAAAATACAACAAAACATCGGTAGGTTGAGCGTAAGCGTAAAGTTGAACGGTAAAGACCCAACGATGAAACACAATAATGCACGCATGCATGCAACAGACCAGCTCACACTTTCGCCCAATAAAGGGGTGTCCAAAAAAAAAAAACCGTATTAAACGCTTCCGAGGTTTGTTTTTGCGCATCCCGTATACGGCGATATTAATTTTCCACGCCAAAACGTTCGCATTCCATCATCCTGCACAAATCTGACAGCACACCTGGCGCGCGACCGTAGACTCTAATTGACGCGCTGCTCTCTGCTATAGTGTTTTTTCTTCTTCCTCTCACCCACTTACTCACTTTTGCCCTCCTCTTATCATCCAGGTCGTCGAAGGTTCCTGCGCGGTTTGACGGTGTAGTCACTTCGGTCATCGCACATTGGGCCCTCTTCCTCCTCCCAATCCTGCTAAATCTCTCTGAAAACTAAATTCTCCGATTACACGAAAAGCGAAAATAAATCGAACGATAGTTCGCATTCACCCACTACCATCGTTGTCGCAGTATTTATATACATATACAGAATGTCCCAGGATGATTCGACAAATGGAGTAACTTTTGTTCTGTTTTTTTTTTATTTTTATTTTTTTTTAATAAATACATAGGTCCTGCGATACAATAAAATTGTATAAAAGATTTTTCTGATATTTAGAACATAAATTTGAAAATTTGAAATTTTAATCTACAGTTTGAAAAAAAATCCAAAATAGCCATTTTGTAAATCGGAGTTTTAGAAAAAGAATTGTGTTAAAATAACTTGTTAAAGTTTAACCATTGATTTATTATAAATTTTTAAAGTTTTTAAAATGTAAATTTAATAATTAAAATAACTGTACAATTATTGTATGTTCTATCAAGATAAAATAGATGATTACGATTAATTTTTCCATGAAATCAAGTACGTGATTTAAAATATTCTGTTCTTTGAAATTTAATCCAAACATAAATATAACATGCTATTAATATTATCATTATTGAAGTAGGTAGATGAGAAGGTAATTTATTATTCGATTGGCATATAATAAATATTTAGTTTAATATTTTAATATTTATAATTGCAACAAGTTTTAAATTGTAAATTTTAACATATGTTGGTTTCCTTTGATTATAATCGTGTAAAGCCGTGGTTTTCAACCTAAGGATCGCGAAATATTGTTTGGTGGTTCTCAAAATTAATAAACAAATTGGTTATTCAAATAAAAATGTATTATTTTAAATATCAATATGATTATTATGAATGTACAATAAAAAATCGAATAAAATAGCGTGTGTTATAATCTTAATTTCACGATTAATTATTAATTATAAGCGATTGTGGTTACCGATTTAAATATAATTTTCATTTAATATTTGGTTATATTTAAACTCTCGTGTATTTAGCAATTTTAATCACGAATTTAATACTTTATAGCATTTAATATAAAACCTAATATGGAAACTATAATTCAAAAAATTCAAGCACATTAAAAGGAGAAAATCTCGGTAGACCGCTAAAATTATGGGATGGCAGTGAATGTTACGATACAGTTGGAATAAATGTGTCTAACGGTAGAATTAGAGTACAATCGTTTCCAATGTGTTTTGTATATGCAAATTTAATCACATAATAAGTGTAATATAATGCACTGTTCTAATAGCTCTTATGTTTGTATATTTTTAAACGTTTTTGTCAAAAATTCTAGTTTCATTTTAACTTCAAACTAAAAATATGCATGTTATTATTAGAACGTTATTAAATAACCTATCATTCGTTATAATGTATGATTATTTGCCAAAATGTATTATATTTATTCCTTAAATTTAGTTATACTCAAGCAAACAATAGTAAAAAAAGAAAATAATAATTGTATATTAATATTAAAAAGATATAATTTTGAACTATATGTTGTTTTTTTTTTTTTTTTAATAGAATAATATTAAATATTAATAATTTTTAAATTATATTTTATTGGTATGATATATGTTTAACATTAGAGTATGTTAATTGTGATAATTGATTCCTTTCAGGGAACTTTTCTAGGTATAACCGATAAGTTCTCAATGTGTTCCTACCACTTTCACATAAAGCTCTAAGCATATCAATATACTCCAGTGTACTAAAAATACATAGTAGGAATATTATAAAAAATATTAAAAAAAAAAAAAAACACAACAACATATTTTTTTAAAAATTTTGAACTTTACATTGCTATAGTAATTATTTAGAAAAGCAAGATTTAAATTAAATTTTCCATAACATTCATAGTAATTTCATGGTTTTCTTTTCTACTTTAAAGTACATAGAAGGTACTCAAGGGATTTTTATATGTGCACATTATTAAAGTTTTAAATTATTTTTTTTAATTTTTTTATTTGATACTAATTTTTTAAAGACCCCTTGATCTGACACTAATGTCAATGGTGTTTTGTGTAATAGTTAAAAGATAAAAAATATTGGATTACTAACATTAATCTACTTTTTTTTTTCCACAAAATTTACCACATTCACTTAACCAACTAAAAATTAAATATTTTAAAAAAAAATTAACACAATATGTTTTATTTTAAAACCCATTATAATTAAAATGTGAAATCAATTGCGTTCATGAATTAGTTATATTAAAGATAATACATCTGTATTAAAATGGATACATGGCTGAATGTGTCAGAAACTAATCGAAACAGCGCTCGTTGTGTTATTGTGTAGTTTTAAGAATTACAATACCAGAAAAGTTTTGTCAATTTTAGTGATAACTAAAAACTATTGATTAATAATATATACCATTACAACCGCGTAGGACGCAACATTTTTTAATATTTTATTAAAAGTTGTAATGAAGCGTAGCTACTGCACTGTGAATTATATCGAATTGAACCCAATTTGAAGCCAATATAATATATGTACTGACCTGATCGCGTTAAAACGTCACTGCCATGATAATGATACTTTTTTGTTTTGGTTTTTTTCACTGACGACGATAAAATACTATGTTCGCACGTGGGCGTATTGCGATCATCGTTTGCGAGTTCGATCAGTTTAAGAAACATAGCTCCACGGTTCAACCACCATGACACGAAATTATTTATTATAACGAAAGCTATTTGTTATTTCTGAGTATTAATGACGTCTTGAGTCGTAAGGATCATCTAACCGTTCGTGAACGGACGCATTAAAACAACTACACTACCCATCCGTGAATAATGGAAAAGTGTCATTGAAAAATGCGCACGGACAACACGATTTCGAGCAATATTATCAATTATTACATACGCGATGGCAGCAAGCTACTGCGGTATAATGTTCATTATTCTGCTGAGAGATAACCCATAAACATGGAATTCACATTATTTTTTTAAGATGTAAGAAAACACTGAGAGTAATTGAGAAATGTATTGCTTTTCTCTTGAACATATACTTATATAATATGAACACTTTTAAATTATATGACACACGAAAAAAAAAAGCACTTTTCATGATTGATACTTACAATTTTTTATGTCAGCTTTTAAAATTATTATTAAAAAAATAAAATGTGGTTACGAATAAGAATATTGTTTCGTGAATATTAGTCAGGGCCTTGTGCGTTCAACTCGGTATCATATTATTATGAATCATTGCATCAAAGAAAGTGGATCTTAATAAATTCAAGAATTTTTATATATTGAAGTTATTCGACATTTTGACTGATTTATTTTGTTAATCGAAAAAATTATTTATTTAAATTACAATACAATATGGGTTATTATTGATAAAAATATTTGCGACTTTTTAACTTCTTTATCTATAAGTATTTTTCAAAGGTAAAATACAAAATAATAATTTTTTTTTTAATAATTCTAGAAACTCATTTGTTGCAGTGGTGAATTTACAGAATGAAGGGTAAGGTCTATTATGCGTATATAAACGTTAGTTCTTTTGTTTTATTCAATATTAAAAGTATACAGATTTGTTATGATGTAATTGTATTAAACATTTATTTTACCTTATGAATGTTAAATTAATTATAGTCAACATTTATAATTTTTGAATAATATGTACCATATTGCAACACTTTTAAGTAAAATTCGATCATACGCGATGTAATCTTAACAGGCACAAACAACATAATTCTATTAATTGATATTAACTTTTATTAACTTTTAAAAGTAAGAATCAATTATTTTTACCGATGTACAAACTAAATACAAATAAATATGTTATTTATAATTTTTTTAATTATAAATAGAAGGTAAAAAATTTGACCATTTTAATTATTTTAGCTAACAGTAAAAATCCACATATTGAAAGTTAATAAAGAACAAAATTATCATCTTCTATGGAGAAATAAAAAGTAATTTTGATAGGCTGAAATTCTTATTAATTTTTGGTTTTTGTTTTGGATAATAAGTATTTCTATACAGAGATTAAAATATAATACAATTGTTATAGTTGAATACACAGATTTTGGTTTTTTTTTTAAATAAAATAATTTAAAAAAATAATAAAAATAAAATACAATTACTCAATATGCACTACGAGATTAATTCAGTAATCATAAAAATAAAAATATAAATAGGTAAATTTCTAATTTAAGAAAAGATTTATAATTACAATGAGTGAAATAATAGAAAAAATTCAAATAAAAGAGTAAACAAATTCTAAACCTGTATTTTGAAGGAATAATTATGTAATAATTACGTTGTTTTTCATCGTTGCATATTTATATTCTAATTATGTTTTTATTTTATTCATGAAATGTTAAGGTTTGAATTCAATAATAGTTTTAATTAAAGGTTAGGTTTACTTGACTAAGGATACATTTATCACATACTTATGATGTTATGTGTATTACTCACTACTTTTTTAATTATATTACTATACCATGTCGTTTTTAAAGTCTACACATAACAATTGATTGCAATGTTTAATAGTTGAATACCAATATTATTCAATATATTATATTTGTATTATAAATGTTAGGGACAAATAATAAGTATCATTATTCACGGCCAGCAGAAGTTATATTTTTTGCTGACCGGCTATTACTAACGTACCAGCAGCCAACGACATTATTGTACTTCGTAGAGTAATTATTGAATACAAATTTGTTATGGTTAGTTGAAGAACTATTGGGTTTTTGGTTTTAGAGATTGGTGGCAGTCGGTATTTCAAAATTCGAATCTATTACGTGCGACATTAGAGACCGATGCCCATGCCGACAGGCATTAAGGCAACTCGGGGAAAAGTTTTATACCAGCTATACGAAAATACCGAAAGTTGAATTAAAATATTCTTGAAGAAAATTTAAATGATTTGGGTTCTAAACGTACATAATTGTGTTGTGTAACCTGAATATGGATTTATTTATTTTTTTTTTTTTGCGAAAGATAAAACAATTTCGAAACCAACTTTTGTCTAATATATTCTAACAACTGCCCCAGGCATTACGATATATTGCGTATAAATAATTTATATCGAACATTAGGATAAATTTTATATAGTTAAAAAATCGTACTCTGTTTTTTATGGACACGGTACGACCGTGTGTCAGTTGAAACACGTAATATAACGAGTGATGGTTTCATACGTATTGATGTATTTCACTTTATATAGTAAAAATTAACATATACGTTAACATGTACACAACTTATTCAAAACAAGATACGAGAATACTATAAAAGATTTTGAAACGCTCAGTAAATATTTAAAAAATAAAATACGAAATTGCATTAATATATTGCGGTACTTACATCAACGTGCACTCCCGTCACTTCGAACACTTGTACTTCAGGCGATTCCCCGGGCAGGAATCGGTAAAATTCGTTTCCATCTTTATACCATTTCACTGTGTACAATTTCTCACCCTGTAGGTCGTACTTACATTCTAACCGTGTACTGTTTCCCACTAGTGTGTGTTCTTCGATTCTTAATTCCGTGAGCCTCAGGCAAAACGCTGAAATAAATAAAAATATACGTATTATTGACCAAATAATCGTACTCAAATAAAAGATTTAAACTTTAAATCCTTAAGATGAAATGTAACAGCAGTAAACTGTAAGGTATTGCACTTATCATTTTGATGTACATGAATTCAAAATAGTTGTCAAATATCCTAAAACAAATATACCAAGAAAAATATAGCGTTTCAATTGGTCGAGATTTACTCATTCGATTTACACCAAAGTAAACATTTTCTTATTTGGTTTTCAAAAAATTAAAGTTAAATGAATCTACTGAGCAAGTATACAAATAAGAATAGTACAAATTAAGTGCGCATACCAAACATGTAAGGATCTGTTTTTGTTTTAAATATTGATACTTAAAATAACCATTCCACCGTGTAGAATATGGTTATTTATCTCATCTTGATAATAGTTATTACAAAAAATTAAAGAGATCAGATTATTAAATAATTGGATAAAAAAAATAAATAATCTTGATTCCTTTCCATGTGTAATTTAATTAAGTTTTATAGTTTGATTTTTAACGTTCATTTCAGAACAACATTTGGTGAAACATTTTGAAGAAATTCATCAAAATTTGTTATTCAAAAATTAATTAATTAATGACGGTTGTCAATACTTTTTTAAATAACTTAAACGAGAAATTATTTTTCGATTGAACGACCCGCCATCTATAGCGAGTAACGACGATGTAAAAAATGCGATAAACTTGAAGCGAGAAAGTTGGTTTTTTTAATTAAGTTGAAACTCGATTTTTTTTTTGTTCCCCAACATATACTGTATGTATATAAATGCAGAATATGACATTGAACATTACTTGAATATTGTAATAAGTAGATGCATTTTTGCAAGGGATACTCGATAGATGTGCGTTGCTTACTCGGTCACTTAACCCACAATATACAAAGCGTTGTGTGAAAATTAAAATTGGGTCACATAATAAAAAATAAAATTCGCTTCTCTTTCAATAATATTTTATTATTTAGCGCGCAATTCAGATATAGTTAAATATGTACAAAGAGGATTCATTCAAACAGAGCTGCCAATATTCAGCTTACAACAAAATAATATGTATAGTAAGATAAAGGAGAATTGGTTCAACGCATATGAATTTATTTGATATTGGTATTAATAAAAAATAATACATGAACTAAACACGTGTAGTCATAGCTGATATGTAATGTTTTCACTGTAGGATACAAAGTTTCTCGTAAGAATTAAAAAAAAAAAAAAGTACGAACACAATTGATTCCACAATGTTTTTAATCCCTTTAGAGAACAACAATATAATATAACTCGTTTATGTTTAAGGAAGGAAAATCTCATAGTCCACCTACTCAAATTATAAGGAATTTAATATTCTTTCACTTGAATTGCTATTAAAAAAAACACACTATAATGTGTGTATAAAAAAATGAAATATCAACATTTTTCTTTACTAAACAAAATGATAAGTCTATGAGTAAAGATAGATTTTTTGATAGTAATGTGAATTACACTATAACAATTTTTTTTTCAAAAATGTATTAATTATCTCGGTTCTGTTAATTTTAACTCTTTATTAAAAAAAAAAAAAAAACTCTTAATAATACTAACATCAAAATACTTACTATATAAATATAAATATAAATTAATATATCTAAATTTATTATTTATTATATGTAAAATAATATAATTTTATGTGTATTATAATTAACTACATCACTACAAGCTCAGTTTAAATGTATAGATAATTGATGTTAGTTTATTAATACTTGGTATGTAATGAAAAAGCTTTTAATGAAAAATGAAAAAAATATTCTGTAAAATAACGTATTTCGATATTTATTATATGCCATAATATCTAGACAATAGACGCGTTTTTTAGGCATGTGAACGGACGACAAATATCAAGCAGATATTCATCAACGAAAATATATAAAAAATAATAATAAATAAATTATTTCTCAGATGTGGTTTTACTTATAAGAGGTTATATCATCTTCTTATATTCGTTATACGCAAAACGACCAAATAAATGTGGAAGAGGGTTATTTAGTGGCAGTTATAATGGGGGGTAGGTGGATTGCCCTTTTTTGGAATTTGTTTTTTTTTTAAATTTAATATATCGCTGGCCCCATAACTCATATCTGTAAATGTTCGAACTTATGATTTGATAACAAGATATTTTTCGATTGAGCCACGGATAATATATTATCATATTGTATATTTATATATATTTGTATATTACTATAATTTATGAATAGGTCATGCATGAGCGATATAATTATTATTATTATTATAAAAAATTGTACAAGTCAATACATTTATGTTAGCGTTTAAATTATATTAATATATATATATACACAATACTAGACATGTTCCTATAATTCGTATACATAGGCGTAATTTGAGCAATTTTTACGCGGGGGGGGACTTTATTTTACTTTTAAACTATTATTTTTATGTTGATATACTGTATATTTTAGGACTAGATATACCTCATCAGCATCATCATCACCGTGTATTTTGATTGAACAAAAACATTTTGATTATTCCATTTATATTTTTTTTATAGTTAATAGTTATTTAGTTATTTATTAGTAATCATTTATGTTTATTAATAAAATAATTCTTAAAAATCTAAAATGTCTTTTCTATAATATTTTTTCTAATTTACAAAATATTAAGTGGGTATTGCCTTATTAAATTATTGGAGAGGGAAGTTGCCACCTCTCATCCACCAGTTTACGCCTATGCCCGTATGTATATTATATATTATACTCGTACAAAAATGTTATGGAGTGGGGGAGGGTTGGCATTATTTCCCCCCTTCTCTTGAACATCATGTATAACCACTACTGACTTCTATACGTGAATTTATCTGGTGACCGCAGTAAAGGTTTTGAAAGTATATATATTTAAGTAATATTGAAATGTATGGTCGCAGTATAAATAATGTACATTTAACGAAACATATAGAAACGTACGGCGTTTAGTCTAGGCAATATGTGTACACTCATGCGTATTTTTCTAAATAAGGAAGTACAATAATGAAATGAATGCGAGCAAAAAAAAAAAAAATTCTATACATATAAACAAGTGTTCCCAATCCAATTAATCCATAATTTCATTAACTAATTAATATGAAATATTTTTGGAATAATCTTATTTCAATTTTATTTAAATAGACAATAATTAATGTTATCAGATAACAACAATACTAACGATGGGTGATTCAGCTAATAAATAATTAAATAAATAAAAACTGATATAATCGAACCTCATATCGTTTTACGAATTTATATAATTTGTAAATAATGACATTTGTGTTAAGCCTCAATTAATATTTGATTACGTTTTTGCCATATCCAGTAACTTTTTAGCTTATACTGTTGTTTTCGTGTTTGATTAACAATGATAACATAAATCAAATAAGCATTTAAGTTATGTTCAATTAAAATATAAAAACTTAAGCTGTACTTAACATTGTAATATTACCAATTTATAGTACAGCAGAAATTCGATAAAACAAATAAATATATAAATAAAATAGTGAATGAATATGTGACAAAATAAGTTTGTGTATAGAAATACAATACAATTTATGAATTTGTAATATTTTTCTTATTAATTAATACTTCAGATTTTAAACCAAGTGACGAGAATAAGAGTATGTTGATTCTAATAGACATTTATTCTATTCACCATTAAAAAAAGGAAGTTTATTTTTTGAGTGTTAACATATACCAATAGTTTTATGTAACAACTCTTGAGATTGTAAATTGAACACAGAAAGTATTTTAAGAATGTTATTTTTCGATTTATTCTCTTGACATGTAGCAAAACGAAAAAATAATTGAAAAACGTTGAATTCGTTAAAATAATAGTTTTTATAATAATGAATAAGGAATATTTAGTATGTTCAATATCTCACAGTTTATAAAAATTATCTATTTAAAGAGTCGGTCAGTAAATATAAATAAGTATATAAATATATATAAGAAGTGCTATATAATACATAATATTATATTATATTCAATTTATGTACACCGATTTGGATTTACACTACATCGTCATCAAACGTTGTGTATAAATAAAATCGTAAACTAGGGCACAACAATATGATGTAGGTATACACTGAAACGCGATCCAAATATTAACAGGTATACATTCACGCCAATAGTTAATGGAAATTATGATGTTAACGATAATAGTAGTGGCGACGCGTTTACGCTGCAGTTGGAGCGATCGGAATTCAAAACACGGATTTCTGTGTCGAATGAAAAGGTTTTTTCTTTTCTTTTCTTCTTCATCTAATTCTTATTATTATTTCCTTGCAACGCCTTGCGTCTCTTCCACCCTCCTCCATTGTTCCATCTAACAAACGCGAATCGCCGTGACCTATCCCACGTACACGAAATTGAAATGAACGTAAACTTATTCCCTGTTGTTCCTACGATCGACGCCTACGTTCGGATAATTTCCGAATCGCGTTCGCACAATGACAACGACGACGAGTGGTCGGCCCTAGCATGTGTGCAAAAGCAGCAGCAGCGTAGCTGAATCAGGTGCGATTCAATTTAAATGTAAAACGAGGTCGGGCCGATACATCGCGCACGTGTATTATGTGTGTACACATGTATATATATATATTTTAAGGGTTTCGCGGACTGTTTATGTGTGTGTGGAAGGAGGGGGGGGGTGGAGAGCACGTAGTATATGTTGAAGCCATTTTCGGGTATACCTACGACCTTCATTAGGAATAGAACCCGCGCAGACGCGCGCGAGTCCGATAAAGCAACAAAAAACCCTACAGGGCTGACCCGCCGTGCGAGTAAAATGAAAGATTGCCTTTCGCCAGGGGTTTTATACGAGCGGAAAATGAGAAAGGAGGGGAAAAATGTAAAGAAAAAAATACAACTAGCTGCTCGCTAGGGAAATCGGGTGTTCTGTGCGGTTGTCCGCTGTTGTCCAACAATCGTTGTTCGCATATATTGTTTGCCGAAACCGGTGATTTTGGTGTGAAAAATTACCGTAAAACATGGGCGACGAGAGGAAGAAAAAAAAAAATTAATTAATCTGATCTCACTCCATGTGGCTACTGCAGCATATACCAAGTAATTTGGGTGCAGTTATAACTATAGTTATACAATTATACGTTGAAATTTCGTTGCCATAATTTTAATTCGCTTTTAATTCCGGCTGAATTTCAAGTTTTGCAGAAGTTGAAAGATTTAACTATGAATTGAATTTTTCCTTTTCTATGTATTTGGTGGCGATAGTTGTTGGAAAAACTTGCTAACATTATATATGAAAGAAGAAAATATGTTACTTCTACCTTTTTGGTAAAGAATATTGTTTTATTTTTAGTGCTTACTGTTGATAGTTACCGTTAATTTGTATTGAATCGTATACACGTTTAAATATTAAATATACCAATAAAAGTTATATATAATACATCTAAAATGTTGTGAGTTTAAAAATAATTTATTTATAAAAAGTAAAATCGTATAAGTGTACGTCTTAAGTTTCTTAGAAACTTATGATAGTTACAATATTCACACTGTTGTATTTATACGAAAAAATAATTTTATTACATTAATTAATAAATTAACTATGTAAATTTAGATATTGTGTTGTGTTGATAATTTTAATACATATTACTGTATTATTAGATTATATAAATAATGTTATTAGTATTTTCCACAGAACAGTTAATTTAAGTTAAAAAACAATTTCAAGATTAATAATTATTATCGCTTGGTAAATGTTCTAATTTTTTAAGTTAAATAAAATAGTTTTATACGCAAATAAATGCATCAAAAGTAAAATTAAATAACTTAGAATGAGTGAATGATTACCATGACTGTATTTCAAACCACATGATACATGGATACTAGTAATAAAGATTTGTTTGTGTTACAAATCAAAATAACAAGTAATATACAATTATAATTGATGTAAAAAGATTTTTGATTGTTATGTTTGTCCCTGAAAAAAAACATTTTGTTCGATTTTTGAATATTATACTCTACACTAGATCGTACAAAAATTAAGTATTTAAGTTAAACTATGATATAATACACTAGTAAATATATAAATATATATAACTTAGGTTATTAAGATAAAATCAAATCAAATTACAATTTATATTCGAATAAGTAATAAAAGTATACGCTAAAGCTTAGATGTTGGTAAGTTGTTAATTGACGAGCAAAAGTTTAAATCCGCCGGGACTATTTAAAGCGGATTTTACACATGGACTACAATGCTGACAAACATATCACTGAGTTACTATATTGTGCTTGTGGCGTATTTTACCCACTCCGATTTTGTCGAGCCAAATGAGAAATTTCAGAGAAACGACAAAAGTTTTGGAACGTCAAGGGTTAATTCCAAAAACAAGCGCTTAAACATTCCATACTCGGGAGGGGGAAAAAAATGTCGTTCTAAATGACCCATTGTTAACCAAGAGAAAAGGGGCATAGGCCGGGACTTGAATTCAAAGTTTTGTCTCCGCTGCTATTGTTGCGGGTTATAAGGAGGCCATGGTGTAGGCGGTGTGTCGCGTCAGTGCTCATCTGCAACTTTCAAGGCAAACACATCCGGTTTACACAAGATTTTAAGACGGCTCGAGAAGACGAACTATATGTACACACACGGAAAGTTTTAGAAAATCGGAACAACTTTAAACACATAAATGTATCATAACTGCAAAATAAAGATGACTAACGGTGTAAAAGACATCTGTAGAATATAAAAAATGTATCTATTTAATGATCCCTTGCAATGCCATAAAATTCAAATATTTTTTTCTACGCTTAACTGAACGTGATCGGAGGTCCCGTCTGGTTTATTATAGCAAAATAGCTATGGTTATGATGTCAAATGCAGAATATCGCAGCATAGTTTGCTGTATTGTAATAATAACCCAAAATAATCATGAGGACCGTCGTAGAACATAATTATCTCAACTTTCAGAATATAGGTTTTAAATAATTTATAAACGGTAGGTGGGCGTAGTATATTTTTATCAACTATTTATAAAATGTATCATTATATGGTATTCAACGAGAGCTTAAAACCGCATATTTTACTTTACAATAACTACTTCATAGCCACGTTACGATCAGGTTTCAACACCTGCGACTCAGTCCCCCGAGTCTTATGCAAAATAGCCAAGCGAGAAATCCGACTTTTGTTTTATTTTCACTTCAGATTTATCACTAGGGATTCGCCAGTTTAAAAGAATAGGTTCAGTTTTTATCCGTTGCCGTTTTTCCTAACCACAGCATAGCGGTTGAGGAATTGCAAGGTGGTGTAAAAAAATATAACAGAACAAAGCAATAAATTTAGGATTTTTTGGATATACTCGAGACTTGTAAATTGTGAACATTTTTTGGGTAACAATTATTTATGGTGTAGCCCAGTAACTGGATTTAGATTTTCATGATCTGACAATTTAAATACAAAACTTTGACTCTGCGAACAACATTTTATAACACTCAAATGCATAGTTTTTTTGTTTTTACCGTTAACTTAAATATATTTCTTTTTGACATTATCAACATCCGAAATTTAAATAAGTTATGTTGTATTAACCTAGGACTCGTGACTGATAAAAATACTTTTCGTTTATGATGTATTTACTTTCTCAACATATAAATACTAAAAGAATAAAGTAGATAAGTTTTAGGAATCTAAAATTATTTCCAAAAGAAATAACTTCAAGTAAAAATAAATAGCTTTGATCCGCATTTACTTAATAGGATTTAAAATGTATTTTTTTACTTTTATTTAACCTTCATATCTAAAAAATTAATAATATGCTATACTGTTCTATATCAAAGTTCTATAGAATAAAAAAATTAATTTTTTTTTAAATTTTCTAAAATATTCGATCATATAATAATCGCGTTGTAAATAATAATGGCTAAATACTGCAGTTTGATGTTAAAATTAGTTTGTAAAATAATTAAAATCAAGTAAAATACTCAGATCTATATGGTGTTTGTCCCTGATTTACAAATTATAAGTCAAAATGAAAGAAGCTACAGTACAGGAGAGGTACATACTTTGAAACTAATATAGGTTACGAAGGTAGAACTAATGAGTTGGTTATTTTTGAAAATCTAAAACAATGATGGGTTATCGAGTTATAAATATTGTGATATATAAATTAAAAGATTAATTTTAAAATAAACAAAACTCAAGAGGTACAAGCACAATAGGGAAATGTTACACTTGATAAAGACAATAAATGTATACAAAACTTTTAAATTTTCATTAACATTGTACTTTATTGTAGTAAAAAATGTCATGAGTTGTAACTATATTTTTACATCAGACAAACTATTTTACAACATTTATTAATAAAAGTGTAAACAAATATCAAATAAAATATTGTTAAGCTAATGTGTGATTTTAATAGCTCATATAAATATGTCACGTAATGCAATATAATAATATTAAAAACACAAATAAAACAAAATGTTCTATACGAGTATGTTTTTTATTATATATTTGTGGAAAGCGATTTACCATATAATCGGTATAGGTTTGTAACGTGCGAACGACGATGATTATAGAGATTGATATTCTGACTAATAGTTTACAATGATACGGTTGCTTGAGTGCAATATTTTGCTCATCTCAGGAGTGCTGTTAACATCGTTCACGTGGTAGCTTTAGTGTTAATTTCATAATTGTGATGCAAAGAGGGTATGTATGGAAATTGATTTTCACGAAGTTCTACCTTCATTACATAGATAATAGCACCGAATTCAATTAAGAACAACACATTTTCTCGCTAAAGGATTTAGAGTTACGCTGGTGTAACGTAGTTTCAGCTGATGACTTTTGATGAGCATTAAGAACATCCACCTGAAATACACACACTCGCGTACTAACACGTGTTTGCACATAAACACACAAACGCAAATACACACAAAGTGCGTACTCAAAAGGCAGTGTTTGTCCGTCGGAAATAACAGTAAAACCATAACACACAACAACGGTAAAGATAAAACGAAGATCATTTATATGGTCGGCAGTGGCAATGTATGTTTACAGTACAAATGGACAATGCTAAACAGGCCGTATGCGAACACATGCACTCGCTCGTAAAAACACACACACAAGAGCAGGACGAACGGTTACTTTGTAATTCCCTGAAAAGGTTCCCTGTTCTCTTTAAGTTTTAATGGGTAAGGATCAAACAGAAATACTGACCGAATGGCTCGACGAATCACAGAAATGATCAATGAATGTGGGTTACGTACATTTTTTAGGCCTGGTGCATATGTCCGTTTTTTTTTACCGCTGCGGCACCGCAAATACGGCCTAATTAATATGTGATCAAATTGTGCAGTATATATGCCTTAACGGTGCCGTTGCGTTCAGTGTCTGCCGCAGATAACAACGTCGCCGCGCACGCAAATCCGGTTCAGTAGTACTTTGTTGTAAATCGATTTATGCACTAGTACGATTTTTCTACACAAGATGTCCGAAATCGACAATTTTCACTTCTGAGCTGTTGATCGGCGAAGTTACAAATTATCACGATAGGACCAAAAAAAGAAGAGCTTGGATAAGTATCTGTCGGAATTTTTTTCTATCGTTCGATGAAAAGGACGACAAAGGAAAAAATAATTTCTAGTGATGTTATGGAGAGTCTCATGCATGTGTATTAAGACTTTATCTTTAGAGTTACTATTATTGCAAATTCGTAAAACGAATAAGTAAAAAACTTTTTTTTTTTTATTTTATCACATAAACATATTTTTTTATCTTACATCACTAAACATAGCATAAAATTCACCTCTTAATAATCTTGCATCTGTAAATGGGTGTAGCACCCCGTAACGCCTATTATCCATTCATACATATTTTCTGTGAACCAAGTGAGCAAAAATTGACCTTTTTTTTTAAAAAATAAATCTCCATAGTTGGCGACTGAATAGCAACTAAAGAGATATTCCATACCGAATATTGTCTCGGGTATCTGTATGACGTGCGGTTATCGCAGCAAAAAACGCAATGGTGTGTATTCAAACAGTGGCATCCCAGCGACAAAATATGGACGTGTGTACCGGGTCTTAAGATTGTATAACCAATGCACGATAAGTATAAAGGCTGATTGGAATTACACACATGAACGAAGAAAAAACAACGATATTCAACTGCATGTGTGGGAGAGAGGTTGCGGTAAAGTTTTTTTTATTATAATTTACCAAAAATGTTCGAATGAAGTCAAGAAATTTTTAATTCTTATATTTAAAACCGAAGACCTTCCCTTGCGAACATATTCCTGGTGTTCAGAAATTTGTCATTGGCATGCCCCAAATTGCATTAAAAAAATATATATATAAATATTAATAGGTATATAACAAATTGAATATTTGATTTCCTTTTTTTAATCTTCTGATTAAAAATTATTTTTTTAAGGTTAATGAACGATCATGGTTTCATACGGATATAATAATTTCAATTTTTCTTATCATATAATTTACCTTTTCATACTACTGTGTCGGAATTAATACCTACATATAGTTTTACCGTTTAAACATATTCCTCTAACAATATATAATGTATTATAATAGAAAATATATATAGTGGTTCAATATCAAAGTTAATTCAATAAGCAAATACTTATTTGTATTGTGTGTGTGCGTGAATGTTATATTGTTCAAACTGACTTATATTGTTAATCGAGGAGTAAAATTGAACACTGAGATAAAATATAGAATTTTGACAGCACAAATTGCTAAGACAACTCGATGATTGATGACAGTTATTTTAAACAATTTTTTATACAGCCAGTAAACGCAAAAAGAAATTAGACAATGGGAATCAGACAAACGTGACATAAATCTTTCATATCCGTTAACAGTTATATATTTAATAATTATAAAGCAAAATTATGATTTTTAATTATGTTTCAGTAAGTAAGCGAGTTCAAAGTAATATATTATACATTTATAATTTCAAAATTGATATGAAATACGTATTGAACAATCACAAATAATATATAAGGGCCAGTATTAAGTTCCCTGGTTTTATTAAATAAGACAATAATACTACATGAAACAATATTATCGAATTGTATACATTATATACATATATTAGCGTTAATGTATGAAATTCCGAAATTCTATAAAATAACTAGTTATTCTATAGAATTACGGGTACTTTCAATTAATGTATTGAATGAATCCATAAATATATACTTCAACTAGTAATTCAACGAATAACTAGATATTTGTTTATATATGCGTAATACCATATATTTATAATGATGTATTGAGTTACAAGTATAGATACATTTTCAGTTGGGATTATACGAGTAGTGTACAAAAATAACACAATGGTGAAATTTAAATAAATAATTTCGAAGTGTCTTTTCTAATTTAAACATAATTCAGTTAATATAAACCAATTAAATGTTGTTATTGTATTTTGATTTGAAATTGGTTTAAGTTATAATGTATCGTTGAATAAAATAAACTTGCCATTTACATGGTTAAAATAATATAAATACTACCTGCGAGATATATTAAATACATAAAACCAAAAATCAACAGCGGAATATTATAACTACTGAATTCCAAAAAATCGAATGTTTTTATATTTGATTGTAATACATCTCCAATCGGCTTTTAAAACGCAAACACGATGTTGTATTTGTATTATTTATTTATTTTATCATACATCATATAGAATCGAACGATGTTTATACGTATAGACATACCATGGTCAAGGGCTGTGCTGTGTATACTATGCGACACACTTAGTGTTGTACAAATCAAGTTTGTCATAAAATCAAATATTCGTTGGACTTACATAAGCCGTAATTAATATTGACATATATCGTGGAAATGGTTTGTATAAAACAAAAAAAAAAAATATAACATAATTTCTATGATTCATTTAAATGAATTAAATGCAAATACTGTGACTACATCACAGGCTTCAAATATTCGTTTGTCAGTCCTTGAGGTGTAACTTTGCGACGCTAAAATAGTATCTGATATACTAACTTAAAATAATCGAAACCACATCATGTATTGATGTTAAACATTTGATTAGAGTGCTCGAATGGCTAGAAGAAATCGCGAGCAGGTCACGGCTCATCTGATGGCAGCTCTCAACGATGACGAATCGTAACAATAATGTAATAGGAAGTACTCAAAAGCATTCACAGCAAAGATATGATCTTCTATGCAACAGAAATATTATCACGTATTAGGGTAGTATGAGTGCCTAACGAGCTATAGTCAGGGTGGGCAGTATCTTAGATACGTATTTAAGATACGTATCTGAGATACAATTGTATCTTTATCTTGTATCGAGATACATTATTTTAATGAACTTGGTATCGTGGATTTAAATACTTTTTTATCTAGTATTTTTTTATGATTAAAGATACTAGATACAAAATATTGTTATGTAATAATAATTATTAATAATTTAGATAAAAGTTTTTTACGTCGAAGGCTTTTACTTGATAAATTAACAATATATACAATATTTGCTCATAATAAAGTTAAATATAATCTTTATTATGAGCAAATTTTGTAATCAGTAAGTTACATAAATCCAGTTTATAGGCAGAATGTTTTCTTAATTTTATTGCGCTAAACATTTATTTTAGGCCGCACCTACATTGGATCCGTATTTCTCCCAATCCGATCCGTTCGTCGTCGTCCGACTATTGGAATCCGACGACGTCCGACGTGAGTGCCTACATTGGTTCCGTCGAAATCCTTCGACGTCCGTCGAGATCCGTTTAATTGCAGTCTGTATAGGAAGCTATTACAGTCATTATTGTCAGATTAAATACGCGTCGGAGTGGAAAAATCGGACTGAAAATAAACACGTTTGATCGGACGTCGGATCGGAAGTTCCGTTACCAGTGTAGACACTTACACTACAATATAGGTGTTTGTTTTTTCTCCGACATTCGGACGACGACGGATCGGAAGAAATACGGATCCAATGTAGGTGCGGCCTTAGACTGTGTGATTGTGCGATGATTGGTTCATATTTTTTGTCTACGCTGTGTTTGTGTAGTGTCGTTTAATTTTAAGTATCTATTACTAAAAACATGGATAATAATGTAATTGTTAATATTCAAAAATCCTTAGATGGAATATTCTATACAATATTAAATTTTGATGAAATAATAAATGTGAATTGAAAATTTAAATTATTTATTAATTATATATATAATTATTTATTAGTATTAATTGAAATTAGTCTCTTTAAAAGGTGAACAGGAATTTATTTTAAAATATGGGATATAACAAATAAAAAACATTACTATAATACTACATATCATTTTTCAAAAATTTAATCATTTAATAGTTAATAAATAAACATTGTAATTTATAAATATATTTATATTATTTTTAATTGTACCTAATGTAAATGAATAAACAAACAAATAAATATTAATAAATGTATAAAGTATCTTGTATCTTATATGTATCTCGCTACCTGTATATTGTATTTAGGATCATTAAAAATATCGAAGTATCTTGTATCTTGTATTTAGATACTTTTTTTTAGTTATCTTGCCCAGCCCTTGCTATGGTAAGGTGACAATAAAACTAGACTAGAGGTGACTTTTCTTAAGAACGATATAATACAGGACATTTAAAACTACAACTTTAGAAAAAGAGCCCTAAACACAAATAATACATCGTCACAGGTTTTTAAATTAAACCAATTGAAACAGTAGTTTCCAGTTTTTTATTTACACATCAGATATTTTGGATATACGGTACGGAAGCAGTGACAATAACGGTTTTAGTTCGTCAAGAGCATACATTGTGTATTAATATATGAGTTTAATATAATATATAGTACGTAGTATTCGTGATGCGAAATCCCAAGACGAATTGCGCAGTAAGACGGACGTCGTCATAAACGGGTGTCGGATTCATTTGCGAAGGATATTTATTCAGGTACGCAGATGGAGGTACTCGACGGCCTACCGGACGGAATAATGTGCCGGTAAATAATATTCGACCTTTTGTTTAAATAATACTTGTATGTGTAATATATTCACTTCCACCAAAACACAAGCGCCCACAAGAATACGAGTATATATTTATACATATCTACATACATACATACATATATATATACATATATATATATGTACATGTCGTAACAGACGACTATAGTGTACTTATCGTCAACAGCAAATAATCTGGTCCTTGGTTAAATATCGTCGGTGCTGAGGGAATATAAAACTACCCCGTTCCCGCAGCAGGCTCCCGTCAGAGGTCGTCTGAACGTGCTCGTGCTAAAAGATATAGCCGGTATTGCACTCGCAGTGTTTGGATACCGCGGTGGTCCGCAAACAGCAGCCCAGGATATTAATAACTGTTTGTTGTTGTTTCTTCGCCCCGTGCTCTGTTTGCAACCACTACTACCACTACCATCACCACCGTCAGCAACGCGAATTTTCCGGATAGATTCGTAAAATATACAGCTATACACCTACATATAATTCTCGCAACAATGCGTCAAAAACGCATAAGTTTTCCTACACTGTATTTTACACTGTGTGTACACAGTGTGGTTTCGCCGGTGCTCGTGAGCGCGTACGTACAATATAATATTGCACATAGTCAAGCTTTTTAGACCACAAATTGATTATATACATCCACAGGGTGACCCAATAGATCAGGGAAGGAGGCGAATAAGTGGCAAGGAAAAATGTTCAATGGTTTCGAAAGACTTTCATGTAAATTTTAGATTTCTATATGGCACATAATCAACAAAACTGAATAATTAATCACACGTTTATAGATGATACGAGTATGTATTTCACAATGACGCATTGTAATCTGAATTATTTATATTTCATAATGGGACAAATACAATTAATGCTACCCAAAACTAAAAAAATATTTAGAAGATGTGAACGTTTTTGAACAGATAAATTGGTATTTTTCCCATGAATTTTCCTATATCTTTTGTGTTAATAAAGTGAAACGGTCACAAATATGATTTTAAAATAATTGAAATATCGAGAAAAATGATTAATGATCCACATTTATTTGATTAATACGTTTTTTATAGTAATCTTACTTAATTGGATGCGAATAGGAAATTTATAAATTAATTTTATCAATTAGCTTAATAATCTAAACTAATCAAAACAATTTGTGAACATGCGGTAGTGCATGGAACAATAGAAATGTCATCGAATACATAACGAAAAAATAACGCGATATGACACCACAGTATTAAAAGTATGGAATAATATTGCAGATACTTTTTAAAAAAATTAAGCGATTTTGTTGTTTGATCTTCTCTATAATATATACTTACGAGTCTTTTTTCTGTATTAAATCATGTGCATTCAAAAATCAGAAACATTCTAAAAAAGAATATTTGATAGCATGTATTACCATGTAAATAACAACATGCCTACTTAACTACTTAATATTCACAATATTTCAAGTAATATGAAGCAAAAGGTTTATAACAATAAACATTGATTTATTCTTATTATTTCTTTTTACATAGTTATTATTAATTTAAAATTAACATTTAATTTAAGTTATATTTTTTATAAATGATATTTCTCATTATCTTAGATAGTATATATATGTATATATATATATATATGTATGTATGTATACATATTTCAATAATATTCTTATAAAATAATGACACGAGTGAATTTTTTTTTTAATGGTATCATAAATTGATACAAAGAATAAACCATTTCTGCAATAGAGGATAACTGGTACATACTAAAACTAGATATTACGGTAACGTCAAAACACTAATTATTGTTCAGTATAGATTTAAAACTATTCAAATTAAAGAGGAAAATAAGCCCTATGAAATGTTATAAATGTAAAAAAAAAAAAAATAAAAAAAATAGTTATTCATTTTTTACGGAACCATTAAAGTTCATAATATATAGGTCTATTAGAAGAAAAAAACATCTTGCAGCCTTCAGTCGTTTGAGTAATAAAATAATATATAAGCATATTGGTATATAAGAGTTTGCAGTTAATAAGTGTTGTCGTGAGACACCAGTGTATGTATAATATTAACGTGAAAAATGTTCATAATTTTACGTTCAATTTTAGTTACATATTGATATACTATATATTCAGTAGCAATCAACCGGAGTTGGTTTCAGACGTCATTCACGTGCGCTTATTGTAATTATTATGTAAGATTGTATATAACACAACTTTTCGTGGTGGCGGTAAACAACAAAGTCAACAAGTGACGAGATGGGTGTAGGTTTTAGTTGCGACAACAACGGGGTTGTTTAAATTTCAGAAAACCAATCAATCCATCAGTTGTAAACTCCCCGTTATACGTAAAACCGTTTACATTTTGACTGCTCGTAAAAATATATGTTACAATTAACCGTGGTTTTTCACTTTTTTCACATGCGATAACACCAATTATCATTCTATGGATGGAGTTGTAGTACTAAAATTAATTATATTTCAGAGCGCAGTGTATTATATAATATATGTTAACTGTTATTACTGTTAAAACTTTGAATTAAACACGATACCAGAATGTAATTCGAAACCAATGAATATTCTTTAATTCATAAGACACAGATTTGTATTTCGAGGGCGTTTGTTTTGAACTCTGAGCCAATAAAGGTCTCCACTCATCCCCTTTCTAGATGCACCTATACGTGGATTATATATAATGTACCTACAGAGAAAACCATCGCGCGAATTGTTCGTGTCGTCTAAACGAGACTACGTGTGTGTACCTATAATGTTTTTCACGACTATGAGTTAAAACTTTGAATATTTGATGTTGTCTATGACAGTATTAACTATTATGTGTGTGTATAAGGGGTGAACTTTAAAACCTTTTAGAGGCTAGTCTCGTCCTAGAATATAGTACATTGTTGAAATGTTTAATCATTCGAGTACCAAATAAATCTGTTTCAACTGACATTATCATCCCTTTGAGTATAATGGGTACTTGTATATATCACTAAAACATTAAAATTGAATTTTAATTAAATTATTTTTGTTTATATTTGAGCCTACTGCAAAAAGATCAACAATAAGTACACATTTTTTCTACTGCAAAAAAAAATTATAATTATTTATGTGTTTTAGTTTATCAAAATTATTAGAAATAATTAAATTGATATATTTTACTGAATTATTACAAAATTTATTAACGTTTAGAAAGACTCAATAATATTTTGGAATATTCAACGAATAGTTTAATATATAAATTGTTCGAAGATTTTTTTTTTCAGTTTTGAATTAAATTTAAACTATAATATAAATAAAACAGAAATATAAAATTATTGCGTATATAATTAAAATCGGGTACAAGGAAAAAACCTTTATGTGGTTTACCCGTGGCAACATTATTAACAGCTAATTTTTCCAAACACAGGCACACACACTTGTCTTGGTATCTTCATATGCTTTTCACAGTAAACTACTTAAATATATAAAATATAAAGGATGATGAACAATAAATGGCCCTCATCAGGGCCAATCATGACAATCACTTTGATAAATGCCGATGGTATATAACAAGGTTTATATTCAATCAAGATGTACAATAGAAGATTTTAGGTGTTCACGGTTTTGAAGTGTAGAGACACGAGATTTTAGATTAATAAAAAGTGTTTTTACTTAACAACAAATATACAATTTGTTACGACATCGATGGTCAGGCCAAAAGCTCAAAAGCAATAACGTTTCGTTCCCCGGGCCGGCGGCTTTCGTCGGGGCCCACCAGACCGGTTGTCGATCGCTCTCTCGCGGATGTCGATAGAGCAGTCGTGGTGGCTGAGATAACGACCACGACAAAATCATAGTAGTAATTGGTGGTTTCAACAGTCACAGTCCGAGTTGGGGTTACGGAAATATGCAATGATGGACAAAAGGTGAAAATGTATCCTTATTTCATCACCCAAAATTACCGGCATCCTTCATTGATGTATATTGGGACCGTAAAAGAGGTTACACACATGGAGAGGTAAACACTCCATCCTAATCGTTGCTGGTATTTCGCGAGATTCGTCTAGTCGAACGTCAGGTAGCCCCCAACGAGGAATAGGGATTAACCCAACCTCTACGAGACCTGATGCGGTCTCTAATTAATAAGATAACTAGTCTAACTTATAAGATAAATAATAAGTCCAACTATAGTTAGGTATTAGTCTAAATAACAATTGTTATTAATTGCTATTAAATATTGCCATGAGCAAATAAGTTATGAAACGGATAAATATTTATGATCAACTAACATAATACAAGGTGCGGCAAAAAGAACTCCCTGATTAAGAAAACTAATAAAAACTAAACCAAGTCAAATATCAAAAAAAAATGTATTTATAAATTGTACATATAATGCCATTTTTTATTAATTAATTTTAAAAAATAATATCATTTAAGTGGCCACCCTCATTTTGGATACACTGATTGAGCCTTTCTCGGTAATTTTCTATAACTCTACGGGTCATTTCGGGCGGGATAGCAGAAATTTCCTGGGTTATTACTTCCTTCAGAGCTTCCAAAGTTTGTGAACGATGTTGGTACATTTGGGCTTTTAGATATCCCTAGAGGAAAAAATCACATGGGTTCAAATCTGGTGAACGTGGCGGCCTCTCTCCGTCATCTGTCATCATGTTATCTCGCAATGAGACGATATGCCCAGGAAACATTTCTCGCAGAATGCTGAGTGAACGATGAGCTGTGTGCGCTGTTGCACCATCTTGTTGAAACCATACATTTTGTTGTCCATACTCATGAAAAAAATCGTTCAATTTTGGCCGAAGAAAATATTCAAGCATATTACAATAGCGATTAGAAGGTCACTGTTACAGTAGCACCGTCTTCTTCAAAGAAGTACGGACCCCACACACCGGATGCAAAAATGGCACACCAAACAGCAACCTTTGGACTATAGAGTGGTCGCTGGTGAAGTTCTTAAGGATTGTGTTCGGACTAATATCGAAAGTTTTGTTTATTTACCGTACCTGAAAGGTGAAAATGTACCTCGTCCGTAAAAATCAATACATCTGTTCGGGGAATATTCCGAAGAAGATCCCGACACAATGTTGTACGGGTTTCAAAATCTCTCGGGAAAAGTTCTTGAGTGACCATAATTTTGTAGGGGTGCATTTTAAGTTCTTGATGCAGAATTCTCCGAACACTGCGATCGGATAAGTGTAAAGCAGCCGCGTGTTTCCTTGCAGAACGCCGTGGAGATTGTTCCATTGAAGTTCTCACAGCAGCAACATTTTCCAGTCCTGTTGCAGTCCGAGGTCGGCCCGTCGACTTTTTTTTTAGTGCAGAACTTGTTTGCCTAAAATTTTTTATCCAATTATGTATTGTTTTGCTCTCAGGAACGGGATCAAGGCGATTGAGCGCGAACCGAATACGAAACGCACGCTGGGTCGTTATCAGTGAACCGCCATTATTAAATTAATAAATTCTTCGATAACAAACGCACGATGCTCTCCCGACCAAGCCATGATAAATACTAAAAACGGCATAGATAAGGCTTTCTATCGATATAAATATCACTAATGTATTTCCACCCAAGCCCAAACTAAGACCTTATCAAACTAGGGAGTTCTTTTTGCCGCACCTTGTATATTCAAATACACTAATCATCTGTTCTTGAACAGTGATAAAATTTTAAAAGTTTCTATTCCATTTGAAGTTCTTTAGGACTCAAGGGATGGAAGTTGGAAAAAAGGCTTATAGGACTTTTAAAAATAAGTACTGTTGTTTTTTTCCGTTGACTGGTTAAAAATAACTAGGGTTAGAAAAAATGGATCCAAACTTTCGACTTTTGGAAAAAAAGATAAAGGGTTAAGCATCCCTGTGGACTAGTGCTGAATAAATTGAGTGCTTTTTTCATCGACGGAAAAAGAATTTTATTCTAAAATATGTTTTAGTTTCGTCATTATATGCTCCTGATTACAATTTAATGAAAACATTTTTGAAAGATGTTCCAAAATGGGAACACAATATAATTTCTTAAACTCATTTTTTACACATAAACAATGAATATAGCCAAACATTAAGTCATTTATAATATACAAGAATTTATCATACTAAAGAATTATGATTAAATTTTAAAATTTCATATTAATGGTAAGTGCAGAGCACTTGTAGCATTTGCATATTTTTTTAGCACAGTCACAAAAATAGAAGAGTGCAAAACAAATAAGTTTCATGCTTCCATAAAGAAGCTAGTATTGAAATTTCATAGTGCATATAAATGCATATTTTGCGTTTTTTTTTTTTTTTTTTTTGTTTGTCAAGGTATATTTCATCCATTTTGTCTATATTTTTTCCTTGACGTGTTTTTTTATTATTTATTTATACAACCAAAATAATGTGGAATTTTAAAATTATTTTATATTTTGATCATAATATTAATATGGTTGTTGACTTTTCCCAGGCGCATGTTTTTCCTAGAAACACGTTTTGAGAGTTGTTTATTAAGTTGATTGTAAGGTTATTAATTTTATTTATATATAGATGAGATAATATTGTTCAACACAAAAAATATTGATACGAGCCACGGGGACGCCTTTCGCCGACATCAGACATATTCATATTTTAGCAATCGTTAGTGGTTCTCAATGGTTAACCTTCGACCATACGTCCAAATGCGTTTTATTTACTGTTTATTATAAAAAAATGCCTACAGTAAGTATCCAGTTAAGAAAACCCATAAAATAAACCTAAATAATTAATTGTAACTTTTAAGTTGTTAAATAAAGTTATAAATAAAATGTATTCATTATAATAATGTATATTTTGTATTTTATTTCGTATATTGGAGTTCATATTAAGTGCATATTTGTTGAATTTTTAGAGTTACAAGTCCTTTGCCCAATTAATGATTATAGTAGATATATAATGTAAAAATTGTTTATTACACAATAAGCTCATGCTGAGAGTCGTGAGCTACAAAACTAAATTAATTTTACAATTATAACTTTACAACAAATTCGGGCCGGAATTTTAATTTAATTGGTTATTAATAAAGGGTAAGTGCTGAATAAAGGAATTTTTTCTGTCTAAAGAAAATATCAATTCTACTCCGCTGCGCTACTCATTGCCATCTGAGTGTCGACTAATGTGGCAAACTATAAAAAAAACTTTGCCATTAACTCGATATGTGATATGAGAATCATCTTAAGGATTCTTAGGGCCCGGATCAAATAAATTTGGAGCCCCTTAATCATTGCAATAATATACGAATATAAATAATATAAAAAAATACACACCAAGCTAGCAAAATTTTGATACAGTTTTCCAAACCTCGACTAATATAATAAAAAAATGGGAATGAAATTACGAGTAGGTATGTCATTCTTCACATTCCGGTAATAATCATAATAAATTACAGTTAAAACTATTTAGAAATTATAAAAACTAAAAATGTAGCTTGTATAGTAGCACTTAAATATACATTGAAGTTAATCTTATTTATTTAAATTTATTAATATTTCATAAATAATATTTTAGAAATAATATATTAATATCAATAATTTCCATTTCTTACGGGTAACGACGAGTATTTCTAATCAATCTGGACTTTAAGGGAACCCTCTTTAAATTGTTCTAGATTAGGGTTTGTGGTGAAATGGTGGTTTCGTTACCTCCCCTAGCGACAGCTCAGGTGAGATGATGTTAGAATATAACCTACAGAATTTTTATTCTAATCAAATCGAAATGATCATTAATTGATCTACATTAAACAGGTTTTGTTACCACACCTACAACCAAATAATAATAATTTTAACGTAACCATATATTGTTTAATTTGATATTTTATTCGTATATCACCTGATTATAATACACGTAAATGTTTATCCTAGGTCTCAATATAAGTAATAATTCACTGTGTTTGTATAATTAAACGTAATAAGTATTTGTTGAAGAGTATAAAAAAAAAAATCAGAAGATTCAGTTAATTAGTGAACATTCTTTATAAAAAATTGAATATTCTGTACTATTGGACTCACCTAATACTGGTTTTTTAGAAATTTTTAAAAATAAATTTTGATGTAGTTATTTAAAAATCCTACAATTTTATTTTGAAAATTAAATGCAATTAATGTTGTTTACTAAAATATATTTTGAAGAGCATTTTATTTGAACTGCTTGCGTAAGAATTGTATGTTAATTAATAAAAATTAAGCAACGGTAATATAAATCAGGATAGTTGAATTAAAATAGGTCTATGCAATTTACTTCTTACACATGCTCGTACAAATAGGAAGGAGTTTGTTTCGGTCGTCATTTGAGCAAATTCTGTAAGACAGAAACGTGATGCTTTCGTATTCCTTAGTAAATTTGCATGCCATTAAATGAGCTTGGAGAATCTTCCCAATTTAGTCAATTAATGAATGAGAATGCTATTTAAATATGAGAGTCACATTGAACGTTCTTAAAAAATAGTAAATTCAATAGAGCTTTAAAAATACGTTTTTAATGTATTATACTCGTACATCAATATAGATATAATCATGATATGGATTTGTGGAACATACGGATCAATTAATTAAATAAATAATGTTTACTTTATTATATATTTAAATTTTTTTTGTTAATTATTTATATGTAATATTAACTGTTAAATTTTTGGAAAAATGTAAGCGCATTTAATAGAAAAAAAATCAAATAAGTATGTTCATATATATTCGTATTTAAAGAAATGTTATTTGTTTAAACACCATATTTTTAATACAATATTTGATGATATTTGATTTTTTATTAAATAATTTTGTCCGTTTAAAATAAAATTGACTCCTATGTGTCACAAAAAAAAATAAAAAGGGGGCAATAAGTAAATAATTATTTAACTATATGATAAGTAAAACGTATATTGCTTCATACAGTTCAATGATAGGTATTCGTTATCAATAACCATAAAATAAATATTTTGTGTACTTGTAGAATTGTATTTATGTTTTTGAAGATAAAATGAATTTTAAATTCCAAATGATAAAGTCTTAAAAAGCAAAATCCTTTAATATATGCATTAAAAAATTAATTTTCACCAACTAATCTAAATTTACTAATTATGGAAATAAATGCAAACAAGTTTCTTAACTCATTTTACATCAACTATTGGAAAACGAATTGATTGTTAATCGTTCAAATTAGGTCCATTATAGATCGTGTTAAGATGAGATGTAATATAATAAAATATTTATAGTTAACAGGCGTTGTTTTAAAATAACAAATAAAGTTTATTATTGATTTATGGTGGGTGAGAGGGGAAAATATTTGCCAGGAATCGTGCAGCTCAATTTGGCACGTAACATAATGGCCAACACATTGGTTATCATTTATGGTTCGTCATTCGTGTTCTACACTTATTAATTAAAACTTTCAATATTAGTGTTAATGATATTATTATCTGTACTTGGTCAATATATTTACTGGTGGATCTGTGTATTAAAACTTCCACACATTATACTATATTTTACTGAGTACAAAATTCTCAATTTATAATTTTTAATCAGTTACTATATTATATAATATTTGTTTGTACCGAAAGAAAATATAACTAAAAGATATTCTAATGAACAATATACATTTATAATATAATGACGTATTGGTATTATACGGTATAACTTATACTGAGTATAAAAATGAAATTGTATCAATCTTAATATTATATCTATAGTCTAGCGTCTGAAGTACATTCCTTCGAGGGAAATAAAAAAAAAAAACTTTACAATTATGTGATTTAAATACAAGACTCTCAAGAAAAAGTAATCTAAACACTAACCCGCGTTGTAGTCTAACGAAAATAATTTGTTCTTGTACACAACGGAGTAAAAGTTGCTAAAGTCTGTTGTCACACAATCTACCATGTGTATATGCCGATGGATACTGACTGGACTCAATAATGAGTCTTTGTGACACTAAAGTTTTCGCATTAAAACCCATATATTGTTGCTGGGAAACTAAAGAATACGCGTTGTACTATGGTATATAGAAAAATCAGGTCAACTAAATTTCAGTTTTTACACTAGTATACCTACACTTTGTTTTTCTTTTCGGGGGAAAGAATTCCCCCGCTGCACTACCACTCCTAGCCACATACCACGATACGCAATATACGTTTCAGTCAGTAAGTTTACCAGATCCAGATAAGTAAAGCATATCCAAAGTTCCAGGCCGTTTCGCTTGGGCTAAACTTTTTGACATTATTGTAATTTATTGTAAGCCACGCTAAATCTGGTTTAAAATTAATGTTTAATTAACGACCGTTCCATGGACTATGCAACCTTCTTCGTCTTCGTCAATTTACATATAGACAATAAGACTTTCACATGAGAACGCGATCACAACCGATGTATGGTATCCACGAGATGTGATGACACCGGGTAGTGTTTTATACATTTATTATAACAATAATGATATCGAATTTGCTTGAAAATAATTATTATTTATAGCTCTTTTCACCAAAATACCAGTATATAAATTTTTGAGATGGTTTTAAAAATTATAGTGGTTTACAATAAAGGTTAAGTATATTATAACTTATCGTTGTGTATCCATCGAATAATATTCCCTAGAGAAATACCGTGATCAGTGGATTGAGGAATCACTAAACACTAAAAACACTTGTATTTCGTGCATTAAACAGATTAGAAATTGTCTGCTTCGAAGGGAAAACAACTTAGAAATAAAACCTTTTTGTAAAAAAAAAAAAAAACGATAAAACATCTAGACTTGATTCGGATCATTTAATTTTGTAAATTTCTTGAAGTCGATTTTCATAATTTATTGATCATAAAATTTACTACTTTTGCAGTAGAATACATTTTAGAGAAACTTTAAATTGAAATTAAATTAACACCTTTCGTAAAAATTGTGTAGAAAAATAATATTTTAATCGTTTATATTTATATGAATAGAGAAGAGATTAAAATGAAAAAAACTTATGAAAATGTAAATGCGAAATTCAAAGCCAGAATAAATTATATTAACATTATTATTTATTTTCAATGTTCTTATAGTCTATCTAACTAACTTTTAGTGGCTAATGAAAATTTTAAATGTAATATACAAAGAATGCATTCTCAAAAATTATTAATTGTATACTTGAACAATTACTATAATATTTTGTTTAAAAAAAGTTAATGAATTTATTCTTGTACAGAAAACACTAATTAATATTTTCATTTCAGAGCTATGTCTGAAAAAACGTTAAAATTTATATCAATACCCAAGATTAATATTAATGATGTACCATACCTTCATTACACCATGCACTCATAATATTATCTATGATGAATTATGTCATATTACCTTCGACGTACTATTATTTTTACACAATTACTGTATTTGTAACATTGTATACATTATATTATAAAGTGTTACTAATTTACTTGGATAAAGGTATAATTACTGTTATTTTGTATTCATGGAATAGCCCTTATGGACCTAAATGTTTTATTAATAATTAATCCATTAAATTATGGACAGTAAATTTAATGTAAGATAAAATTAACTTTTATGTTCAATATCATTACAACCAGTACTAAAGTTAGCAGTTAATACTATACATCAAATATTTTGAGTTCTGTACAATTGTCATATATGAAACACACGAAGGAAACAAGAAATTGCGTTTATATCTCATGCATAATAAGTTATTTTTTCCCAACTAATTTTTATTTTATCATGACGAAGAGCTTAGGGAATCTAAGAAAATTATATGTTGTTAAGTACGTTTATGAACTTATATCTATAATAAAATTAATAATTTTTTTTACCCATCTACATAGGTATCTTACAAATTATTTAAGCACCACTTTATGTGAATCTCACGAGTCGCCACTGCATATAACTCGATATAAAATGAAAATAAACGGTATTCAAAATAGTACGGAAAATGTTTTTGATGTTTTTTTTTGGCATTTGCAGAGAGTGGTTGTCTATGAATAAATTAATTTAATTTTACTTTCCTAAGAAATAATTGTTAAAAAAAACTTTTTTTTAAAATCATTTAACGAATAGACTTTAATACATAAATATATTATTTGTTCAATTTATATATTTACAACTATATTATTTTTATTTAATGTGATATTTGTTAAATTCTAAGATTATTTATAATTTTATTAATAATAAATTATTATAAAATTGCTTATTACTTACTGAACCATGTCAACACATCTTAACTCAATAAAAATCATCAACCACTTAGTAGAAGGTTTATTTTTAATATAATTATAAGACGTATAAATGATTACCTATTTACTTAACGGTTTAAATTGATTAAAAGGAAATGAAATAAGTCAGTTTTGTTCCGAATTGAAATATGCATAAGCTTAACAATTACTTAATCACTCTGTACATTGGCGATTGCTCAGGGGATAAGGTCATAGTTAGTTAACTGAAAAGTCAAACTTGCATTTGCATGAACTTAGTTGTCGTATAGAGCTGATTAAAACTTTAGCGTATGAACGGACTACTAGAGTGGAACAATACTGCATCGACCGGACATTGCTTAATCCTCTACAGTCAATCCTCTACACAAATTTTTTCATGATTTAATTGCACGCCCTTAAATTATCCGATTCACTTGTATTGTCACTCTTGGAAGTTTTCGAATTATTTCTTATTAATTTGTTTGAAATTTCAAATCAATGAATTATAACCAATAGATTTTATGCATCGTGAGTTTATGTATATATTCATTGATTTTTTCTACAACTAATATTGCGAATAATATGCTGCAACAAGTATAAATAACAGATTTAAAATGTGACAATAATGTGCAAAATATTTACGGCCGTGTTTACTAAACATTAAAAAAAAGGAAGTTTTGAAATTGTATTTCATTGTTGGGAATATACATACAAATATTTTTTTTTTTTTTTGTTAATTCAGTTAGGGACATTATATTTTATTCATAGAAATACCCAAAAGCTTGGAATTCCAAAGTGTAAATTCAATTCTAGGCGGCGTGGACACAAATTAAATTTGCATACAATTTTTTATGCAAACAAACACACAAACATACATAAAACCTTGTAATATGGTATATTTATGTATGCAAGTTAAATAATAGTATATAAAGGAACAAGGAACTAAGGAACAAAAAGGGTAGATCTATTTTTTTAAATGAATAGAAATCAAATTAAAACTGTGTATAAAAATATATGTATCTTCTTTTTGAACGATTCATTTGCAGTATTAGAACGGTAGTCTGTTGTAAATAAATGTATAAGCTGTTTGTTGAAAAAATCAAAAAAAAATGATATTTCGTTAACTCTACCTTTGTGTAGCACATGGCGTATATGATTTTAACAATCTGTATATTAATTATTATAAAAATCTATTGTAATAATAACAAAATAACTAAAATTGTAAATATTGATCCAAAATTAACATTTTACAAAATACACTAATAGTTTCGTTAAATTTGTATATAATATTTTAAATTATTTCATAAGTATGAAAGACATTTTTATTATAGTACAACTATATTGACTGTCCTTTCAAAATACATTCTATAGAATATCATAAGTAAATTAAAAAAATAAATATAAATTTTTTCAGTTGATAATAGGGGAAATCAAACCAATAAATATATAAACATATATAATTGTCAATAATGGTTTAGAGCCATGTTTACAAGTTACGAAAATCTTTTTGTATGGATTTATAAGGAGTGAGAGGTTGTTAATTAAGGAAAATACTGCGTTATACTTATTATTTAGTTGGTTTTAGTTTTACAAACTATTAGACATAAATATTGAGACTCTAAATGCCAGTGCTTTAGAATTTGCTTAAAACTTAAATTTGCTGTTGTTTACAAAATTGATTTTTAAGTGGAAATATTTTTTTACGGTATACGCCAATAATAAATATTCAACTCTTTTCAAAGATAAAATATCCAACATATATATGGTATATGAATAAATAATACAATACTTAGCAACAGATAAAATTCAAATTGGTTTTATAGTTTTAAAATTATTAAGTCATACAGAATAAAATGAAAAAAAATAAATAAAAATAAAAGCTTATGAATGGTATTTAACAATAATATGATAATAATGACAATGAATTTAATGAACGACAAAAATATAATATTTTCTATTTTATAGAAAAATTGTTAAATAATCCTATATATGTAAAATAATATATGTTGATCCCAATATAAGCAATGTTCAAAATAAAAATAATAAACTTAAACAAATAATAATGAGTATTACTGATAACGCGGAAACAAAAGGACAATAACAGTATGTGTAGTAATTTCATTAGATAAATTATGTTTTATTGTTAAAAATGACTTCTACGCATTTCAGAATTTAACTTGATATCAACGAAAAATACATTTTTTTTTCCACTCTGAATCTAAAACCATTTGAGATAAATGAGAATAAATAATTGCCTGAAAATACTTATTTGGAAATGCAACTTTTTACGGAATAAAAACATAAATTATTCATACTTTTATAATGATGAAATGTAATCCTGTCACTAAGAAATCATTAAATTCCGATTTCATAACGCTTCAGAATGGAATTAGTCATAATCTCAAACGCATAATAATGTAATAAAAAGTAATTTATTTTACACAAATGGCATGTAGAAATACGTGAATGCCGTGACTGCCATGACGTTTGGTATAACATAATTTTGACTTTTCATGGATTCTCTATATGCATTTTCTCGAAATCCATAGTACCCTGAATGTTATGGAGTCGCATATGCATGCATTATTTAATAAATTTTTTTAATAAATGCGCGATGAATAAAAATGAAATTATTTAAAGCTGATTCGAGTACGACGAAAAAAAAAGATTTATGTAAAATTACTAAAATTCAACTATTAGAGAATTAACATACATACGATACTGCATATTTTGTTTATAAATTCAAATTTTAACTTAAAAACAAAAATAAATAAATCCATCGAAAGAATGAGAAGAAACCTTGTAGTAAAGTACTTTTTTTTTTTATATGTTAATAAAAGCTAGGTTATATAGCGTATAAGTGTGAAATTCAAATGGGCACATGAAATTTTTCTGTCTTGTGACCTCGGATTGAAATGGGGTTTTCAGGGGGGGGATGTGAAATACTAAAATACACATTTTTTGATGATTTTCAAATTTCTTACCTTTTCATTATGCACATGGGCAACAAAACTTGCATTTTTTTAAATAGTATCATAACATGTATTATTCATTAGATTTTGATTGATCATATCTTTTAAACATTTTTTAAAAGTAAACTTTTTTCAACAAATTCACTGATTTTCAGCAAAAGTGAAACTTAAAACAAAAAAAAAAAATGTTTGCAGATTTCTAAAAAATTTAATAATGTTTGTATTTTGTCATTACAAAATTATTTATCATTAGAGACAGGATACACAGAAAAAGGAATTTTATTGTTATTTAAATTAAGCAAATGTTTAATTTTATGTTTAATGTTAAACAATTTATGATAAAATAAACAAAATAATTTTATGAACTGTTCGAAGTTTTGTCTATTTTGTTATAAAAATGTTCCTAAATGTTGCGTGATATTCAGTAGTTTTCATAATATGCTCAAATGACAAAATACAGTTATTTTTAAATTTTTAAAAATTGAGCAAAAATGTTTATTGTCTCAACTTTCAATTATTGTAAATCAGCCAATTGTTGAGATAAGAAAACAGTTTATTTATAAAATGCTTAAAAAAAATTAATATATCTGATTCTGGTGTTGAAAATACATACATATAAATATTATATTATTTATATGTATATATATATATATATATATATATATATAAATACATATCGTATTTCTATTTAAAAAAAATGCAAATTGTGTTGTGCATGTGCGCACACTAAAATACTAAGAAATTTGAATATTATCAAAAAATGTGTATTTCAGTATTTCCTATCTACCGCTGAAAATCTCATTTCCATTTGAGATCATTAGACAGAAACATTTCGTGTTACCATTTGAGTAAAACGCAATTTATAACCTAATATACTTTATTTTATTGTAAATAATGAAATGTACAACATATATTTACTATAACACAGGAATAAAGTAATAAATTAAACAAACATGATAATAACATATTGGTCAATAACACGTATACAAATATTATGATATTGTTCAATTAATTTATGTTTTTGCACAATTTAGGATTTGACTTGTGCAAGACAATACATATGTATGTTATAATCTCAATAATTTTATTTTTATTATTATTCTGTGTACTCTGTTAATTTACTATCCCGCTGTGACCCCACTCTTTATCATAAACTTCAGTAGTATGAACGAGAAGTAATAAAAAAAAAATTTAAACTGCATAAAAAAATGAAAAAAACAAAAAAAAAAATGTAAAATACTAATTTTCAACGGTTACAAGGAGGGATTAGTACACGTTTTATTTCGCTTCAATCCTATGTATATGATACCGGGTAGCATAATACTGCAAACCATTCATGTACCTATTATATATGAAACAAATTATATCATGGAGGTGAATAAATACATATATATACATATATAGTAAATACATATGTGAGGAACAATGGATGGAGAGTCACGAGGTGGGTATATGCTGCTCAGGTGTCTTTTATTTTTGCGCGATGATAATAATTACTATTACTGCCAGCTATCGAGGGTAGACAGAGAAGCAAAACGAAAAATACCACCAGTGTCCGGGGGCAATAAATTCAATTAAAAATTTATAATATTTATTCAGCAGTCGAGATAATTCGTTTTTTTTTTTTTTTTTTTTTTTTTTTTTTATCAAACCCATAGGATGTTCATTGAATTTTTTATCCAAGTGTTTATAGTCGTGATAGGAAATAACGATACTATTGAAGTCGATAGAAAGACAATTGCAACATGTGGTTATATTTAAAATAAAACTGCACTGTATAATAAATGAAAGAATTTTAACTCCACTATTAATTTTACATAGTCAGTACCTATATAGAACTGTTTTATATTTGAATCGTAAGAGTCCATTGATCCGATTTATTCACCATAGGTAAGTTTAAACAATATAACATGTATTATAGTAAAAATATATATGATATACGTTTAATGCTTATGTTAAAATACTGTTTAAATTATAATTCAAATCTAAAATTAATACACAGGAATTTATTGTGCAAAATGTGTTCTATAGTTCCAATATATTTGTTCATTGTAATATATGCATTACCGTATGCATCAAGCTATAATTATTATATTTATATTATTTATTTATATATATATATATATATATATATATATATATAATTAAACTATTTATGAAGTATTAATTAAATAATTAACATTGAATGAAATATGTTAAAAAATAGAATAAAATTATTTTATTTGTTTAATAATCATTTATTGTATACGCTAATTTATACACCTTAATATGAACTATTAATTTGTATACAAATACGAGTATATGATTAATAACATAAAAAATAAACAGTTATTCTAGATAAATTCTTCAAAACCCGAATAAGAACTATAATTACTATTACTTCAAATACTTAAGAATGTGAAGTTATATATCAACGACACCTCAATATAAATTGAGTTTTAACAAAAATTATAATCGAGTGTGCATTTATAAATTAGGTATTACTAAGTCCACGAGATGATATATGAACAATATATTCATACGTAATACGCGTACTTCATCAATGGTCTTTTTGCACAAAATATAATACACGAACGTCTTCTTATTCGTAATTAATTGTCATAATGAGGAATATTAAAATCTCATCATTACATTGCCTCTAGGTATATCTTTGATCTCAATGTCTTCAAAAGATGATTATAATTCAAAGAGGTTAATCAAATAATTTTAATTTCAAAAATACAATAAAATAACAACAGAGTCCTGTTATACAAGTATAAACTGTGCTGTAAAATTAATTTACATACTATTAATTGTAAACTAAAAAAAAAACAAAAACAATTATTAGTATATTCATTATATATATATATATATATATTTAGTATTAAGTGGAAATAACCGAATAATTCATAATATCAAAATAAATTTAAAAGCAAACTCAATTTGATGAACCAGTATCATAAACGTACTACTAAACTAAAATGCTCAGTACGCAAATAATTAAATTGAACTATGAAAAACAAATGTTCATGATTACAATTATATCGTCAATTATACACCAAATTGGCCTTCAGATTCAATTACGAGATTCAAAGCTTTATTTTTGTTATAATTCTATAAACGAGATTGGTGTACGGAATTTAGGATTTTAGGCAGGTCTTTTGAAGATAAAGTAGATACGCAATAAGTATTGATACAATTGTTTAGCGCAACCAAAACACGTATCACTTAGTTGGATTAATCTTAGTAATATATATAATCTTAGAGCATACTCTAAAAATTAAATTCCATAGTTTTAACCTCAAAGAAAAACAATTGAAGGAAAGAAAGTCTGGGGAATTCGTTTTTCTTGCCGTAAAAGAGGAACATTCGAAATTGATGTAGGGATAAGACCTCAATTCTATCCAACAAGTTAATAAGAAGTAAATTCAAAAAATTCAAGGGATTATTCAGTACATTTCAGCGTAAAAAAAAATGATAAATATAAAATAGACGCAAACAGAAAATATATATTTTTAGCGTTTCTCGCTTCCCGACACAAGTAATTGCAAAATTATAGCCTGTGGAATGTCGTAGCTTTCAAAAAATCTATGCAATTCTTGTTGAAATCGGTAGGGTGGTTTCCCAATTGACCCTAAAGATACAATCAATCATATCCATTAAACATTCATGTAACAAAGTCTTACGGGGGAAAAAAAAAAATCGTAATATAAAGGAATTTTTAAAATATAATTACTTAATAATTAATTATGATGGTCATGACTCTTAAAAATAATTCGTTAAATAGAAAATTTCGTTTAATGAAAGTTTCAATATAATTGTGTATTGACATATAAGTGTAGCTAGTAATATTAAATTATGTACCACAACCATAGGCGTGCGCATACTTTGTCCGCAGGGGAGGCCACCCAAAAAAATTGAACCAAAGATTCTTGTACTAAAGGCTACTAGTATAATTAAATATTTTAAATTTTATAAAATATTTATTTCATTCAATATGCAAATATTAAAATAAATACTATTTACACTTACACAATTTATATCTAAGAAATTCTTATTTACATATTATTATACTATTTACAACTTCATCCTTCTGTCCACGAGAGTAGTTTTTGAATGTATCAATTACATCTTAAATTTTTATATTATATGCAAGTCTGATTAGTCTGATTAATAACTAATAACTTTATTACATTTATTCACAGATATCAATTCTGTACAATAAGATTAAAATTTGCTTTATTTTATTCATGTAAAATGTAAAAATGTTCGCTATCTTGTATAGTTTAGATATACATTTATTAAAGAAAAAGCCAGAGTCCGCAGGGGGGGCCCTTCGGCCACCTCCGTGCGCACGCCTATGACCACAACAATATTATTAATAAAATGAGACAAGCGGTTACTTAATATCATAATCATACCTACAGAAGAAAAAATAATAGATATTTACTTTAAATAATGTGATTGTATTTATATATATATGGATCAATTTTTTTCTTCAAATTTGATCTAAACATAAATGTATACTAACTGATTAACATAGTTAGTAGTGTTCTCATAATTTTTAAAAATTTTATAGCTAATCGTTCTATAATTCAGAATTTTTAAGTGATTTATTCATCTTAAAAAAATATTAAATATATATATAGTTATAAATAGAGCTTTTTACAGCATCATGATAAAATATTGTCGCATGATAAGATAATCGTACACATCGAAAACTGCAGAATGCATTTTCAACTAAACAATATCGTACGACCAAAATATGTCAAACAAAATTTACCAAAATAAACTGATTAGATTCTAATTCAGAGGCATCCTAACTTGTTATATTACGATCCATTTTCGAAATTATTTCAATTTTGGCGTCCCACAATAATAAAAATGACCTTTTTTTTATTTTGCTGTTACGAATAAAAGATAAATTAAGAAAGATAGTTTATTATATGTAATTTAATTAGTAAGTACATAATTTTAATGTGAAAGATGTAATTGTTGCCTATTTTTCATTACTGACTGCATTGATATCCAATTCAACGTTTGTTAGCTTGAGACGTAGTGAGTTTGACAATATCAATCTGCTCCGTAATTTGGTTTTGATAGCAATCATTATCGAAAATCCCACTTCACAATTTTATGATGAAATGAACGGGAGTAGCATCTTAACAGCTTCATTGGAAATAGTTGGATAAGTTTCTTGAACAGAAAACCAGAAACTTATTAATTTTTTTTCGATTAAAATTAATTTTAAATAAAGTATCTTCTAATAGTTCGATTAATTCTTCTTTAGGTCTTGTTAACAACCCATTTGTGATTTCATGTTCTTCAAAAGATTTGAAATTCATTTCATCTATCGATAATTTTCCATCTTACTCAAACAATATGAATCAAAATTATCTTTCAATGTATTTAAATCATTAGAAATAAATATTATAAGTTATCATCAATTTTTATTTGTTTTGCAGTTATAAAATTAGAAAATGATTCAAAATAGTCAAACATTTTGATTTTAATATTAGTTTTCCACAGCAAAAGTTTTTTTCACAAATGCTCGAATTTTGTTGTGAACTGAAAATATATCTCCGTCTATTCCTTGTAAATATAAATCGTTGTTAATTTAATTTTTAAAATATATTTGCTAAATACGTAAATTTTAAAATAAACTTCTCATCATGTAAGAATTTCACGTAAACGTTTTTTTTTCATCCAAATAATACGTAACGTCTTCGCGAAGTTCAACTAGTAAGAACTTTTCTCTTCGATAGCTAACGTACCTCAGAGTGAATAATTATACGAGGCGTACGTAGCTTTTTGATTAGTTGCGGTAAGATTAAAAATATTATGCTTAAAAGTTTTTAGATATTCTAATTTTCTTTCATAAAATTCGAGTAGTTTATTTTTCATTTATGGGTGATCTGTAACTATATGTTGATTTAGTTCGGTCGCATAGTCTCATTTGGAAGTATACATCCACTAATACATAGAGGTCGTGGATGTTCTTCGTCTTCGTTCCACGAAAATCCAAGTTTGAAATATTCAGAACAATATTATCTAAAAGTTTTTATTTGTTTTGACTGCAAAAAACTTGTTGTGAACTCATCATCAATTAATTTTTTTTTTAACCGTTGACATAAATATTATCTCTGTTTCTTCAGTTTTCATAGAACTTTGAGTCATTAACTTTTTATTTAACCATTTGTCCATAGTAACTGTACAAAAGCACACAAAAAAATAACGAATTTATTGGTTATTTGAAAAATAGTAAAATTTAAACTCTTTGCGTGTATCGTATTCAATGTACCATGTGTTACGGACAATAATCAATTGATTTGAACGTCACGCAGGTACTAATTTGTTTCAAATAAATTTTTATTTTTTCAATAATTATTAATCTGATTGTGTCGTGTTGATACAGTCGCAGCATAGACATACAGAGAAATATTATTATGTCTATGGATCGCAGTATATTTGTAACTGTCACAAGCGCAGATACCAGTTTATGATAATATTTAATTTAAACACGAACGAAAAGTAATAGAAACACATGCCTGAAAAATATAACGCGACCCACTAAAAATATGATCGCGACGCACAGTTTGGGAACCTTTGAAGAGAACATACAAATGATAGTCATCATTTTAAAACATAGAAAATTTGTAGTATTAATTGTCTCCAGAGGATGAATGTGACCGATCTTCTGAAGCCAAATCAACGTCAAAATCAATCGAATTTGTGGATGAGGATTTAAATATCAGCATTGATATTCTAATCAGCCCAATTCAAGCAAGGTTTTAAATTTGGGATAAAAGTTTAAATAATTATTTTGATAGATATTTAAAAAGATCTGCTGGAAATTTTTATTTTGTTATACCCAGGATTACGAAAAATTATCAAGTCAATAACAAAAATTAAAAGGCAAGTATTAATCAAGCATGTAATAATGTATGATACATACTATACAGTATAAAGTATATAAAGTATATAGTTGAATACAGATATAATTCAGTATTATTATTATGTACCTATGGTTTACTTAATATATTTATTTTTTATTACTACTTATATTTACTTAATATAATAAATAATATAATTACATAAATAAAAATTATTTCATCCTTTTTTCGATTTTTCTCTTTTTTTTTTCTTCAGCAATAGTTCATATCCCATGCATACAATTATAATATCACCCATAGTAATTTGTTGGACAATCAACTTAAAAATGTATATTCAATTAATTCCTAATATATACGAGACCGCACAATACACATAATACAATATAACATACAATACATAGTTCAGTGCTGTCTATGACATTTAAATGTAATGGATGGCTATACTCTATAGATCGTACGATAAAATATTGTCTGCATGACTTGACTATCACCTTATCATAAGATAATTGTTTTATAAAATAAAAAGGTGTAAATAGCGTCGCTTCGACACGCATTAAATGAACATGGTCAATTTGATGAAAAAAAATTGGTCACGTGCAATTTCTACAAAACTACATTTTGACGAATATCAATTCAACACATTTTTATTATATTCATTCAATTTTGTAATAATTTAAACAATGAATAAGAGTAATATGTTCAAGTCTCAGCGAATACTTGACGAATATCTCAGGTTGGTGTGCTGGTGTTATTTCTATTATGATGCATGATGAGAATTTAACAAAACAGATAGCATTAAGAATACATTTTATGAAATTGGTCGTATATGACTATAATAATTAATATTATTATACTATAATATATATAAATAAAATAAAATGCATAAAAATTGTCTTGCATGGGTTACATACAACTTTTATCGAAGGGTTTTCATATCGAGCCATAATATAATTGTACCATAAAATGCGTTGAATTGACATTTGTTAAAATATGCCGATACGCCGAACTTGCAACCGTTGACATTTCATATGCGTCCAATTGTTTTGAGTCAAATTTACCCCGTAAAAATCTAATTTAAGTTGGGCGTCGATGATATACTATTAAAAAAAATGATGGACAGTATAGCGAAAAGAAAATTAATAAACTTAAAACACAATGGAGGAACTAATTGTTCTCCATTTAATAATTTTATTTTTTTTTCGCTAATGAGCATTTTATTAATTCAGTTATTTTAGGTACATGTAATATTTTACTTAAAGTTAACTAGTTAAAAAATAATATGTGAATATGTCAATCAATTAATGGACTTTATATGGGATGAAACTATATTACTACATCACTGCCGGGTATAATAATAGTTTTTATATTCACTAATGCCACGTTTAAATTGAAAATTGGTAATTTGCAGGAATACTTTGCAAAAACCATTTAATAACTGTATAGTTTATAAAATTGTAGGACTATAATATACCATAGTCATGAGGCCTACGAAACAATTTGTACTAGCTGTAATACCTGACAACCAAGATAATTTATCCTTTGGTAAGGTTATAAATCAGTATGGTAGGTATCTACAATTTTTGACCGGTATACTGCTAGTATTTTCAAACGTGTGTTAATAATTTTACCGGAAATTAAAACCCACAACTCATTTAACATATTGATTTATGATTTAGTAAATCTTGTCTCATAAAAATGAAATAAAATATCGTGCATGTTTTGGTTACTAACGTCTTTGTACCACGGTTTATCGAAATATTAGTTATGCAGTATCCGTTTAATCGTTTTCCGTCATAGTTAATATACAGAATACGTGCGTGTGTGTATATGTATGTATAAATGAATTACATTTTTTTAAATTTATTCAAAGTTTATAAATTAATCATATAATATCATGGTATATTTCTTTAATAACTTGTAAGATGTAAACAATGAGCTTAACAGTATTATTTAATAGAATATTTTACAATATATAATATCATAAATTTATATATAGGTATAAATATATAGTTTATAAACCTTTCACAACTATCTTAAACAGTAAAAAGTACCCGATGAGCACTACCAGTAAGCTCTCGAAACCTGAAGGACCTATGATAGAGAACTTAATACCTCAAATTAGATTGAGATTATGTTATTACCAAAAAATTATGGCGAGGTATTGGAAATACAAAAAATCACATCAGAGATACGTAATTTACTATAAAAATGTTGATGTTATAATTTTTTTTTTTTTTTAGCTATTGTGTTATAATAGTGATTATAATTCAAGAAAATAAAATATTAATCACTCAATCATTTGTCTTATATATATATTGTATAGTATACAAGGAGTATACTATACAATATATATAAGAGGTGTATTAATATAGCGATAAAAAAAATATAAATTACCATACAATTTTAAATATTCAACTTATAAATCACTATACAATTTGTTATTTATGTTAAATTAGAAAATCATCATAATTGTATTGACAATTTTGACAATTCAGCATTTGAGTTTCGTAAACTTCAAGATTTTAATTTTTTTTTTTTAATTTAATTTATAGAAAAATTGAATTACGAGTATTATAATTATTAAGAATTTGTTTTTGATTATCACACATAATAAAGAATGAAATTACTGCCCATCAGAAAATTGTATTATAGTAAAATTAAATTAAAAATATGAAATTATAATGTTCATTACAATTACAAATTCTGAAGTAACTAAAAACTTAAAACTAATATTTATTAAAATAGTATTTTAAACCATTTTTATAACTACGAAGAAAAAAATCATGACAATAATTTATAGTATAAATGATATAGGAATTTTTTTTTTTTTTTATTTCACAGTTAAACAAAGTTACTATAAAATATTTATGAATTTTAATAAAATATATGAGAAGGTACATGTTTTGTTGGTAATTCTAGGCAAACATACTTTTATCGATGCAAAATGTAACTTTAGTTTTTAAAACGTATAATTTTTCAAAGATCACTTTAAGTTATTCGTTTTAATTAGCTTTTTTTTTCTTATGGTCATTTAAAAATTTTTATTAAAATGTTTTTACTATACTTACATACATAATTGTATTTATTTATTTGTATATAAACTATAATGGTAAAGTATACTTAAGTAAATGTAACTGTTTCACATATTCAGGTAAAACTTATATTAATATTTTAATTTATCATATCAAATACACATACACTCATTTATTGTTTAATTATTTCCGAATGAATATTAAATAAAACAATTATTAGTTAACTAATAGTTTTCAAGTTATTACACCAAAGGAGAGAAATGTGTGTATCAGGGTATAAACGGTAATAATGCAGTATCGGTGAAGTTGGTAAACATATTTCCCTGGTTTGTTTTTCCATTAATTACCACTTATTAAAGATACAAAACAAAAAAATAATCATATATTTATTTTTATTTGTATGTATTTTTTGAATTTTCCAGTTTTATAAATGAATAATTAAACAGCACTTCCCTAAAAAAAAAAAAAAAAACTATGTAGGAGTAATGTCTCATGCAATCGCAAGATCCTGAATCTTTTGTTTTGCCTTGCTATTTTATTCTTTAGTTATAATAATTAAAAAAAAAAAAATTAAAATATAATAATAATAATTATAATAACTATATTAGGTAACCTAATTTGAAAAAAAATTAATTTTTTAAGTTCAATTCAATTTTATAGTTATTAAGGTTATTAAAAAAAAAAAAGACAGCTGACCCTAAATAGTTGAAAGAAAGACAAGGGAAAAAGAGAAAAAGAAGTTAGTAAAATAAAATAGTAATAGAAGTATGGTTATAATTATAACCATTATAACCATATATATATATATATATTAAAAATATTTTTGAAAACTACTATTTAGTGGCTCACAACATCAACTATCAATTAGGTACATTAGTATCTGTACATTACACAACGAATATTTTGTTATGCAGAAAAAACAAAAACAATATGTATAAAATCTTATACTGGTTTATCTAGTAGAATAAATTAATATTATAAAACACATATATTTCACGAAAATGGATGAGTAAGTGGCTACATTGTAGCCGCTATCTATTTGTAGTGCATTACGACACAATTTTTTTCGGAAATAAATGTATACGAATAGGTGCACTATGAATTGAAAATGTGTGTAATACACTTTTAAAAATTGTTGATATAAATATATATATATATATACATTGGGTATCGATTATTTTATTACCGTGTTCGCAGCATATGTAATTTCACACAAAAAAGGCAACTTTTTTAAATGTAGAACAATAAATCGGACCAATATTATGTCTTGAATATTATTATTCAATATACACAAGAGAAAATTATTTCTGTATTCTATAAATACATTATTATGTATTCGATTAATAAATAATATGTATTATTATATTATCCAGTTTAATAGGTAAAAAGTATTGGATTTGGAATTTTTATTAGGCTTTAATCACACGAAAAATATTATTATTATTAGTTTGTCTTTTTTTAAAAAAATATTTTCTTACTTGTCTATTTTCATAAAAAAAAAAATATAATTATACCCACTGATAAATAATATTATAATATTTGACACAACTAAATTAAATTTAAATTGAACGGAGGGAATAAAAATTAAATTTAGTCCGTATAATATAATTAATATGCATGTACATGCACTTTCATTAAATATTAGGTATATATGTAATCAACAAGACAAGACTGGTGGTGGAATTTATTTAAATACAATAAACAATTAATTTTCACTTTAATAAAGGAATAGCAAGTAAAATGAAGTATTAATCGTACATCAAAATATATGTTTTATAAATACTTCACAGGTATTATACATTATAGGCATTTCTACATTATATATCGCCATTGTCATAAGCTATTTTTTTTTACCAGTATTTTTGCTAACTGTTTTTAGATAAAATAACAGTTGCAAACTACTTGCGTCCCAAAAAGAAGGTATATTAAGCATGTAATACATTCGACCGGTAACTTGCTTTCCGATATTGGGACGCAAGTATCCTATGCTATAACTAAGTATCGATGTGTTAACTAAAATGTATGATACCTATCGATAACTAATCAATTTTACTACATTGGTCCAATACATTGAGTGAATCGTATTAGCATTATGTTAGCAATAATTGTATCAGATTTATCTGTATATTAAACTCGTATGTCACAACTAATTAGATTTTATCAGACTCTAGGTACCGAGTAGATCGATTAGAAGAATTTTTGATTTTATACTTAACCTTACCATTTGATATTCATGATTTATTTAGTTCTAATGTCTTTTTTTATTAATATTTTGAATTTTATGCTAAAAAATTATTTCATACTAGATTTATATATATATATATATATATATATATATATATATATATATATATATATATATTATCTATGTATTTATAAGAAATTATAAATAGTGTAGAATCGATATTTTAGATATCGATAATCGGGACACAACTAGGTTATTAAAAAGATTTTAATGGGACGCAAGTTGGTTATGGCCTGTTATTAATCTTTTTAGTTGGGACCAATTTACTTATTAAATAAAATCTGAGGCACACATAGTATTCACAGAAAATATGGTTTTAAAAATTTCGCAGGTGTTAAGAGTTAGAGAACCAAAGGAATCACCACGGTTAGAAACTTACAATGTTTTTTAGTGTACCGAAAACGTTTTTAGGATGTGTTAATAAATCATAGTGAAAAAAATGATAGAAGAATTAATAGTTTAATATTTATTGTTTAATTATCAGCAGTTAAAATTTAAATTAATAAATTAGAACAAGAGTCCATTTTATTTCCAGTTTTACCTCAAACTTTACGCCCAAAAGTATTTTCATTTTTATTTATTGAAAGAACGAGTTGTGCCTTGTTTGTAAAAATATTTGATATTAATTCACGATCGGCTATTAAGTTCATTTTTGTCGTTCGTCTATAATCTCCTAAGGTTTTTAGGAGGAGAACGAAGCATTGTATTACGAAGCGTCTTATTTCTACTTGAAAAAAATATGGCATTCCTACAGTGAACTAAAAATATTGTTACAAAAATGTTTATAATGGAAATGTTTAGTAAATTGAAAAAACGTCCGAAAGATAAATTACGTTAAAAGTCATAAATTCAGCAAAGCGATATTATAATACTTGATACCCTTATAAACATAAACAAAGATTATAGAATTTTATTTTCTGAAAATGTACGTACACTATTTAAATAATTTAATATATTTACTTTTATCAAAAGACTTCTTTGAAATTAATTGATAAAAATGTAGTTTATTATGGATATTCGAACGATATATGGTAGCCGTCGAGTTTGCTGCGAATAAATATTGCATTACGTGAAGCTATTCGAAGTGAATTTATATAGAGATTTAGTGGTAGTGAATTTATTATAAAGTCACACAGATATTTCGCCAGGACGTCCTAAAGTCAATTAATAACTGCACCCAGCGAGTTTTCCAAAATGGCCGTCGTAATTAAAAACTTAGTCGTAAAAATACTTAAGACAAAAAAAAAAAAATAAATAAAATAAACGTAAGCCAGAAGAGATCTAATTCACTATCTTTCTAGCAGTTTTTCTGTCGAGTTGATTCTTCAAATTTCAGTGCGATAAGCGTTAAAAAATGTAAAAAGTAAAAATAACTGGTGAATCGCTTGTCGTTTGAAAACGCCATACAATGGTTGGTGCTATGTCGGCGTACCGGCGTGAAAGAGAGGGGGGAAACTTGTTAAAAAGAAAACTTTTTTAATCTGTTCCCAGTAAAGTCCCAAGGGCTAACGAGCTGGGTCTTGACGATCAGACGCAGGTAATTAAAAACATAAAAAACCACCCCACTACACATCAGCCAGCCATTGGGTCACGCGAAATTAACATTAATTAACTATCAAACACCATCCGACAGCGTTACGAGGACGACGGATTTACTAAATTTTTTCTCGTTCTCGTTTCTCGAATATTTTTTCACTGTATGTTGCCATCGTCTGAATGTCAATAAAAATATTGCCTACCCAATATTATTACTATGTCTATAGTGGCGGCGGTGGTCGCTGTCGCTGCATGGAGAATCGATTTAAATGTCAAGACGAGCACAACGCATGCCGGTTAAATCTAATCCAAATCGTATACGAATTTGTGCAGGTCGCATATATACCAACGACTCAACGATAATGTCAACTCGTATTGAGAATTTATTGGTTTTACTCGGTATGGAGCTGTGCAAGAAAACATCAGATAATGTTGTGGAAATTGTCGTTTTATTACTATTATAGTTTATTTCCTTCGTGAAATGCGATATTTATTAGTAACCGTTAATCACACTTTTCGCGTAGATATTGATAAACGAACAAATGCGAGATAAAGTTGCAACAGTACAAAATGCAATGATTGTTTATAATTATACGTGACGCATGTTATTGTTCACATAATCCAAACAAGTAACTTTACACTATGATGCAGAGAAGATAAGGTAACACCGATCGCGTATCTTTTAATGGTACAATATTCATGAAAAAAATCACGGTAGTTTTGTAGTTTAGAATTTATCACCAGAATACGTCACCATTCGCACGATAGTCGACTTTTATACTAGTCGTAATGGAGATTTACATTTAAATTTTATTTAAGTGTATTAATTGTTGTTCAGATGTCAATAATCTGCATGCCAACATAATACATTTGATATTATATTGTAAAAATATTAATATTCATGACGTTTAGCCATATCGTACAAATTGATTCATTCAAATAAAATATATATTTATTGTATGATATTTGTATTAATTTATTAATTTTATATACATGGATATAAAAAATAGAATTAGTAATATCTACATACCATATAATAGTTATAAGATACAAGTTTAAACTGTAAGTTAAAGTTCAAATAAACTGCTACCTATTGACCCAAGTACACCCAAATACCCGAATAAAAAATTATAATTACATTTTAATACCTATAAAATATATAATGACAAAACAAATTTAATGTTAAGTATGATGTAGAGAAGATATATCTATAATAGAAAATAAAATATATTATGAGTTAATATAATAATATATACCTAATAATAATACATATAAATTAATAATATTCTATTTTTAATTTTAATTTACCTAATTGTTTGTATTTACACGAGTCTTAAGACTTACTTAATAGTTTATAATAATATGCTTTAATAGATTGATTAATAATATTACGTACATTTTTAATTTTTAAATAAAGCCTAACAAATGTTTTGTGTCAGGATGTAAAACTGTTATACCAGTTAGTTAGGTTATGTCAGTCATAACAAAAAATTAAAATTAGAAAATAAAAATCACCAACTAACTAAAAATATTATTACATTTTATTTACAATTTAGAATGTATTTTGTATGTGATGTAGAGAATGCTATACGAGAGAAAAATAAAAAACAAAAGAATTTAACTAATCTGTCTAAACTGATGTAATCGTGTAATACAGAGTTTTCGAAATATAGTGTAATAATATCATACTTCCTTAATTTAAACTATTTTCAATTGCATTTAACTCAATAAAATAATTTTAACTTAGCTACTATTTTTAATTTTTGTGTTATATTATCTAAAACAACAAAAATTTGATATTTTTCATATTTTATATTAAAAACAATATATTCACAATATAAAAACCGGCCTTCGGGCAAATGGTGATACTACCTGCACGAGACATTTGTACCACCAAACTGCCGAGAAAATTTGCGACCGGAATGTGTACAAGCGGTATCATCTTATCTTCTCTACATCGTGTTTTATACTAGCAGTCACACGATTTACGATTTTTTTTAAAATAATTATTATTAACAACGATTTATAAATATTCCAAATGATTTTATGGACGCTGTTCACTTTTTTATTTAAAAATACTATAAAAATGGATATACTATCAAGTGTATTTGATATGCGTGAAAACTACTATAATATGGCATACAAAGAATTAATTTTAATATGAACCAAATAAGTTTTTTAATTGTTATTGTATATCTCAAATGTATTTGAAGTTTAAATATCAAACTAAAGATAAACGCATGTAAAATTATAAATTATTATTAAATAGTGTAGTTTTGACAGTCAAAACTGATGACACTTTATTCGGAATATTTTGAATCTGATAAGAATGTCTAGGTTTTCTCTGAAATCTTACCAGCAGGTTAATTTAAAAAAACAGATATATTTTCTAAAAATTAACATTTACTAACTAATTAAGGCTAAAATTTATATTTATAGGAGAAGATGCTTCTATAGTCCTATAAAACTTGACTTAAGTTTAGTTTTTATGCGTTTTATGTTTTGCAAATAAGCGTTGTACAAAAGAACCACAAAGTTATGTAAAACATTTATGTATGAAACTTATGGCATAAAAGTTGAACAATATTATATAATATGAATGAGTTATTAAGTATTAAAAACTGTAATTAGTTAGTTGAACTACATTAAGTATTAATATTAAGTATCTTATTTATTATTTAGTCGTTCATAAAATAAAATAAATAAAACATCGTAGCGTCTCAAATGCACATAATGTCAATATCAATGTATTAATATTCCTTTAATTTTTTTCTAAAATAAATCGCTATATAATATACCACACCTAATAATACCCTAAAGCTTAAATGTCAGACCGAATAAGTTGATAGTATTTATGTGCTTACGTTATAGTTGTACGACGGAACAAACATTTGAAATGAATTAATTATTATCGTTATTATAGCGTTATTCCAGATAACGCTTAACTTGTAATTTGTCCTAAACACCGGAACATAATATATCATAGTATGATAATGATCTGCGACAGTGATATGAAACAGTTTCCAGGTTAAGAGCGAGAATTAGGAGTGGCCTTGGGTTTAATAAACCGTATAATAGCGTATTTATAATATGTATGTATGTATATATATATATATATATATATACAGTTTTGAGATAATACTGTAGAAACTTGATCACTAGGAACTTCATGATGATTCAGCAAACGGACAACAAACAAATATTTACCTATATATCTATATATGTATATGAATGTGTTGGTTTGTGTGTGTATTATAATGATATTGATTGATATCGTTGGCCGAGAATTTGTCTTTCCGCGGAACGGCGTACTTTATGGGATCACCCCGGGCGCGGTTTTCAAATGATGTTAATGGTTGAAATCCGATAAGACTATCGGACGGATAAGGGAGTGTAGCGAATTAATATCCCACAATTTGTCTCGGGCCACCGTCGAAGAGGATCGCGTCGCAGCGCGCCATCTCAAGAGCAGAGGGGAAACGGACGAGAAGAGGATAGAGACTCAAAAGAAATTATGGTCCGATAATATAAATGATGACACGACACGGCCAGACCATGGCGGCCGAGACCCGCAAGCTGAGCTATGGTATAACGGAGAAGGGGTGGATCATGGAAAGAAAAAAAAATGCGGGCTCCTAACGCTAATGGCAAACCGAAAGTCCTCCTACTTTATCGTCCCTGGTTTGTCGATTTTTCTTTTCAAATTCAAACAACCCTACTAACACCACACGGTAAAAAAAAAAAATAAAAAAAAATATATATATACGCATATAATGAACCAATGAGGGTGGAGGTGGCCGCAGCAGAAATCCTGATTGTGGATTCCGGTGTTGCTGCTGTTGGGTGAATCCAAGTCTGTTTTTGAGTTATATCGAATGCTGCACTAGAACGACGATGTTTATTAATAGCTTTTTATTAGTTATATGAATTTAAACGGTTATCTGTTCTAGCCATGGATTTACCCTTTTCACCACCAGTTAATTAACTCATTTAATTTTGACTAGACGGGGTAAATATTATTTTTACCGACCCAAAACAAAAATATACTGTATTCTTTATAACAGCGATCGTTTACCCTGTCATAATTCAAAACACACCAAGTTAAAAATAACCTCCATTTGTTACCTGCAGCGGTTTTATGGCATACCGTTACCGAATGGCACACTTAAAAGTTATAGAACGCCAATAGCACACGCGAAAACGTTAACGTAAATTAAGTAACTTTTCTAAAAGTTGAAAGAAAACTCGATTGACCCCTATTAATAGACGTGCCTCTAGATGAATTTGTGGTGTGTCCACTTTAACATGACACATTTATAAATTATATATGTTCGTAGAATAGATTAATAGAAACGAATTCCCGTTGATGCAAATATCCACCACCGTCAATTTTTTGTAAATAGTGTCTTAAATAAAAATTAATTTGAAAAAATATATATATTTAGGTACTTTTATTATTATACAGAAGGGCTTATGAAATATTTATGACTTTTGTGCGGCGAATTTAAATATACATAACACTCAACGCCGCGGACCAACTGCTCGGCAGAGAGTATTAATCATATCATATTTTATTTAGCTGAGCAACAATACAATAATGCTCTCGAAGAAAATCGAACATTTCGGACAAAGCTATGTACGATGTAACGTCAGTCTATCATATTCAGATGATGACGAACAATGAAGTTCATATCGTTTTATATAATACATGTGAAGGGGTTCGCACGAGATCGATTATACCTTAAAATCAAATGTTGTATATATATCATCAACGTAGTATAACAATTCGTATTCTTATTTAGTGTGATAATTATAGCGTGATAGTTTAAATCGTTAGAGCAGTACAATATATTATATTGAAATAGCCGTGTTTAAACATTAAAAGTACCTAAAATGACAGTAACATTATATGAATATATAAGAAGTGTAGACACAACCTTACAGATCTCGACAGATAAGTAAAAATGAAAATATAATGTTTCCGCGGAACGGCCGATGTACAAGTGTATTGCATAAAACGTTCTGTTACTTTTTATGTGCGGCGATATTTCGGTTAAATCATCTACACTAATGGGCTGTCAACCCGAGAAAAAGGTATTCTGTTGCGCAGCCGCAGACGAATATGAATTTGTAATATTACCATATAATAACCGTGGTGACTGAAGGAGGGGTCGAAAATTGCTTGTTCGAGCGATATCTTTGCGAAGAGTTGGCTTCAGTATAACCAAAGCGGGAAGAGACTGGTCGGCACGCACGATGTTGCGGCACAATAATGTGGATGGAGTAAGGGGTGGTAGTGAAATTTTCGTATTCCGTATTTGCATTGCTAACAGATGAAATATTTATTATTATTATTATTATTATTATTATTACTATTATTTTTTTTCCACCACGTACGTCTCCTAATGTATGTATAGGGTTGCGAACGCAATAAAACAACACGATATGATGGAGGCGACGGCACTATGCGTGTTGCGGAATTTTTCAAACGCCGCCGCCACCAAGACTGGGTGTCAGCTGGCGACCAAATTGGGTAAAACGCTTCTTTTATTATTTCTACATTATAAAGAAGAAAATCTTTTTTTAGATTAAAAACACCGTATATAGCTTCCGAGGACGGAAATTTATCCTGTGCTCATGCGCACACACACACACACACACACACACACACACAAAAACCACTCATTACAATAATATAAATATACGCAATACTCGTTCGAGCACACCTTGTGCACTTATACGTACACCATAATAATACCGATGCTTTACCGGGTATTCATAATATGTATATAGGTACTTGTCGGAAGCAAAATTCATGATTGTAAGATGTGCACGTTTCTATAAATGTTTTTTTTTTTTTTAATTTTGATTATGCCTATTGTTTTAACGACGTTTTTTTTCTTCCCAAGTAGTGTACCGGATATTCCAACTGTAAACTACCGCCTCATGTTTTAATTTAAACATTCTTCTCCAGAGTAAAAAATATTTCAAACGTACTATTCGGAGACGTTCACACTATACTATTATTCCTCTCCTCTCCACATATCATTCTTGTATAAATTAGAATGTTGTCACATTAAGAACCATAGGTACCAGTTCTATAATAATTTAACCGTTTCATGTGCGCGATGGTTTTAATTCGATAACAATAGGCCATTATTAGGCCGCTATATGTTTTATTAAAAAAAAAATAATAATAATAATAATAATAATAATAGTAAAATTCTGATCACAAATATTTGGAAGAAAGGCGACGGAAAAGAAGAAGTAAAAAATCACATTTTACGCATAACTAGATCATTCGCTGTAGAATATGTAATAAATATACAATATTTCAATGCAGATTACACATTATGTTATAATTTATTATTATTGTTATTATATTAGCTTCAATTTTATTCGGAATTATAAATCAATGTTTTACTCGTTCGGCGTACCGATAATTATAAATATTTGGGCTTATAGGAATTTCGTATCCTCACTGTCACATATCTTGCATATATATTACACTATATATTTGTAGAAACACATTCATTATGTTTATAATTTTATATATCTATAGATTAAGTTCAAACAGTTCAGCGATTGAAACATTTGAAATAATTGAAATATTCCGTAGCTTAACATAGTACGGATGTACTATAAACAGCTTATATTATTATATATTATTTAATAATAATATTTTCTATTTAATTTAATTTAAAAGTCATTTTGAACATTTGAAAACTTCAAAAATATCATATTTTTAAGTCATATACTGAAGATGAGATTTTAAAATTTTAAAACAATACTACAATATTTCAGCTTTACGTATATGTAGCACTACAGTAGTAACTAAAATATACTAAAATAAAATTTATTAGAACAAATTACTATAATTTATTTAAGTATATTATACTTTAAATAAATAATTATTAATTTAATATTTAGGTGTAACTAAGCGTATATTATTTAATATACAAAGACAAATTTATAATGTAATATAACTCACTGGGTATAGTATAAATACTATATTTTAAATGTTTTATATAATTTATATCTATATTATTTATTTAATGAGAAATATTTATAAAGCATTTCTGATCGTGATGGTCAAATTTTGTAAGGTAAACCATATTCAAGAATACATTTTGGTGTAATTTTTTAGCAACCAAGTATCATCGACTTATCTGTGTACTTTAGGATTTTAAATTTTGAACTTGGTAAATTGTTATTATTATAGTTATATACTGTATAAATGTTATTAAGTTATTTGTATTCAAATATTAATATTTTCATAAACTCACAACTGTGGTTATCAATCGTAATGTGATAATATTGTTCTGAGATGTCAACAAACTTTCTATATCATCATAATCAAACACGGTTCAACAAGATGATATATTTTAATAATTTCTAATATAAAGACGCAATTAAAAAGATAGTGTTGAAGTGTTGACATTCATAAACAATTTTCTGTACACCAATACTTAATATCTTAAAAACTTTGATCACATATTATATCATCAAGAATGTTGAGCTATCTCGGGCACGTCATGGAAAAACAGAAAAACGTACCACTAATATGATCTCATTAAAATGCTGACAGTTTAACAAGATATGTTATAATGCGAAAAATATTAAATTTAGCCATCAAAAATACTTTTTTCTTTTTTTTTTTAAAAAAATTTAAAAAAAAAAAGTCCAATATTGTTTACATTCTTCAGAATTTATAATGACATATTATAATACATAATATTCCTCAGTATAAATATAGTAATTAAGTATTTAAATAACTGATCTATTCTTGCACTTTACCTCATAGAAATAGTTATTGAATTATTATTGATACACTTTTTAAACAATAAATTAATAAATGTTAAATAAAAAAAAATATATATAGAATAATAATTATATATTCATAACACTCGAATATTATATACGTAACAGGTGTGTAAATAATCTATCAGTACAATAACCTGGCTGAAATTCCCACCCTTATATTCAATTTATTTTGTCTAAAAAAATGGTATAAATAAATTCATATTTCGTAAAATAATAACATGTATAAGCCAGGCATATGTGGTTAAACGTGTAACACGCATTAACAAGTATTGGCAAATTTATTTTAGCCGAAAATAGGGGTGAATTATAATTACAAAAACTATACAAATATGTAGAAAAAATGAGTTGGGTAGCATTGTATATTTATTAGTTACATATCAAAATGTATGTCAAAATAGGCGTGTGAAGTTCTAATTTATGTTCAAATTTACATGGACTTAAAAAAAAAAGAAAAATTCAACCTACTTTGGGTCTTAACGTTTTATAGTAATTTTCACTTATACTTCAGCATAATATAATTTATTTAAGAAACATGGCGAAGCAGAGCGGTTCCATCATTATTAACCGGAACACTCAGCCCGGTCAAAAAAACGAATTTAGTAAATAGTACTCAGATGGTCACCGATATTTCACAATAATTTTGATTATTAGGCATGGCATACATTTATCGTGATCCTACACCAAATATGTGATTGAGCTATAAAAAATTAATATTTAAGATTAAGTCTTAGATGATATTGATAGATTTCTAAATTTTTACATTACAGTTCATAAGCTACCTATTTTATTTATATATAAAAAAAAAAAACATTCTGAATCATTGATTAATTGACTGAATTATTCATTTATAATGTATTTTATGACAAATTATGAGTGTATAAGTATTTTAAAAACATTATAGAGTTAATTAGATATTTACAAAATAAAATTTCACTTAATATAGAACTAAGGTTTATTACTAAAATCATAAAGAAGTATAATGTATCATAAGCAAACAAGGTAAAAAATTCACTATAATTATGTAATTTAAAATGTTAAACCAACCTCAAAAAAAAAAAAAAAACTATTAAACAAAATATTGACAAAATAAGCACTTCCGATTGGCTGTACAATATTTAAAAGGGTAAACGTTATTCATTATTTTTGAAACAAATACAAAGAAAACTTTATAGAATTTTAATTAGCATAAAAACACATAAAAAATTAAAATAGCAAACAACCAAGCATGAAATAAAACTATAATATAAATACAATACAAACACAAATACATATAACATAAATTTAAAAAAACTTATGGCTTTTCGATTATCGAATTCATTGTTAAAGAATTAAGATAAAAAATTATTTCATAAACAACCAATGACAAAATATGTGTACATAGAATCGTATTATAAAAAAAAAAAAAAAAAAAGACAAACCCTAGGTCAGGAGAGATATAGGAATGGATGAATGGCATTGCTGTATTGGTATTTTAAACAGGAAACTAATGTACAATTTTTCTAAAAAAAAACTGATTCTGACTGATAGTGGTTAAATGGTTCAATTTATATTTCTAAAGATGATTGATATAGCATAAAAATGTCTTAATAAGATAGTTTCAACGTTTAATGTTTTAAAGTTTTTTTTAAAAAAAAGGCATTTAAAATTTTTGAACATTTGAAGTGCGTATTAACAGCATACATTTCAAAAAAATAATTTTTAAGCTATAAAATGTCTTTAAATAAATACAGATTATTGTTAAAATTACATTATTTATTTATACATAAATTACAATTTTTGTTAAAATATACGATTTTGTCAAAATGTCATTTCATAATAGCATTACAAGTACATAGTCCTTGGAGTCTAAAGGATTTATAACTACATTCAAACGAATGGTGATCTTCTTATTTATAAAACGAGGATAGCATTTTCAAAAATGATTAAAATATCTGTGTCTTATAAAATTACCACAAAACAAATATATCAGCATTCAGCACCAGACTTATTAAAGAGCATTGGAGATTTTTAAAAAATATATAAAATAGTAAAAAAAAGTCATAGATTTAATAAAAATCGGTTTTGGAAAATGTGTATCGTTTAAAACTCGCCTACAGGATTTATTTAGTATTTTATAAAGTAAGTTTATCGATATAAATTTAATTACAAATAAAATTGTAAAAAAAAAAAAAAACTCTTTAATAATTAACTGTAAATATATATTTTATATTAATATACACTTATAGTGTACTTTATCTTAAAACGTATATGTATATAATATACATACAGATTGATAAAATAATAATAATCTTATCACTTTTAATTATACGCTAGTGGCTTAATGTTTTTAATCATAAAGTTTTTAATTTTATTTTTTATGAATATATTGCAATGGTATAATTTAAAGGTTTAAATTTGTACACTTAGCGTAATAATTGAAACTTAAGAATAATTAGTAGATTAAATATTTCGATTTAGTTTGTGTACATTTGAAATTCGTTTAATTAAGAATTTTATGATAGATAATACATATTTTTAAAATTCTCAACCCTTGATATCACAAATTTATAACTTAAAAATTTATCAGATTTAACGTTACGTAGGTACCATATGAGTTATTATATCGATGTGAATAAAAATTAAAAATAATTGCATTGAACATGCATGGAATGTTTGTTTGAATGAATAATAGTTCATGGCAATTTTCCACTCAAATCTACACACACAGTTTTTTAACTGCCGGTAACTGCAATTCTGTATATCAGGCAATATGTACATATCAATTCTAATGTCTAAACCAGACAATAGACATTACAATAACTATAGTAACTATAAAGTACTAACATTGATCAACGATGTTGATGTTGGCTTTTCACAAATTGTTTTGTGAAAAGCACTATGGCAATATATATAAACCTTAAACATAGTAATGTTTATTACACACCTATTATTACAGCAACCCAGTTAATTATACATTATAAAATAAATTAAATAAAAACTAATGGCATACCTAATTGTCTATTTAAGAAATATTAAGTATATTACATAAAGTATAAGATAAAGCAAGGAAATACAAAACTGACCGTACGTGCACATATGAATAACGATTTCTGGAAATATTGATTTATGTACTTATCACAAGTGTTTTCCTCTAATTGTATGACATAGCATTAAATTGAGATCTTATTATTATTCTTGAGTCAGTTTAAACACAGAATACTCAAATAATATTTACAAAGAATCCAATTATACGTTAGCACTTTAATGCAATAAGCCAGACGACGAATATATATTTTAGTTTTTTAAAACTCATTTGGAAGTTTGCTGATATCCAATAGAGTAAAATAGTAAAATAAAACTTAAGAACTACGTTTAAGTTTTAACTGGAATGCATATTTTTCATTATTTTTATTATAAAATATGTATAAAGTATGTTAAAACGTTAAAATTGTCTACAAAATAAAAAAAAACTTTCAAATTGTCTTTTTTTCAAATTAATGAAAATGATGTTTGATTTGTATTTTTCTTATTTTTCTTCTATACTATTTAAATACGAAAAATTTTGTAAAAGACTTCATCATATCATCAACTCGATTTTAAAGTCTGGTAATACTTTCAGTGCCGAGGTTATTTCAGGTTTTTTCTTCACTTACTATGTGCCTATGTTCACACCGCAAGCTCATTTATCACTGTCGACCGAACACGACAAGCTTTTAAAAGCGATATCCTCAACGTTCGGTTCGCATTATTTTCAAATATCAAGAGAAGGAGAAAATTGTTATATATAATATGTATTATAATATTTACATAAAATATATATATAGCATACGTATTTATATAACAAACATAACATAAATTTACAGCTGGTATAGATGGAAAAAAAACACCGACAAATCTATTTGTATTATCTATAATATTGTATATCTATTGTATAATCTATTGTATTCTATTTGCTAGTAGAGGGAATTCATTAGAGTATTGGACATATATATATATATATATAAATTAAGGTATGTGTATATAACTTTGTACTCTTAAAGTTTCGGTGGTAATTTAAACCCAATAAAACTGTAATCAAAGCAATTTGTTGTTCTAAGCTATCTCGAAGCGGAAAAAAAATAGTCGAAGAAATCAAAACAACAGACGGTAGTAGACTTGAAAAACTAATAAAGATCCATCGTAACGCATGTGGACTGAATTAAATTGCGACGAATCTATATATTGGATCAGTGCCTTAGTTTGTTTGCGGTACTTGGTACATGAGTAATTTCGAGTGGAATCTCTAAGGTAAATATACAAAAAAATTTTCTACTCGGGCTTAATTTACAATAGCTGTAAAAAAAAAAAATATGACCGGTGATGGAAACATCGTTTGCGCTATCCACAGACTAATTATTGAATAAGATAAATACGTGGGGATAATTTTAATAATTATGAAGAAGCGGATTCAATACACCGACCACTGGGTTTTTTTTTTTTTTGAGGGAGAGACGTTAAAGATCGAGTTAAATAATGACGAAAATTAATAAAGATATAAAGATAAGATATAAAGAATACTATATAATCATAAATATTAGAAATTTTTATTTTATTTGGATCAATACAAAACCTTTTTTTCTCTCGGAAATATGTTCATTTCTATCATTTTTCGGTATTAAACTTACCTAAAAAAAAAATATTATAAATACATAATAATTAATTGAAAATACAGTTTAAAAATGAGATATTGAGCAAGTCCGTATCACCAGTACGGCCACTTTTGAATAATAGTACAAAACCTTGACAGTATTTTGTACTTTTTTTTAGTAGAATTTTGTTCAACCAAAATAAAATTTTGTACATCCCCCTAACCTAAGCCCGATAATGATACAATCACCTATAAAATACTGTATTTAGTTTATTACATTTTTCTCATAAGGTCAGTGTTACGCACTACGGAGTACCTTTTACCATTCTAATGTATTAAGTAGTAAGTACCGTTATACAATTTATAATTGTTAACTTTTAATATCTATAAGAAAGCAGTGGTACAGGTACCTACCTTGTATAGGTACATACTTACAACGGGCATAATCATGTCTTAGTATTTTGCATGATATTTTATTGACACGTCATGTAATTGTATTGATGATATTCCTTATTATATTAATAAAGAATTGAAATATTAATTTAAAACTTTTTTTTAATGAATCCATGTTGAAATTTATTAATATAGGTGATAAAATTATTTAATTATTTATGATTTTTTTTAAAAAAAAATGGAAAATACGCCAAAAGTGAAGTTTTGAAGGATATGGAAAAAGATATAGGAGTATATTAATGTATTTAAATTTAAAGTATTTATTTCGTATCAAAGTAAGCATAGGCGAAATTTGGGGGGGGGGTCTTGGGTGTGCTTAGCACCCTCATTTTCGAAATTAACACCCCCAAATGTGTTTATGTTAATTTAAATTTAAATACTCATTACTCATTATGTATAGAAAAACAATAGTTTTTGAGTTTTTTTGTATAAATATTTAAATTTTTATACAATACGAAAAAAAAAATATCTTTGCTATAAGATTAAAGTTTCAAGTTTCTAGCTACATTACTTTTGGAATTATGACTAAATAACTAAAATTTGAAATGTGAAAGTCTTATTTATAGCGTATTTTTACTATTTCAGGACAGTTTTTTTTCCACGTCTAGAAAAACTATTAAGATTTATAAAAATAATCTACCTAAAGTACTACCGCATGCCAATTTAAAATCTAAAAAATGTCCTAGAAAAAACTTTTGGACCAGTATTTCTATCCGAAAAAGAGTTAAACAAATAAAATACAAACATCATTATAAAACTAAAATATCTTTCGCTTCAGTCAGAACCTAAAAGTGATCATATGATAAAACATTTGTGTTTACAGACAGGTAATTCGTTATACGCGCAGTAAAAATATAAAATTAAAGTGAACAATTTAAATTTAGAAATATTCATAAATTTATCAAATATTTTAGTAACTGTTGAACTGAATGGTTTGCGGGTATCTATAATCATTAAGGTAAACATGAAAAAGATAAAAAGTTTTCAGCAATCCCAGTTTTTTTATTGAAATTGCGCCCCTGAAAGCAAGGATAAAAAAAAAATGCAAGTAAGTAGTAAAGGAAGTATATGTCTTAAGCAGTATCCACAGTTTGGATCACACTATTCGACTGTCAAACACAATATTCATTTTCCATTTTCGGAATTAATCGTGTATAAAATAAACATCTAGTCAAATAATTCAAGCTACATGCACAATCCAGAAATCGGTGTTTTTTTATTTTTAATTATTTTCATTTATATTTAGTCCACCATATACTATAGAGAGGTATAGTGCAGTGGAAAGTAAATCTCGGGTTATTTATATCTATTATTAAGTTATTATTAACTTAATATCATATTATTTTAGTATTACTGTACAGCATTGTGGCTGTTATAGGTAGTAGGCATAGTATAAAATGTTATGAGCATAGAAAAATCGGATTTTCTCGGGTTTGAGTAGGTGTACAAAAAAAATGTACTTATACGATAAATGTATACAGTGATGAATACACATATAATCAATGAACAATTATTAGTTCATGAAATTAAAACAAAATCGACTCAAACTTTTCATAAATATCAACACACAATTACCAAATTAAATCTCAAATTTTCGTTCTAATCTAAATCAATTGAGGATCCGAGACAATTAAATATATGTATATTCAATTAATTTGTATTACATATTACGCTACAGCAGTATGTTTTATTGAGGTATAGTATACATTATGTGAAATGTGACATAAATAATAGTTATAAAAAAAAATTATCTATTAATTTTTTATTGATTTGATAAAAATACAGGATTGTGAATTTACTCTTATAAAACGTATTATTCCAAAAAATCTTGCATTATGGCAAATATTTTTAGAATCTATATAGTTATTTTATTGTAATTGGTTGTATAGAAATGTAGGATAAAATTCGTAATAAAATCTGCTATTTCTTCGAAATTTAAAACGAGATACATTAAATGTAAATGCCGCGTAGAATACATATATTATATATCGGATAATAAATGTTCTACTTTAAAATTTGATTTTCTTTTTAGGGTATGAGTTCATCAAACCAAAGATTACGTCGAGAACCACATAAAACCGACTATTTGAGAATATTTAATCTTTATCCATTTACCTATTTTATTTTATGTTTCTCTTAAATATAGTTAAATTTAACGGTTCAAACTTCTATCAAACATTGTAGTAATTTAGAATGTACATAAAATGTTTGAAAAGTTAATAAATTGTCTATGCCAAATTACATAAAGCGTATCAATTAGAACAAATAGTTAGATTGCCATTTACCGATAAGATTTTAGTATTTGTTCCAATATCATGGAAATTATCATATACGTTTCAACAGACATGGAATCATTATTTGCATTGTCTTTAAAATGCTTACCACGATTTATTTTTCATTGTTTGATTTTAATTTTTAGAAATTACAAATTAGAGAAAAAACATAAAGGAATTAAATATACTGAGAAATAATACTCAACGCCTGTTTTATTACATTTTCGGTAACTATACATTTTATTATGCAGATAAGCACAGTTATTGGAGAGCGTAAAAATCAAATAAAAAAAATATGAGAACACAATTAACTTTAAATAAAATAAAATGTTTTATTTATTCAGCAAACAATGTGGTCTTAACAAGATATTGCAATTTACTCAATCAGAAAATTAAAAACATTTAAGTAACTATAATAATATATTACCATATTTTACTAAATATACTCTACTTGTTGACCAAATCTTATTTAAAAACCACTCATTCCTCATCCGTCAAGACGACTCTCACTCATCATAATTCTAAATCCATGAAATTTTACCTCAAAGAAGCACCTTATCACAAAACCTCAACATCAGTTATTACAGCTAACACTTCCAACTCTGAAAATACAGTGACAGCTACTTGTGGTAATGATACGACAATTCTTTCATCATATTATAGTCTTACCAAATTTATAAATTGTACATAGTTATAGCTATTAGTTAATTAATAAATTAAGGACAAAATTATTAGTTTTATTTTAGTTACTTAGTTTTTGAATTAATTAATTGAATTAATTAAAATTAATCGAATCGTTTAGATATATAAGAATTTTTAACAAAGTTAATATGGATACAACGGGTAATTTGAACTAATTAATTTTCGTCATAAAAAACGGATAATTACAATATTATGTTTTACTGATTTACAAAAATATTGAACACAAAATATATTTAATAAACATTAAGACATAAAAGTGCAGATAAAAAAATGCAATAGTGCAAATAGCCATAGGCAGTTTGAGTTGATAGAAGCTTAAATCGAAGGGTAAATTAAAATGTATTTAAAAATAAACATGACTTGTCAGGAAGTTTTATCAAACATTTTTTTTTTAATCCAACTTTCTAGTTTTGCTGAATCATAAAATTAATAATGTTATTCACTAATGTTAAAGAAGTCAAATTATAAAAGTTCAGTTAACTATAATTTATTTAATTATTTCAAAAACGGCATAAAAGAAAAAGTGTGCTATATCAAGAAAATATTAATAATCCGACTGAAAGTGTTAAACTTGATTATTTATTGAATGTTTCTTAAACATGTTCTCTTTTTAGTTATAAAGAAGACCAAATAGTTTATTGCGTACAATGTTGTTAACTTAAAAATAAAATACAATATCATTTTTAATAGGTACCATAAGATTTCACATTTGTTTCTACCTACAATATAATTCTAAATTTTAATGGAAAGTTTATTTTGACGTTCACAATAATCACGTTAATTTCAAGGAATTATCAACAAATAACCTCTTTTATTAAAGTGAATTTAATTAAGGGCGTATTTGAATACAAGTAGATAAATCAAACAACTGTCTAACAACCATTCTTTTTCATTAACTTTTCTTTTTTTATGATTGATCAATATTTAAAATTATTGGCCGAGTTTCAAAATATAATTTCACTAAGTTGAAAAGAAAAATACAGAAAAAGAAAAAAAAGCTTACCGTAATTAATACTAGAGATTAATTAAATAAAAAATAAATAAAAATAAAAGCATTCATTCAAAGTTTAAGAGTTTAAGAAGCGTGCAAGAGAAATATGTAAATATGTATGCGATACGACGACTGGTGTGGCGGAAGAAAGGGAGCGAAAACTTCATGTGCTATGTTTCAGTTATTGCAATGGGAATCAAGGTGTTATGCTCTGGATTTCCCATCATCCACACGGTTCACTTAATTGCATGGTCCCTATCCACAACATTAAGCATCTGGAATAAAATACACATCCCTACCCTTCTTTTCTTTTAGTTTTCATTGGCCCTCCCTTGGAAATAAAAATCCATTTAATACACGACCCCAATTTATATATACACCTTTGGCGACTAGTAGAAAAAAAATGTGGTTACGATCCGTTTCATTAAGTATGAGCACTATATATATTTCGGCATCATTAAAAAAAAAAAAAAATAATAATAATAATAATAATAAATAAATAAATAAAGAGGGGGTGAATCAAGAGAGAGAAAAAATTATAGGTGAGAAACGACAAAAAATGTTGAGGGAGTTGAATACAACAATAACTCTCCTGCCGCCGAGGAAAAAACACTCACACTTAAATATTTTCCAGACTTACCTTGTCAATTCTTTTTTGCGAGATGGTTTCCCTAACGAGACAACCAACACCACGTTCATTTTAACTATTAACGATCAGGTAAATAAAAAATATATTTTTATAACAACATATACTAGTACCCTACTGTATATTACCACAATTCTCTTGAACTCAATTTATGTTAACTGTAGGTAAAAATAGAATAATAGATTAATGGATGTGAAGTTAATTCAATAAGTATACAAACCGTCAATATATCTCAAATAATAAATGTATAAGCTCAAAAAGTGTAAAAAAAAAAAACATTTATATACCAATCAATGATTAAACGATAGACAAAATCAATTTTAATATATTACAACCATTTCTCCAGCATTGTTTCTAAAACAATGGCCATCCGTATTACAGAAAACCGATTTTGTTCATTCAAATAGATTTTTTTTTTAATTAAATAATTCGATCAATGAATACAAGTTTTATTTCATTATTTTTAATTTTTTAAATAATAATAATAATAATAAACAATATTTACAGATTTATATAAATAAACGAAAATTAAAAATTACGTACACAAATAAATTTTATATTATATATAAAATGTGAATAAGAACACGAACAATTTTCATCAATGAAGTAAATAAAGTTTACGAGATACACCTAGTTATGATTGAAATTTATTTTTATACTATAGTTTTAATTATATATACCTATACTTTACTACTGAATTCCTGTATGCCCGTATTATGTAACAATTTATTCTTAACATACAATTTTGGTTCAGTAATCATACCAAAAAAATAACGAAATTATATTCAATTTTCTTTCATTTCAGACTAATCTTAAACTTTTAAATTTTTATTTTTAATGAGACATTTTTGTGGGGTGTGGTTGAACAACCCAAGAAATATTTCCATCGAATACGGACATTTGAAAGTTACGTATAATAATATGTGTTGGTATATACCTTCGTTGAATATAGACTATTTACTGGTATTTTTGGACTTGAGACAGTACAAAGAATCTGATCAGATAAAGAATGGCGAACAATAGTCGATTGTTGGGTCGGGCGCGTCCATAGAATATTTCCTCGTTGCGTTTCCGTCATAACGCTTTGTTTATTGTGCACGCTCGATAGTCACATGTTCACGATCTCAGAATGTAAGTATAAACACACAAACATTTATAGCAAGTTAAGTAAGCGTATTTGTTCCAACATTCACATTGTATACAGGTGAGTTCAAATTGCACTACATTCGATAAACTCTAAACATTTTTTATCAAAGCGTTTTGTATACATAAAAGTGGCACAAATAGAGAGCTAGATTGAAAGGAGAATATGTATAGCCGACATAAAGTTATCAACTCCTAAAAAGCTTTAGGTTTTTTTTTTTTATTAGCATCCTTTACCGATGGTAATATTTCTTAATTATGATATTTTCGAACGTCTTTATAAAAAACTGTATGACCAACACAATCAATTCAATTGATGTACAATTGAACGCAACATAATTTTCCAACAACTGAATGTCTCTCAACTGATTAACGGAAGAAACAATATCGGTGACAAGATTTTTTAATTTTGTTTTTTCTATCAATTTTGGTGTTACCTAGATGATTTTACCAATATATAATTTTAATCAAATGTCATTAAATTTATGTGAGTAGAACTTATTGCACATATAAATAATACCAACGTTCTTTCTTATGGCAATGCATGTCACTATTTGCCCGTTAAATACTATGATTTACGTCCTTATAATTCTAGTAAAGGAGTTCATGTGTTTGTAATTATGTTGGTATCATTCGACATGGGCACGGATTAATCAATAGTGGTGGCTTAAGATTTTCTACAAAATAGAAGTATAATTTAAACTGGACAACATTTATGAATGGCCAATCTCACAAGCATTATAACATTTATAATCAAACGGGACAACGCACTAATTCATCTTAATAAAGAACGATTGCAAAAACGATCATATGGACACTGCAAGAGGAGGAAAAACTACATTTTACTATGACTTGTTTTTAACTTTGTCACTCAAACAGATATTTTCACTGCATAAGATTCTGCCTGATTATCGTCCGTTATAGAAAAATGAGCTGAGCTTACGTCAAATAATAATACTTTCCAATACATTACAAAAATAAGTCCATTAGACACAAAACAAGTACTAATGATAGAACAAGCAAAAATATTTTCTATATAACAATTTATTTAAATATACACAGGTGTGGTCTTGATTATTCGCCAAAACTGGTTAGCCAGTCAAGGAAATTTGTGATTTTATCTTTCTAGCAGATCCGATTTAACACGTGACATAATAAGTAACAAGGAAAAAACGCTATCAAACAAAATATCCATTGAAAGTCAATGTCGAATACATTTTGAAACATTTTATACGAAAATAGAAGCATTTGGACAAACCAACTTTACACAGTCTGTTCATAAATTAATTTTTTCAATGATCATTAGCTGCTATATAAGTGATTAATAATAGTAATAAGTAATAAATTTAAACACACCTGCAGACTGAGTAGAAATAAATTACGATGTTTAAAAAGGTTAGGCTAACTTTGCTTTTCCAATGAGATATTAATTTAATTCCAATCCAAAGCGTTTGGAATATAAATGTAAAATTAGTACTAGGAGTTGTGGTAGTAATTATAATAAAGGATATCGTGAAACAATCAAGTTTTAATCATCCATAAATAAATTAGTGTTAAATGTTTTACATTACATGAGCTATTTATTATTTTTTCATTATTTAAGTATTGAATATATAAAATACAATATTAACATTTTCAATGGCGCGAATACATTTTTAGAATTTTATAAAATGCATTATATCAAATTCAATATTTGCTGATAATTAATTTTCATATTAATAGAATAAATAATCTCCAAAGAATAAGATTAATTGCAGGTATATATATTATACTTTAACAAATCATGCTAAATTAATAAAGAATTATAAAATATACATAGATCATTATTTCAGAACAAGATTGACATTGACGAAGTTATAATCGACTAAAATATACAACCTAATAAAGATATTTAAAAATGTATTATTATGTGTGATAAATATATATTGCCATGCATAATTGTACTAACAATAAGTATAATCAAATTATATTTTAATATTTAGAAGGTAATTATAATAAATACAGTGAAATACTCAGTGAAACTAATTCAATCCGCTTATCGTTATTTACTAAAACTAAAAAAAAAAACTTTATACATATATAAATAACCATAATACAACAAGTATAACTTGTATACCTTGTACAATTTTAAGAAAAAATATTATAACCTAGCTAATTATAAATGTATTTATTTTCATATTAAACTTTTATTTTAAATTTTGTTAGTTTAAAAGCATTAATTATTATTGCTATGCACACAACAAATTTGTACAATGATTATAGTGTTTATTTAGCAGCACTGAATGGTTTCAGTATATTAATATTACATTGCATCGAAGTCTATCACTAAGGATAAAATCTCTGTTAATATAGACTAATAAAAGTAACATAATAATATATACAATTAGGTACATTTTTTATAATGTTTTTAATAATTGAAAAATAAATATTAGTTTAAAATTCATTTTAATTTAAATGAACAAGAAAAATATTAATGACTTATGATTTCGTAAAACTATTGTTATCACTAATCCTTTTGAATATATTATAGCAGTAATTTGAAATGCATATATATAATTAAACTGCGTGAAACTTTTATAAACACACAAATTATAATTATCAAAACAATTATAATTAAAATTAAATAATACTACGTTAAATTGGATAAAATGAAATTATTTTGAAACATTAGGGAAAAAATTTTAATTGATTTTTTATTTTAATTGTATTCAAGCATAATAATCATATTTGAACTTTCATAGGATATCATAGAGAACATAACATTTTTTTTTGAACATGGCATTTAGATTTTTTGTTAATAAATCTCTATCACAATTGCCCATCATCACCATTCTAACATGTAAAATATTCAGTTGGTTTTTCCTTTCTGAAAGTGATGATTTTATTTTCATTACCCGTCAAATCTTCGGCAAGCCAATATCTAGTCTTAGGCATAGAATAATAAAATAATATTTATGTATAAATAAATATATTTATTCAAGTAATATAATTTGTCGTCACGGCAGTGGGATTCTACGCATAAATATATTTTTATACTTCCAGAGGCTAATATTACAAGTGAAAAAAGTGGGGAAAATATGAATATCTTATCATTTACGAGCTAAACAACGTGCCGTAGGGTAGTGGCGAATTTTTACTGTAATATTCGTATCCATAAAAAAAAAACTTCCGAACGATAAGAACTTTGTGAGTTTTACTTCCTTTTGATGGTGGATTCTTCTCGTTTTAATATTCTAGGCAATTTAGATTATAATATACGTGGAACTCATTAAAGCATATTGTTCACAAGTGTATATTTTACAAAATTAAATAGTATTTAATTAATTATAATGAATTAAATTTTAAATGCATAAGAATATTCACGATATAAATATTTCTTTATAATTACGAAAAGCCAATGTTTACAATAATTTGTTGAATTAGGGAAAAGCCGATCTCTTCTAGAGCAGAAGTGATTTCGATGGGTTTGGTTGTGTGATTAATATTTTTTATAACTGCTCTGACTGAGGTTGAAAGGTATGGTACAGTGGCTATTTTTTGTAATATTTCGTATTATATACTTTTTTTTACAAATCACAAAAAATCCTAGAGAATTCGCCTCCGAAACCCCCTTTTTAACATCATCATATATTTAGTTCACAAATTAAGAAAATAATTGAAATAGAAACTTAAATGTATTTTATTAGATCCTTAAAAATTATTTACTATATCATCAACTCAGAAATGGTACACGAAAATATTGTTATAGATGTAAGTTATAGAAGACGTACTACATATTCATACCCTCCCAATATTATTTTTATTTTTTAACATAATATAACACAAATGTGTGATTTAAAAGTATTCTGTATACTATTATACATAACTTTTAATACAAACTAAATTAATTATTAATTTTAATAAGAAGATCAGACATATTATATTATAAGTTACAACAATATGAGAACCATATAACACTTTTATTTTGGGAAAGGGTCGATGGGCCAACAACGGGCTGACAGTACATCGGACGGACAGCCAAAGGTCTGACAGTACATGTGGCCGACAGCACCGTATAGCCGACAACTCATTGCCGAAAAATTCTGATATACTTAATATAATTTTTACAATTTTACATTTTTATTTTGTTCTTATACTAGAGCTTATATAATCTACTGTTTAAGGCTTATAAATGTATAATAGCTAATAGACCGACTATAATATAATACCTATATATTTTAGAGCAATAAAGAAAATCTGGTATTTTATAAAATGCCCGATATAAGCCGACAATGTATATAATGCCCCGATTATCTACATTGCCCAAAACATTGGTATACATAACAAAATACCACAAAAATCTATTAATATTTACTGTCTTCGATAGATTTTGTATTTTTTGTAACCGATGCACACTTGCATCAATGAGGTTATCACCTATGATAACAGTAATTACTTCCGTCATCACATTAATCAGCCCTTTTAACATGTTACACTAATAATATCAATAATAATAGTCTTATTGCATCGAAGTGATAGTATTTCGTTTTCATTCAATTACTAATACATCGCGTCAGGTTTCCTTTTAAGTTTAAGTATTATTTATTAATATTTTATTAATATTATTTTTAATAATAACCTGAATTAATATTTTTAAGTAATATACGAAATAAGTTTTTTAATAATTGAGTTTATTATTATTGATTGTTTTGATCAATTATAATTTTGTCGGCCTATCAGCCGTCGGCCCAATGTCGTCATCCCTTTATTTTATCTAATTGAACATTTTTATTGATTACCCTTTTTTAAAATGTAGGCATACTGCTTTTTTTTTTTAGTCTAGATCAGTCATACAAATTAAAAATATAATTTTCTTAAAATCTGAAGTATACAATAGAGGTATAGAGTCATAGAGATCTAACTTTTGAATATTAGATACTATATTTACCATAAGTAAAAAAAACAACAAAATTATAATTAATTTAAATGTTGTTATATTATATTTAACAGTTGCTTTGTTATGATGAAAAAAATTAAAATATTAATTTAAAAATGGATTCTTTTATTTTTATGACCCTGATGGTTATCTGTACTTACATACTTATCTTTTGTAGAAGCTTCTTCGAAAACACCTTGATACCATTTTTGTGTTTTAGCTAATGGGTGAATTTTTCCATGGCGATCTTTTTCTGTTAACCAACACAATATAGATGGTAATGGGTCAAAATTAATAACAGTTGTCATATTATGTTTCACATACAATGAATCTTTAATTGTTTCAGGTGATAATTGTGATCTCATGGGTGTTTTTAAAATATTATAGTAGGATATGAGTCTTTTAACATCAGCACTATGAGGTTTTGCTACTAAAATACGTGCAATATATATCGTCAAAGATTTCCATTCAACACATTTTAATAGTTTTTTTAAGTATATCTATAGAAATCTTTTTATTTTGAAATTCTTCACATACTGATGTTTCGCGATATAATGTCATAAAATCAATTAAAGGGAAATCTGGGTATATTTTTTTATAGCAATTTTTAGTTCCAAATCGGTATAATCATTGCTTAAACTACTTAAAGGTTTTATGTCTATCTATTCACTTAAATCTAATATCTCATCAAAATAATTAACTAATGACTCTAATATTTCATATCTAGTAGTAGTATCTAGAGTAGTAACTATATAATAATTAATTTAAAAATTATTTAAAAATAATAATATTGTAATCATGATTCATGCTCAACCGCAATTATAGATTTTCCGTAATTACAACATACAGTTTTTACTAACCAAACAATGTTGAATAAGGAACTCCGTTTGGTAAAGATTGTGTTATCTATAATCGTGCTTGTTAAATATTATTATCATTATAACTATTATTACACACGAGCGTTATTTACAGAAAAGTAAATTAACAAATTTTAATATATACAAAATTGATATTAGCCGTAAAAGCATAAAACACCACATACAGTGTTTGATTTCGTAATACACACATTTAAATCCATATTACACACAATGTGGCGAATTACACATAAAAATAGGCCCTGGTATGGTATTCTGTTTTTTATCATTTAGAAAGTGTATAAATGTTCTATAATAATTATAGATAATTACGTTATATTATGTATTATCAGGAGTGTCTGATTTTATTTTTAGATGCATGGTAGTTGATTTGCAAGTAAAGCTATCCTGTCCGATTAGATCGGAAATTGCATTTCTAAGATTAAAAAAGTTAAATATTTCTTTTAAATATATTGGTGGTGGCTGCTCTTTTTTTTTGTGATTGTGTGTAGGAGTTTGTTTTGATAAGTGTCATTATTATCAATTATATCGGATTAATTTTTAGATAGTACGAAAAATCGTTTTAGCAAAGAAAAATATTTTAATTTTTTCCTTTGGTTGTTGATCGGAGTAGTCGGTGAACAAGAAAAACTACGTTTCGAAGATTTTTGTTGTTGTTGCCATTCGAAGCTTGATAATGGAGGAACGTTATTATTAATTAGTTAGAATCTTAATTGCCTGTACCTTTTAGGATTGTTTGCTTTTAAACGATTTAGATAGCATGGTATGGTTGTTTGACCATAATGCAGTCTGTATTATCGGTGCCAAGAATGATTGATATAATTTTGTTTTTATTATAATTAAGTTATTAAATACATTACTTTTTTTTAATGTAATTATGATTAGAGGCACTAAAATGGTTTGGAAATGTGAGTTAAAAACTGTCTGTGTTTTTATATTAAATTTAACAAAAATTAGATCGTAAACCGATAAGATTAACGAATAATGTGTAAATATAGCTCGGGAACAATGAAACGTACGCACGTATGCGTAGTACGGTTGATTGCGTAGAACTGACCCTGAACTGTCAATTAGGTTTCAATTTTTAATCCTTGTGTATTTCGACATTATTTGATACAATCAAACAAGAATACTTCAAAAGAAAATAAATATACACATCACAACAATATATATTTAATGTGTATTAGCGTACTGTGATAATGTCCACAATATACCAGTGAAGACGAAAGTATGTTTGCGTAATGAAATTTTTCCGCTTGACCCTTTTAATATTGAGATATTGGAAATGTCATTAGATTTTTCCGGTTAAAAAGATGGGGGCTGTAAACTATAAGAGACATTATGATATTTCACGATATTAAATCTGATTAAATGTTCAGTGTCGCAAAAAAATGAAAAAAAAGATTAATGAAAAAACTGTTTCGACGCTTTGATTAAAAATAAACTCCAATAGACTACAAGGAAACCAATTGAATAAAATATAAATTGAACGAGAGAATATCGTAAAGGAAAGATATCTTAAGATTTAAAAAAAATACTTTTAGGATCAAACTTAAAAAAAAAATACATATGAAAACACTGATACAGAATAAAAAGTCAGTTTACAAACTTCACCCTTATCACATTCGTTATTTTTGTGTAATACTAAAATGAAAATTTTCTTTTTTTAGCTTTTCCTTGTAAGTGTCGAATTTCATGACACCTGACTGCGTCTACTTTAAAATATGAACATAATGTATAAAAGGGCTTAGCCCGTGTATTCTAATAAAATAAAATAAAATAAAATAAAAATAATGTTCTGGAGTGTAAATCAATAAAAATGCAAAATACATTTTTAAGAGTGTGATATCAAGAACAGCAAAAAAAACAAATCTAACATTATATAGTAAGTATTTAACAAATTACAAGTGTACGTGAACAGTTTTAATCTAAATATTCACAGTATGTCTGAAAGTTGCCGAACCAAATTTAATAAAAACACAGATTTAAAAATAAACGAATTTATTTACATTAATCCTCTATATAAAGGCTTTGTCTACATTCGTTACATCGCAGGTAAAGTTGTTAAAAATCTCTGGAGAATTCCATTTGGTGGAACTGCCTATAAATATATATATGTATATATCACATGATTTATAAAGTATAAAGAGGATCATTCAATAGTCCAGCAGCCATATTGATATAAAGCCATTTGTAGTAATATTTCCTCTGTTTATTCAGATATTTCTGTTTTTCAATAATTTCAGAATCATATTTGTAATAAAATATACACGCATACTATACGGATATTGTGAAACTCCCCTAACACTAATTTATGCGGTTGTATCGAAGTCCCTAGACTCCTGTCAAATATTTCTTCTTGCTTTAATACCCCGATAAGCATTTAGATATCGCGAGGCGTCCTATATCTACCTGACCACAATACAAACTTCAAATGCAATAATCCCCGGCAAAACGCGCTAATCTCTAAAAACAATAATGATTCGTGTTCTGTGTACCAGTACACTCTCGTAAAACGATATGGTTTTCAGTAAGGACTGACTAATTAATAATTACAGGAAACATATTAAAATTATTTTATATAAGTCATTGTTAATATTGTATTAAATGTTCCAATCATTCGTTTGTTAATGTATAATGATTAACGAAATAATTGTAGGAAATGTGTACCTACTGCAATTTAAATTATTACAAAATAATGTTACTCAACATTCAAACGTTAAAAATATATTAGGAAATCATAAGTGTCAACGAATTATAAACAAATAGATTTGCATTATAAAAATTAAGTAAAGAACCCGTGATTGCTTCAATTTTCTTAAAATCAACCAATTTAACTGTTAACTAATTTGTGGGTAATTCTCTAAACCGTCGTAAACTTACATTTGAATAACAAAATATTAGTGTTTTAACATACTTTTTATATAGGTTCAATTTGTTGTTAGTAAAACACGTGAGGGACTTAAACCTATGTAGGTAATTTTTGCACAACATAAATTTGTAAAAAAAATACGTGTGAAGAACGTGACAAATGTGTTCAGAATATTTTGAAATCAGCAAAAAAAAAAAAGTTTATCGCAATGTGAAATTACTCGTGTTAGAAACTAGTATTTATATGACGTGTAGTAAGTTTATAGACACACCTAACATTATTCGTTTTCTTATGGGAACTCCGAATTTTATCGACAAATCGTAGTAAATGATAACGACGATGTAAAATAGCTATATGTACAACAAATATGATATAATAAAGACGACAAAAGTTGTTAATAAGTTTTATATGTTTTATAAATTTCAAATTCAAGATGAACGTTCATCACATAATTTTTACTGAAATACGTGCACTGAAAAACAAAACCATTTACAGTTATACTCCTATATTGAATACTAAATAAAACATTGAATTTCTCATAATTTTTATCAGTAAAAATATTTAATATGCGCTCATGTTATGGAATATCATGTATTTATTATTACTGTTATTACATTTATTATACGCGCTTTATTTATTTTATGATTTCAATACCAAATAAACTCGTTTACAGAGAAAAATATCAAGACATACATCAGGACACGTACTAAGATTTTACAGTTTAATAAATCTTAATACGAGTTATTTTTAATACTGGAAGCTAGTTTATTACGTAGTTTATATTAAACATAAAATCAAAAAAAGTTATACAACTTTTAAAGGGCAATTAAAATTATTATTCAAATAATAAACCTAACGTGTTAAATACTGTGCTTTGTACAATTTTCGTATTCAATTTTATTTTCTACGCCATGGAAAAATATAATTCATTTTTTAACTAAAAATGTTCTTATCACTTTTATGAAATATCTTTAGATACATAAAGAATAATAATAATTAATTGTACTTACAGAATAATAACGACATTATTAAAACTGTTTATAATTGTTAATAGTTATAATATTTTGAAGTAAAAAATTATAATGAGCACCATACTAACATACATTTAAAATATACATTTTCATAAATTATTGAATCATAATTATATAGATATAGAATAGACACAACCTTAAAAGTCACCTACTTATTGAAATTACACTTACTGAGAATACAAAAAAATCAGAATATACTTGCATATAGTATATTTTGCTATGAGATTGATACAATCTAAAATATTATATTTATTATAAACTACGATTTAAAAAAACACAACTTAAATTAAATAACTAAAAACTTATTAATTTATTTTATAGAGATATAGTTGGGTTTTATGGTATAAAATGGTTATATTTAACTTAATTGCTTTTAAAAAGTATACTGTTTATATATGATGCACGAATATATATACGGCAAAGGGCATTTTATTATTCAATAATACCTACGATTGCAATTGGTAAAGATAAATCTATAATAAAAAGAAAATTATATACGTTTGGTTGGAATATTTGTGTTTGTTTTAGCGAAGATACAATGAAGTATAATAATTTGAAGACCACATCACGTCTAAATTAGATTTACTCAGGTACTGTGTTTACACTAAGAATAACTTGATAATTTAATAAAATTATTGAAAGACAAATTTTTAATATTCCTAATTATATAACGTTATCATTTTTACGGTAAAATATTTATTAGCTACTGTAAAATCATATTTAACATGTCACGTGTCATAAATGTCAAATTAATAATTCCTTAAACGTTTTATCATATTTTTTTAACAAATAAATTACAGATATTATGATAAGTTAATTATAACAATGGTTCTGACAAATAGGGTTTAATAAGTAAAGTGAAATTCTCAACATTTTCTTGTTCAGCAATAGTTACTTAAATGGTCGTAATTATTATCTACCTTAGTAGATGCATTCATAATTCTAAATTAAGCAGAAATTAATTCTAAAACGTGCAATACCATTAATGTCATACCTATATAATATTTCTAATGAACAATAAAAAAATAAAAACAATATTATTAAATAAATATTTATATATTTTTGTTTTAAATAACTTTGCCTACGTTGACTGAAATTAATAAAAATTATGTATAGTTGAATATATGTAATTCAAAACACGATAAAAACATTTTCAACTCACCATTCACTAACCCCCTCCCCATCATCATAAGCCATAGCTTATTGAAGAGGTGTAATATGTTAAATGTTGTAAAATTAACTTATATTTCGATATAATTGACAAATAATGTCAATGTTTTTTTCTTTATAATATCATTGAATGTGTAATTAAAGTATATGAAAAAATATCTGTACAGATATTTCTATTTTTTCATTTAATTCTCGGTTTATTCAAATTTTAAAAATACCAATGATGAAATTGCAAAATTAAAAACTAATAACAATAAATAAATAAACATTCTGAGTGTTCCCTTAAATACCAACACCATTACAATGAAATCATAATTTTCTCCACATCTTGTAAAATATATTTTAAAAAATATTAAAATTATATCGAATTCTACTACATTAGTAGTAGAATATTAACTCTAAATATTATTTAATCCATTGTATTTATTTCCATAGTATTATAATAAAATAATGTACATTATAATTAAAGAAATCTCATGAGGTTAAAGTTTTGAGATTTTGTATAAATGAAAAATGGTACATATTATACACTATGTTGACGGTGCAAAATTTATCTTTGTATATGAATTATCAATTTTCTCATAAATTGTCAATGTTGGTTATAATTTATTCGTTTTTTATAACACTATGTCTTTAACCTTTAAGAAACTAATTTTTAAGATTTTTATTGATAAAATCATTCAAATATTTTTCACATAAGAATTAATATAATAATACAATTCAATTGTAAACACATTGTATAAAATATATGATATTATGTGCTGTATCATGATATATGTATGTATACACATACATGCATAGTTCAACTTATAAATAAACAATTTTGTTAACGTTTTACAACGCGCGATATGCTTCATTTCTCAAGTTTATAAACGAGGTTTTATGACGAATAACTAAAATGTTTTGACTGTTTGGAAATGTAATATATTTGTGATTTACGAAACTATGACGAATATAGTATAATACTATATTAATATATTAATATATAAATATTACTTAAATTGTATATCAGAGTAATAATAATTTTAGTAAGTCATCAAAGTGAAGTTTTTTTTTCCAACTCTAATAAAAATAGAATCGATTAATAATTGAAATAGCACTTTGAAACGCTATTCAAATACAGAAGTTGAAAAAAAAGTGAAATATTTTTAGAGTTCTTAAGCGTTTTAATTATATGTGGACTTCGTACGTTACAAAGATGTTCCTAGTTTGAAATTGGACTGTTTAAATAACCGAATGTTTGCAAAAAAAATGCAGAGGCTATGTATTGGAATAAATAACAGTTTGTTTACAACGTATGTTATCAAACGGTCGACTTTATAGCAATATGCAACCACACTGGAATAACTCGAAGAAAGAAGTGGGGAAAAAACGCTCCTCGAATGATACACTATAAGTGTACAACGCAGCCTCAGAACGAAATTGGAAAACCGAGAAAAAAACGCAGTAAAATGGGCGATTGGCCAACATGTCATCGTATATAGGTATGCGTGTACAGCGACATTCAAATTTAACGTCACCGACGGAGTATTGAAAAGTGTAAAATCCTGAACGACCCCGAACAATCTTCAATAATGAGTTTTCGACATTTCAAAACGCTTTGGCAACGAAAAACTATCGAAGTATTTTTTTCTCTTTTTTTAAAGATATATTTAAAATCCGTGTAAGAATTTATAATGAGTAAAATAATTCATATTTATTTTCAAGCCAGGATAACGTGATAAAGCGGTGGTGTTCAGTGATACTGATAAATACTGTTTCAAGAATGTGTTATAGTGAGGTCGTTGAGTTTATTTATTTTTTCTAATTGGTTTTCGGGCAAATATCTTGGTCATCGATAACGACCACGTTGGCTTCGTATTATACTCATCGTATTATAATCATTAATTGATAATTAATCATAACTATTAATTTTACTGTACATTTTTATTTTAATACATTTTATTAACATTTTTCGTGTTGTGCTTAACCACGTTATATTAGCTGTGTAGGGGTGCCCGAGAGGGCTGCACATACAGCACTATTCTCGGCCTTTGTATCACGGTCGCACACAATCTGTTAAATTATTTCGTATTTTGCGATAAAATTAATAAAAATAAATGTTATTGCCAAAACAAGAAAAAAAAAAATCCCCATTCTCATACGAAATTATTTATTTATAAAATAATTTGATCGTGGTTCTTAAATAATTAAGTTTAAACTTATTTTTTTCAATATACGATAAATTTAATACATTTTATGCGTTCTTCATAACGAGGAATAACTGTTCGTTTCGTGTCATTTAACAAGCGCACTTGGACATCCCGTGACACATCAGTGACCTCACAGGTTGGAAACACTGACACATACGGTGCGTATCGCAACACACGTCATTACCCTATCAGCGCAGATCATCTGGCTACATGCATTACACCGTAATGAATTCATATACGTAGTATATACATGTGTATCATGTATTGCGAAACGCACTCTATGAGCAGGCGACGGACGGACTGATATTAATTACTCAGCCCCGGCTCATCGGGAAATATTCGCCTTCACCACCGCCACGGACGCCGGGAACTTAGTCACCGTGGACGGGGACGGGCACGCACCCCATAAGCTTGGTCGTAGCGGAGGGCTCGAATTGATGACGTAATTATTATAATGGCTGTGTGTATCCCACGGAAGTTATCGTGTTATATATATTTGTGTGTGTGTGTGTGTGTGTGTGTGTGTGTGTGTGTTTACGTATATGACGTACGGTGAGTATGCAGTAGTACCGTAATAGCAGTGTGCACGAACTTAATCGACGTCCGTTAAAGAAGCCAATGATAATTTCGTTTAAATTGTTATAATATTTTTACGGTTTTTATGATTATTATAATTATTATAATTATTGCAAGATGCCTACGTCATTTATAAAACGCGGTACGTGAACCATGAAAACTACGATATTTTACACAACACAACAACAACGAACGGTATAGATAAAATGTGTATACAAAATACTAATAATAATAATAATTCAATTATAATTTTTATTTTTATATTAAATTTTAATACACCAAATTCTGTAATTTGTTCAAGATTTTTCATAATTCCTCTTTTAATTCACCGAAAATATATAGGTACTATTATTGCATACGGTTGGGCGTCTTAATATCAAACAATTACTTTCTTTAAAACAATTATTTTCTCTGATAACTAAAATAAATTATTTCTTTCAATTAAAATTAATAAAATACCAAGGTGTATTTGTATAATACATTTTAACGGTTAAGGTTGTTACGGTAAAACAAACGATATCAAATAATAATTTTTCAATTTCATAAAAATAATACATTATTTGTTATTTTTCACTTCTTACACAAACGGTTTTCTGAGAATTTTTAAAAATTAACACATTTCGTCCAGTGAATTATTAAGAATAAACTAGTGCTCCTTATTTCACAAATTTATGTGAATTAAGATCCTTAGCTTAAAATTGTTTGTGAATTATTCACGAGTATCCATGAATTATTATACTTAATACTCATGAATTTGTGTCTTCACGTATTTACGTCTTAAGGTTTTTATATTGCATTATAATACATGATAATATTGTAAAAATATTCTAGAAATAATTACTTATCAACTATTTATTTTTGTTCACCAATATAGATTTTCATACCAATTAAAATTATTCACGCGATTACTAAATTCAAGTATGTTTATCATTATGACTCCGATACGCATTCACGTGTTTTAGCATTTATTAATTCAAGTATATTAATCATACGTGATTTATTTTGTAACATTCAAGTGTTCACCATATCCGTGAACACGTATGTTTATACTCACGTAAAAAAGTAAGATCCCTAGAATAAACACTGCAGAATTCTATTATCTTTACAACAAGATTTTGTACATTTCTCTCGCCGATGCGGTCGACTGTTTTTTCGTATCGAAAACGGTGCACAGGCGAAAAAAAAGAAACGGCCAATAATACGCTTGCACATTGCACACTTGTCCTGAGAAAAACGAATTGGGAAGTCAATTTTTCTCCGAGACAATACACTCGCGTTTATACATACACCCATGAACCTGTATAAAATATAATTTTTTTCCACCAGAATGAAATAACCCAGGACAAGACGCAATCTTCCTGACAACTTATTCCTCATCGCTGCAATAGTGAACGAGAAAATAATATCTAGTATGCAGCAGCTCTCTCACTCTAGCAAATCAAATAAAAATAGTTAGTCGAGCTCCACAACGTAATTCGGAACTATGTGAATAAATCAAAATTGTTAAAAGAAAGCACAAAGCGTCTGCGTGTACTCGTACGAATAGCTACTATACTGATATTTAATTCGAGTTTTATGAAAACGATTTGTTTTCGACGGTAAACTTTTAACCAGCAGACTACTGTTGCTTGGTATAGTTCATTACATTACATATTAGCCACTCGATTTTAAATTCGGTATTTTAAAAATAAAATTTGGGGAAAGGGGTATTCTAGGAGCAAGCAAACCAATTATCATTCATCCTAATAGTAATAAAAATGTGTACATCGATTAGATACACCGCACTGCTCTCACGTTAAATTCTTCACATTACGCGTGTAATTTTTTTATGTATACACATTATTATTCATAAAACCAGATTATATTGTATTTTATTATATTTCTTTATGAACATATATGCATAATAAAATCAAAAATTCAAATTTATTTTTTAAATTATCTAATACATATGGATTTAGCCATTATTTTACATAGTATACGTATACAAAAATATATTTTATTTGCATTGTATTATTGTATTACAACATACTTAATCATATTTTACTTTATTCCATTTGAGCCGCAAATGTTGAACTTAAAATAAAATTTAATACAATGGATTTTAAATAACATAACATTAACGGCAGCGAAAGTATCAACAAATATTTTTATTTTCCTATTGCGAAACCCATTGTAATCACATGGAAATGAATATTAGTAATCATCACAGTTATTCGAATTTCACAAAAATTAAAACGCATAAAAAAATAGTTAAGTATACATTATTTTAGAAAGAAAAAAAATTTAAATAGATACTACTGATATTCAATAAACAACGAAACATATAACGCTTACAAATATCAATTAACTGCGTATCAAAATAGAAGACATTCAAATATTTAGGCAGTGTAATTTCATGTTTATAATTATATATGAATACAGTTACAGAATTGTGTTATAAAAAAACATAATAAAAACCAATTTCACTGCATATAGATAAAAAGCAAATTAATTAAATTCATACCATACCGTATTTAACTTAAAATAAGTTCCAATATAATACATGTTTATGTATAACATATTATATAATGTTCTAAAATACGTTCAAAATCAAAAAATGTAGTAAAAATTATAGATATTAAACCAAAAGTTTTTAATCAATTTTGAGAAATTAGTTGATAATTTTATTATTCAACTAGATTAATGATAACAATTTCATTGTGGTAAGTTTCAACATTGAAGTAAGAACAACAGTATTGAGAATAAAATCAATAACACAATTTAATTATAATAAACATAGAAAAAGCACAACAAGAATATATGTTATGGATGAATAATCTGTGTTCACTATAGCTAGTATAAAAGATAAACAATAAAGACGTATCATTGATTATTCAATTTCAATAGTTCTAATATTAATTATATTGAAATTCAAAACAGTTTAAAAAAAAATCGTATTTTTTTTTTTGTTTATCTATATATCTATGTAACATTTTAGTAAGTCTGAGTACCATTAAAGAATAACTGAACAAAAATAATGACAACCAATATTTCAGTAGCTCAAACATCGTTTGATTGACTCAATCAAGGCAGTTATCAACACATTCTAAAGTAAAATTGTAGTTCTGTAAATTCATTATATTTCATATCATCTTAGAAATGTTTACAATGCAACGAAATAATATACAAAAGCAAATAATCATAAACATTCATTATTACTCATAATAAACCGTCAATATCTGGATTAACAATTTTTATTCGTAATATGATAATACAGGTATTATTAAAACATACGTACATATAGTGGAGTATATAATTAACATGCACTCCAATGAAATATCACTAATGAATATGCAGTAACATATGTTATGATTTCTTAAAATGGTGTATATACATGTTATAAATGTGAACATAATTTTAATGTAATTAGTGTTTTAATTACACCAGATAGGAAATGAGTAATTAGAATAAAACTGAAAACTTTATATTATCATTTTTATCATAATTAAGAATCAAAGAAAATGTTATTTTATGGTACTGTAAACGCGGTTGGGTGATGGACCAATTCATATTAAAAAAAAATTGTAACCGTTTATTGGTATACTTAATAAAGAGGTAAATGTTTATATTTTAGCAAAGCTGCAACAACAAAGATATTTTTAATATTTGAGAAATTACATTATATGTTCACAAAGATTTAGTTAAATGTATAGTACATACAGAAATGAGTTATATAATTTAGAGAATTTATTTTACTAATTTTAATATTTTATTGATATTTTCCTGGTAAACGAATATTGTATAACATATATATATATATTTATAAACATTCATAAATCAAATTGTACTTCAAATAATACTTATTTTTAATGATACATGAATACAATAAATAATTTTTATATCGTACTTCATTATTATATTCAACCAGAACAACTTTCCTCAATTAAGCGGTAAGATTACGTTTCAAATTTTTTCTAAGACGGTAAAACTATATAGAAAAAATAAAGTAACAAAACATATTTGATCCATTAACTGATTGTTTTAAGAAACCACAATGAAATTGAGTCCTTTTGGAAACGCACAGTCACTAAATAAACCTTGCACTCATGGTTTGAGAAAGTTTGTTTACCCTCTTGGGATCTTGTTTTCAAACTGAGGTCTGTATTTTTCATAAGTTATTTCCGGAAAACTACTTAATGAAAATTAGTTATTTGATGATTCATTGATATTGTAATAAATCGTTTTAATATAAAGAAAAAAAATTGTAAACGAAAGAATCTTCAAACCTAAGAACAATTTAATTCTACAAAGAATAGAAATTAAGATTTAATTTTTAAAAATACACAAATAAAAAGAAGAAAAAAAAAAATTAAAATAAAGAATGTTTGGTGAGCAGAATACTTTTATTCAATGTAAAACTTAAAATATAACTGAATATATGATATAAACAGACATCAGTAAAAAGAATTAGTGTAGTACCATAGTGCCTAAGACCTAAATAGTAAATAGTAACTATTTATCTTAAAATACTTTTTTTGAGGTAATAAAATCAATATCTATTATATAGACGTATATACCGACGTACCTGCAGAACGTGACAGCATTTTTCAATAATTACATTAAAATAATATAGAAATTATTTTATGTGGTTAAAATTATTTAAAAAAGTTTTTGGATTGCAATTTAAAAAAAATCTTTTTTTTTTTTTGTTAAGTATTAAAGCAACGTTTGCACGTGTTAAAAAATTATTAAAGTTTGTTTAATAGAGTAAATTTTATTTATTTACTTTTATGAGTTTATGGTATATTATTTTTATTTTAGATGACCTCATAAAAAACACAGTGGGAACTCGAAAAAATAAAATACTATAACTGTTTCCTGTACTAGTACGATGCTCGGGCTCTTAACACGTGGTTAAGTGTTGGATTTCGGGTAAATTTGCACAAAATAACAATATACCACTAAGGTCAGGTAAAGTTAGACGAAATAAAAACAACCCACGTCTAATTGCTTTTTACTGCAGAGAATAATGTATTCAAAAATGAGTATCATGCAAGAATAATAACCATCTCTATATGCACAATATTCGAAACATATTCGTTATGAAAATATTTAAAAAAAGTAATAATAATTCATATAAATATACATAATATATGTTCAATGATCAAAATTAATTTATAATTTGATTATTAAATAAATCCGAATGGTATAATGATTGTAAGTAAACCATACTAAAAGGTAATAGATTAAAAAACACATTGATACTTTACAGGAATCCAGTGTTTATATAGTTAGGTAGATTGTTTACTATACAAATTACAAGACGCGACCCTTATATTAAATATAATCTTACGCTACATAATTTTAATAATTAAGTATTAATATCCATATTTTTAAAATTGTAACTTATATATTATGCATGAAAGTCAAATAACTATAATTAAGATTTATCAGAAAGTTTTAATTTTATTTTCCAAGTATTTTAAAATATGCGATTGTATGTGCAATTGTATAGTTTTTATACTGTGTTTATTATTATAACACATATCAAATTATACTGTTTAAAGATAATTTTCTTCGACGAAAACACTATAAATTTAACATAAAATATACAAACAAAAGATAAAATTAAAAAATAACCGTTTAGCCTGTTTACATGAATATTTCAAACGCGAAAACTTATTATATATAATATCAACAAACCAAACTGCAGAATTATTAGAAAAATTCTATTAGATTTATACTCTAAGTAACATCTCGTTTTTATTTAAGACGAATCTAATAACAGTCTAAAGTTATTTTATTTTAAAATTTCTCTTTATCCATAATTTTTAAATACTTTAAAAATCATAAATATTCATCTAGTGTCATAAATATAATGGTATATATATATTAATTATTAGTTGTTAACTATTCAAAACAATGCGATTAACGTGGATATATACAGCAGTACGATGCATTTAAATTGTAGAATTTAGTCGAAGAATTAAAACTATTTAGCGACTAAACCACGCAACTGAACGAATTCAGAACTTATTTTTGACATCAGACAGAAGTATATCGTCAGACGTAACGCTATTATAATATTATAATATATTGGAATTATAACAATCATAGACACTCGCTAACCTTCTCTGGTTTATACTACACGTATTGAATATAGTTAACTATTATTACCGATATCAACCTTACGTGTAAAATGTCATCGTGGTGTGGTGTCCGAATACGTCGTTACGCGTCTTTTGCCTGTAGCGTTTCTGCATACGCATTGCTGTCAATTCGCACAAGACTGCATAGGGAAGCCTGTCATTTCAATTACATTTAAACTCAGGCGAATCGTTGAAAATCCAATATACATAATATACGCCCTTTCATACATGTTTCTGCTTAATATTACTATCCATATATACATGGATGTCGATCGTCACGTGCGTTCAGTTATGTATAAAAATGATAGAATCGAAATCATTTTTCTGTTCAACCGCGCGAATATGGCAACAAGCGAATTAAAAACTATGGAACTTTATTTTGGAGTGCAGCATGGCGTATTTCTCTCCTTTTGAAAACATAACGGAATGCGTCGTTTCGAAAGGGATTGGCAGCGAAAACGGAAGAAAAACAATAACCAAATACACGATAACCCCACGTCTACGCACAGCTAGCCGTTACTTAAAATTTATATAAACAACAATGTCGTCGACGATGACGGTCGGCCGTCATCCTCCCTTTTCATATTATGCAATTGCGCGTGCAAGGAAAATGAGTCATTGTCCTTTGCGGTCGGGCAGGGTATTCGCAAATGACGGTGTTGTCGGTTGTGGTACGCGATGTTTGGTCAACGTAATATCACGCGTGGTCGACGGTCTACACGCGTATCGGGTGTACAGTCTGAACGTTCCGGACGTTAATAGGAACCACACTACATCATCAACTTTTCTTCCATTCCATCCCTAGATACTACCGTACACCAAACCCCACCCAAGAACAAATAAAATATGATGTACATATATACACATACACACACACAACTATATAACCTGTGTAATACACTGACATGTGAAATTATTCCATTGCTGAAAATTGTCGACAAATATAATCAATTATAATTATAAATATAATTATAAATAATAATTATATATTGAAATATAATTCAAAGTATAGCCAAAAAAGAAGATAAAGAAGATATGTATATATAAAAAATAAATAATAAAAAGACGAAAGTGTCATCAGTGAGTGGCTTCTTCAATCAAGTTTTTCAATTTTATTTTTGTTAATATAGTTCATACTCTTATTTCGCCGAAAGTACAGATTATTTATTTATTAATAAAGAAATGTATATATAATTCAAAAATTTTCTATTTACTGAATATTTTTATATCAATTTTTCAAAAAAGAAAAAAATCTTAATCTTAAAAGCCAATATACATTCGAAACAAAAGCACGCGAGAAGTAAAACTTATGGCGAATTGATAAAATTACGACCTGAAACCGTATAGATATGTTCTCTAACAGCTTCCCACCGGGACATCTCACATATGTTTTTAATGCGTTTCGGGCATACTCCGTTAAGAGTTTTCCTGTGTCGACCGTTCGGTTTATATATATATATATATATATTTATGTATGCATGTATGTATGTACATCTATGTATATGTATGAATATGAATATGTATATATGTATGTATGTACATTTATGAATATGTATGTATGTGTATATATATACATTTGCACGCAATGATGTACACAAGTACCCACACATAAGGTGAGAAATTCAAAGAATAAAAACTAATAATAATTTTCATCATTTGCCACGTGCAGCGATGCACGGTTTTGAGTTTTGCAGAAAAGGTTTGTTCCATTAACATATATGAATTTGTCCGCTCTTCGTATGGTTACGGTCATCACCACTACTATTGCGTTAATTACGAGAAACTCAATTTTACCGCAAACAAGTCTAAAAGATTAACCCTTTGGAGCGCGTGTAATTTGAACTTGAATGAGAAAGGGCAACTCAAAAACCTTATACAGTAAACCCCAAGCTGGACGTTCATTTATAATTATAAATTGTTCAAACATTCCAATTACTGCGGTTATTGTTGGACCACATCATTATTCATTTGTTAACATAAAAAACATGAAAAAGATGAATCTTATTAATTATATTATTTTAGTTTCGCGACAAATCTCACACGATCTATTCGAGAAAACAGTTAAAAATTCAAATTCTTTTCTCGCGCCATAATCTTTCAATAATTTAATACATTTTATGAGATGTTTCTATCAATAGTAAGTAGTTGTATAATTTTTTTTTTGTACGCTACGAATAGATACTATTGAAAAATTCAGAAATATTATTAATAATAATAATTGTTATTTATTAATTTGGATTCAGATTCAACTGATATTGTACTTTTTTTGTTCTCAATTTAAAACCATGATCGTTACAACATACTTGATTATTTCAAAACATAAACTACAAAATTAAACCGAATATAAATAATCTAATATATAAAGGAAATATTCCGTTACCAAATTAAAACGAGAAAACTACATATAAGTTTCATACAAAAGAAAACACACTCAATATTTGTATGCAAATGTTGGATATAAATGTGTCCAATTTAGAGCCAGAGGAGAAATTATTTATATAAGCTGAGTAAACAGGAACAATAACCAAGGAACGAAATGAGCGTTTATTAAATTACATGAGCTGCTAATAGCCATAAACAATGGAATACTCATTGTGTCCCATAATTATGTAAAGTAACGAAAAATACAAATATAATGTAAGTACACAGCATTAAAAACGTGTCATTACGTGAAGTAATTCAGTATATAAAATACAAGACAAATACATTTCAAGACGTACGAATCTTGATAGACAAACAAAATGTGGCACAGGAAATTAAATCGTAGTTAGTAAGCACAAAAACAACATATGCACAGATAAATCGTGTAAGATATGTGTATAAATAGATATACCTACTGTTGTTTGTATTTAAGAATATAAATCGTTACATTTTTAAAACTGAATTAAACACAGGCACCACAATTCCTCTTCAGTTGTTATAAATGTTGTAATATTCAAACAATTTTAATAGCAAATATGAATCATTAAATTCAAAAATTATTTTTTTAGTTAATATCGGTGAACGATTGATATTTATATAAAATAATGTAGTGTAAGATTATGAGTATAATTTCAAAGTTTATACACCAATATAATTTTAAATAACCAATTTTTAATATAATAATAATTGTTTATGAAATCATAGACACTAAGCGTTTTTAAATAACATTGATTTAACTATATGTTTAGAATTATTAACACCAGTTAAAATAGTACAAGACTTCAGGGTCTAAAAGTTGAGACACTATGACAGGTGAGACAGGTGAGATATAGGGATGGATGAATACTATCACTGCATTGGTCTTTTTAACTTGAAACAAATGTAGTATTACTATAACAAAAAAAAATTCTGAGTGTAAAAGGTTAGGTAGATAAGTTAATACTTCTAAAAATAGTTAAATAGTAAAAACCCAAAACTTTTTTCAGTTAGGTTGAACATTTAATGTTCTAACTTTTACTAAAAAAAAAAAAGAAAAGGAATTAAAATTTGGGGAAATTGAAATTCTCAAATGCTTATAAATTACATAGCCTTCAATAAAATTATTTAAAATTATGGATTTCGTTAAATAACTAATATCGTTTAATGGAATTTCGTTAAAATATTTGAATTCAATATCACATTTAAAATGTGATACACGCAAAATCTACACGCAACGATAAATGGTAGGAATTTATCGTAACGATCGAATTAATCCAATTTATCGTTGCGTATAAATAGGACATTGTAGCGATTTATTGGAATTGGAATTGGATCGGATGATTTATGCCGATCGGCATCAATTTTTGCGAATAGTAACGATAATTTGAACGTGTAAACATCGCTACAATTTGATTTAGTTTGCATTGGCCGTTAACGGAGAATAGTTCGTTTTTTCGTTATCAATTTTTTTTATTTTTACTCAAATGATCTTGGCAGAACAAACACCTCGAGACTTCTTAAGAGAATTAGTATTATTAGTAGAATTCGTAAGGTAGCAGAAAGTCTCTCGTGTGGATATAATATATCCATATATAAAAAGCCATATTATGGCTTTTCTCATAACAGTATCTTTTTTCATGATAAACAGAGAAACTAACCTTAACAACTCAACATAAGTCTCTTCATCCATTCTCAAATAATTCCGCCAGTCATCGGATTAATTTCGTAATTTTCGCAATAAGTTTATATGAGAAAATTACCTTTTCTTCAGCAACCGTTTACGGCTCCACTTTCTTCTTGGTCTTCGCGACATTTTTGCTTTTTTCGCTAAACAAATTAGATATAAGGACCACAACAGTACTTTCTCGGTGGCGAAAGCTAATGACGAATTGAATTATGATGAACCGCGATCAACAAAGAATATTGGACAAGAAATCGTAGCATGTATATCGTAGTGTGTAAACAGTATTCACTCTTTCGATTAATTGGAACAATAAAAATAATGTTAAATTGTCAATCACATCGTTACGATTTATTGTTGCATGTAAACCTGGATTTTATGATTATTGTTTTTTAAGTTACTAAAAAAATAAAATTTAAATTTATCAAACAGCGGTATTCCGAAAATTGTTGCAGTAACCCTGAGTGTGGCCGTAAGCTTGACAGCGGTGGCATTGAGGTGGGCCATTACGTGGATGGGGTTTTTCGACAACAGTTTTGGTACGCAGAAGATACTCGATTTTGTATAAATCTATATTGTTAGTAGCTTTTTTGAGATCGAGGAAAAAGAGAGGTAGAGATGATTTATCAGAAGAGCGCTTAATGTTATGAACGTGGATAACCTGGTGTCCCAATTCTGAAAGAGTGGTAATTATATCTTCAGTAGTGGTAAAGGGGTGAACATAACGAATCACCACACGTAATTGCGCTTATCATACGACTGGTATGAATGAAAACTGATATTAGCCTCAATTAGATACTTAATGAATAGTCTGTAATGCTCATAGAAATGAGTATGGATGATCAGGTAAGGAGTGGTTTTACAGATAAACTCAGTTGTATTGATAATTGTCATCAAGTTTGAGGTGAAACTGGAAAAATTACTCACGCCATTAATATAAACTGCAGGTGGTGGTTTAGGTGGAATTTTTTGATCATGAGATTGAGTTTTGTTTGGCTGTGTGTTGTCGTTTGAGTCGTTTAGTGTGGTAAGAACTGAATGAGTACCGGTTAGTTATAAATATTTTTGATTTCTTATCCAGTGGCTTGGGTGAAAGCGAAGAAGACAAAAAATTTCTTTTGCTTGGAGTTGAATTAGTTTTATGTGTGTCATGATTAATGATGTGCTACTAGGAATATTCCCAGGAACAAGGAATATTTCTGGAATATTCCCCAGACTCTCGAGAAATTTCTTTAAAAAAAAAAAAAAAAATTTAATGGGAATAGAATGACAGCCTATACTACTGTACATCAGCTGTACTCTGTACTAGAGTAACAGTATTAATTAGTGTATTTATATGTTTACAACTTATTTTAATACAAGTAGTTTGGCTATTTTATTAATTTTTTTCTGTTTGTTTTATTATAACATTATAATTATAAAAGTATTAATTAAGGGTACTGTTTTACTATAATTTTAAAGTGATTTAATCGAAGAGACTGAAGTTTAGTTATATTTTTATTTTATTTGTTACATTTATTAGTAAAAAGTTATTTACTTATTAGTGTGTTAATGTTTACAACTTATTTCAATACAAATAGTTTGGATATTTTATTAATTGTTTTCTGTTTATTTTATTATAAAAGTATTGATTAAGGGTACTGTTTTACTATTATTTTAAAGTGATTTAAACAAAGAGACTGAAGTCTAGTTATATTTTATTTTATTCATTAAATGTATAAATAAAAAGTTATTTAGTAATTATGTTTATTTTTAAAACCTATTTAAATACAAAGAAGTGGTTTGGATACTTTATTAATTGTTTTCTATTTTTGATCGTAAGTTCATAATATTGTTATTTTCAAAGTATTAATTAAGATTTAAGAGTACTGCTTCTTTTTATTTTTATTAATAATAATACTAAAGTACCTAATGTTATATTTAAATATATATTGTTCATTCCATGTATAAGTAAAAATTATTCAGTATTTCAGTATGTTTATTTTTATTTTTTAACATAAAATAAAAGTTGGATAATTAATTTTGTGATCATTGTACAAATTTTAATTATAAAATGAAATTATAATTACTTAGTAACATTTTTTTTAAATAATAAAAATCTAAACTGAAATAATATCAGTAAAGAACTGTAATTTCAATCATTTAAAAGCATAAGTTTAATTTAAAATTGAAAATTATGATCAATATTTAAAAACTTCTTATATTCCCGGTGTTGGGAAATTCCCAAAAATATATTCCCGTGAATTTTCCCATCACTAGCCACGATTATTAGTCAATTAAGCTGCCATATTACGTAAACGTAAAGACAGAATATAATAACATAATATTAGCGTATGAAAAACAGATAACGAAGCGAGCGTAATGACCGTGCGTTCATGGTGAACATTATCGCCGGACTGATCCCTGACTTCTTAGTTGGATCAATTATAAATTACTTATTAATAAATATAATTTAAAACGAATATCTAATCAAAATTGTTAAATACAAAATACATATGAACAAAATAAAATCCAAGTTCTTTATTATATTACAATTTCATTAATGGTATTAAATGTTACTATAGTGAATAATTCAATTATTGGATAGGATGGGAAAAAATTTGAAATTATCAATGATTCTTATTGTGGATTAGAAAATAAAAAAATATTTTTCATAAATAATATCATTGATAAATAACGTGTTTACTATTCAGGCATATTTAAGCAAAATATCTTTACTTTTATAACTATAAAACTATAAGCTGAAAATACTAATACTATATTTTACTATTAATTTGATAACTTCCAAAATTCCGTAGACACATAAAACAGTATCGTCATTTTAATTACTTTTTACCACACAATCAATATGCTTAACACACGCTCACACATAAATATAAATATGTATTTTTTTTTTTTACATTTTGCGTACTAAAACACGATAAGTTTGATTTATTTAACTATTTAAATATATCAAGAGCATGTATGTAAATAGGTAACCATTACTTATTATAAGACTGAATACATATAATATAAATTTGCAATGTTAAACGTAAAGTTTATAAAGTAAACAAATATTTAAATTATAGTTTAAATGTGTAGATAAATTAAGAAAATTGTTAACAATCTACTCGTATTATAAGCTAGTTTGTTAAAAATATCTCAGCGTTCAAGAATTTTCAAAAATATATAATATTATTATTTATTATTAATATAGATGTATATTGTAATTTTATTGAATTTAGATTTTAACTTTTGATATTTGGTTAAAAATGAGACTTATTAGTCTTCTTTTATTAAAATATAATAAAATAAAATAAACAAAATTACTTTGACATCTTATCACGTCAGATTTATATACTACGCACGTTGGTTAGAAGTCTGTGATTATTATTATTATTATTATTATTATTATTAGACGCTATAAAAATATTTAAAAACAATCAATGATTAATTGGAGCTTAATTCATTTTTGACTGAAAACATTTATGTTAGTATTAAAAATAAATAACTATTTAAACATTTGTAAAATATTGAAGAAATGTCGGGGGAGAGGTCCAGACACTCTGAACCCCCCCCAGATACGGCCTTGTATAGGATATATTGTTTCGATTTCAACAAGTATAATAGTACGCATTGTAATACCATGCATGCATAATATGCGTATGTAGTTGAGTCGTTTTAAAATTATTCTCACAGAAAAATATAGATGTGTACAATTATTCACAAATGAAATATAATCACTGTATGTATTTACATTAATATTAAATACTTCTCAAGACAATACAATTTTCGCGTAAGATAGCTATAAGAATCTCTTTTAACACGTTGTTGTTATTATAATTATTATTACTATACAAAAAATGTATCATATTCTAATATTTTTAAATACAAAACTTATATCTTACAATATATTTAATATATATTTAAAACCTATTCAGTTATTGATCAGCCAAAAAAATAAAACAGAATTTTTTTTAATTATTAATATTTATGGGTACAATAAGAAACAATTTGTTGAAATTGCATTTTTCAATGCATTTAATCGAGATACATATAAATAGATATAATATAAATCATTCAAATAAATATACTATACAAGAATTGAGCGCTTTTTTCAAACAAATTTTTTTTTACGTCAAAGTAGTGATTTCTCTAATACAAAAAGTAAAATCTTCCAAGGTCTGGCTTATTCAACTTCAATAATACACCACTATTGAGTATAAATATTTTAAGTACATTTGAACCGTAATATAAATAATAAAACAATCATAATCAAAGGAAGGCGAGAACTCTTTATAATTTGAATATGATGACATAAAGGAAGCACAACAGACCTTGGCTAACTATGTATAATAATTGGCCAATAATTTTCCTTACAGATTTTTCAGACCGCATGTAAACTCGTTGAGAATATACAAAATCATCGACCTACTATAAAGTGTGTTATCCTTTCGCAATATTTCTACTCGTGATATTTTACGTGACAAACATAAGTTAAACGAATTTTAATGAATTAAAAATAATGAAATTATACATTAAGGCATAAAGTGTGTCACCAAATACACTATATAATTGTGACTTAAGTGACACATTTTCAAAGGAGTGGGTGGGTATTAATATTATGCATTTACATTATTCGTACTCAGGGAGCATTAAAGTACTAATGTTATAAGATAAATAAGTAAAAACTAATAAAATATTAATATTTTATCAATATGTTATAATATTGTATATATTAGGGGTAATCAACATGAATAGGTTCACGAGCCACACGGTTAAATATAATAATTCCAAGAGCCAAATAAAAGATAAATACAGATACATTTTTAATAATTTGATAACATTTTATAAATTTAAACCAATAAAATTAAAATCCAAAATAATAATAATATGATAAATAAATTTTAATTTTATAAATAAAGCACGAGCCGAATCTAACAATGACGAGAGCCACATGTGGCTCGCGAGCCGCAAATCGGTCATCCCTGTTATATATTTAATACAACGTAGTATATAAAATGAATATCTACTAGAGTTCTGCACGGGCCGGACTAGCCCGACCCAGCCCGCACCCAACCCGACCAGTACCGAGCTTGAACCGAGCCGTGCCATAATATAAATATTTCGGGTTGGTTATGGATAGGATGGTAGTACTTTTTTCTTTGAAATGGGCCTATCAAAAATAAAACTACCTTAATATAACATAAGAATACAATACTAATGCCGATTATTGGCGTGGGATAAAGAAATGTTTCCAAACTGATGGAGTAGGCTTATTACAAATCATAATAAAAATATGTCTTTATTATTAGTGTATGTGATATTTATAATAATAGATCACTGATAAAAACAGATAATAAATATTGCGTACGGGCCCGGTAGGGTAGACTTAAAAAAAAAAAAAATTGAGGACCGGATTTAGGTGGGAGCATTTTGTAAGTTTATGTTTCGGCCAAGATCGGGCCGAAAAAAAATAGCCCGTGCAGATCTCTAATATCTACGTCATGCTGTATTCTGTAATAATTTCTAGTTTCTCCACAATTTTTTTTGGTAAGTGCAATCTTGAAAACTTATGTAACAACTTTTTTTTGGTGGTTTGGCGCTACTGCATTATGCAACACAAAAGATTAATAATTTCACAACATATTATTAATTAAAATTCAAACACAAAACGTAGAAAATATTATCATAAGTCAACAGCAAAAGTCAGTTATAATTAAGTGGTATTGGGTTGAACAAGCAATAAATACATATTTCAAACAACATAAAAGTTTGCTGCGAAAACAAGAACAACTTTTCAAACAGGCTATTCTATCAATCGGAAACATTCGAAATATTTACACATACATGAAACGTTTCGATTGCTGACCTCAAGATTTGTTGTTTTTCAATTTGATCACCCACCCGTTCCAATACTTGTACTCAATCCAAGGCGTTCACCCTTGTCCGAAGCTCGTCCTAGAATACATATCACGTATCGACCACCAACACTAGCACCACCACCTCAGCCGCCGCTGCCGACGTGGTTTCTGTTTCCAATCGACAACAACTACGGTTGGCAGGATGGAGAAATAATTTATTATATACGGCATTTCGTAAAACAGTCGCGCTTTCCGCTCGGTAGTTAAATTCTCTACGTACGACTGCAGCGGTTAGGGAAAATTATCGAATACAATAGGATCTCGTGTACTTGGTTTTGCCAAATTATGTGCGAGAGTCGACGATTTCACGATTTCACAAAACAGGCGACGCAAATACCGTCATTTTCATGATGGATACAGATTTTAGGATTTGTTGATGAAATCGTTAGATAAGACATTCAATTCATATATTTACCTGCAACGTCAACTCATTGCAATGTGTAGTATTAGCATGTGGAAGTCGACGGGAATTAAAGGTAAAGAGTAATATTAACATTTATAATAAATGCAATGGTAATATTGTGTTTAAATAACAATCGTTTCGAAATTTACCATCATGAAACGAAGAAAATAACTGCAAAGAGTGTACACTTCACATTACTATAATCTACGAATCAGTGATAAATAAATTCCGTTTAGCAAGTGGCAATGGAAATAAATATCGAACAATTACTCGGGGAAAAAAGGTGTAAAGGGATGTGTATGTATCCTCCTACCTAATACTTTTTATTGCGAAAGTTTTCGTTGAAAACAACGGTTAGTGACAGGCGAATGCTGTGCTTTTAATCGCACCGGCCATTGTTTTTGTTTTTTGTTGTTTTGTTTGGTTTTAATATTTTTAATTTTTTTTTTTTTTAGGTTGTTGGAAGAAGAATTAATGAAAAAGTTCGAGAACAGTAGCTAACATATTTGTAAACCATGGTCGCATAAATTGACGAGGTGAAAAATTTCATCGTGTAATAAATAATTCCGATCTGATGCCTGTTGAATAGATTGTACAAATAAAATATTGAACCAAACATAAAAAGAGGAAATTCAAAAGCACCTATTTTTAACTGGTTTGGCTGATGACACTTGATCATTAAAAATATTTAAAACAAATGATCCAGTTTAACAATTTGAAAACAAAACATATAATACATATAAATTATCTGAAACACAAAATATTATGGAATTTATATACAAATAGAATCTTTATGAATAATTTTCTGTTAATTATAACGCATAATTAATTGAAAGAATTCTTTAATTTTATCATATTTTTCTCAAATTTATGAATTTAGAAAAACAAAATACTTTTATTTCAGTTAAAAAATTATTATTATTATCATCGACAAATCAATTAAACGATTTTTGAAATTTTATTTGGAAATTAATACGTTCAAATATTATAGAAGGAAAAAAGAAACATATTTATAAACATAAAATATTATTGTTTGTTATAATGCACAGGCATTATTTATTTGGGGAAATGTTTTTATATTTTTGAAGTTAAAACTATTTCACGAAAACATTTGGCCAGAAAAACAGAACATTTTATCACTATAATATTTTAAAAAAATGTTCTTAATAAATTCAAATATTTTTTTTATACGTTGCGTAAAACCCAAATGTCGACCTATTATTTGACTTGTATTTTACTATAATCAACCACCATATAATAAAATTACTCCTTGTGTTTTAAAAAAGAAAAATTAAGTATATATATGTAGTCTTTCGAATAGCACCCATTTATGAATTATACTATGTAAAATTTAAAAAAACAATAGCTTTTTGGAATTTCAGAAATAATCAACATACATTGTATATCGAAACCAAAATTACCAGTAGTTTGTTTTATACATTTATTTTTCCATTTTATAACTTATTAATATATATATTTAAGTTACATAATAACAAAATATGTAGACGGGTTGATAAGATGGGTGATTAAGATTTATTAGAAGATTAAAAATGAATTTAATATTATCTATACGTAAAAATATTATGTATTCATTTTTAGTATGATAAAAATTATTTCTAAGACACATCACATAATCATGTGTCATCGAGTTTGTTTGAAAGAAAAAATGTAAATATATGCGTTCAATAATAAAATACTAATTGGTTTTTCATTTGACATTAAACGACTGAATCGCATTAACCGTGAATTTGCATTATTGAAATTATCAATAGTTAACTTGAATAACGGTCATATAGCTTTTGAATTCTTCAGATGGAATGATTTTTTTCGGCATCAAAATAAGTGAACTCATCTTCGAAAACAGGTTGCGAGTCAATTAACGAAATGTGATCGGTTTGATTTCAATCGGCTAAGCATACTTACCACCTGAGAGTATATGTATAAAATATTTTTGTATGAATATATATATACAACGGTGTAAAATAATATTGAATACAAAAATTCCTAGAGAATTTCAACATAAATACTGACAAACCAACTCTTAGAGAATTAACAGAAAAATTATGTGGTCAATTTAATGTATGAAAAATAGAAGATAATTAAGAAAGAAAACATTATAGTGTTTCTATTTCAAAAGCAGCTGTTTATCAAAAGGAAATAGGACTTGAGGATAAGTTAAATTCTTCACATTGCATAATAAGATAACTAGATATGGCTTTCCGTTTTTAGTATACTTACTGCTTTAAACTGTTATCAACGATGTACAAACATGACAGCATCGCAACGATAACGACTCGAAATGTGTATACCTACGCACACGGCTATCCTGTACATATCGGTCCCAAAGTTTCCCAACCGCTGATATTGTTCTATACTAAACCCCTTGGAAAACTTAAATTCGACTTAGCCTGCCTCAATATTAACTCCGGACAAATGGATGATTGGAGATCAGAGCCGATAGAAACGTGGAACTAGAGATATAATAACTTTCATCGACGGTCTATAACATGATTTAATAATATAGTAATAATAATAGCAGCATATTAGTAAGTGTAAAAACTAAGTATAGTGGTAGTGGTAAATATTTTAAGTATTCGTAATAATACAGTTATATAAAGAAAAAGAAATGGAAATATCTAATCTTTCCTTAATTTAAATATGCCGAATTCTCAACTAGACAGGCGGAATTGAAATGTTTTAATGATACAAATGTTTTTTTTTTTACTTTTAATTATTTGGCATTTTTTTTTTTAGTTAAAAATCAATGAATTTCTTTATTAAAATTTAATTTTAATGTCTCGCTAGACAGTTAACACATACTTTTCTTAATATTATATAATTAATACTTTTTAAACACAATACAAACATGGTATTAATAATTATACTCATGTTTTTATAATAACACTTTGACATCCATACGATACTACTCAGTGAGGCTAGTATTACTTTTTTTTTTAAGAAATAAATTATGAACAATAATGACAATATCAATTCAACAACGGCATTATTCATCGCTACTATATTTCTAGTACAAACCGCCCATCACACATTTTTTATAATGCATCTGTGCCCAAAATCATAACCCATTTGCGCCCGAAATATTTTTAATAAAAATCTATTAAACCCGTACAACGTTGCCAAACTGTACTCTGGAATACAAGTAATACTAATAATTATTAAATACCTTTTAATGTTAATACTATTGTACGTACATATTATTTATCAGTTTTAACTATTTTAGTTTTTACGTTACACTCTCTTGTATGCGAAGTGCAACTTTCCACAAACTACAAATCCTTAACTAGAGTATGATACGTAAGTTGCGAGTGTATAAAAATGAATTTTAATATAATAAATCAGAGTTTGAAACTGCTCCTGGAAAAAATTGGTTACCGAGTCTAGAGAACACGGAAATTTTTTCGGAACCATTTGCCGCTCTTCGTGGTTTTTTAGAAATAGCGGTAATCGATTCCCGGTTACCAACATAACTATAACAAATGGGAATATCGATTATCTGTTTGGAAGCGGTTTTAAATCATCAAACTTACCGATAACCACTTTTAAACCAGGTTTTCGTTTTCTTTTAAAAAGTCAATTTTCTTTCATTGAACTTAAATCTTAGGTACTCTTAACCAACCATTTATGCATGTTGTTGTGGTGTGACTGTAGGTAAGAATAGGCATAAAACAAATAAAAATAGTACATTACTACATTAGTAACTACTACTACTATACTTATATTTTTTTTTCTTTAAGATACATAAAAAACTTAAGAATATAAAATAAATGATAATATTTTGATAAACATGAAAAAAATTTAAATACAAAACGTCCTATCCTAATCAAGTTCAAACTTAACACTTGAAAAACTTAAAATAATTAACAAAAAAAAATTAATCCGTGTATTCCATAGTGCATCACTCTATAATGTATACTTATAAAAATATTAAATATTAAACTTAAAAATACATATTAAATTTCCATACCTATCTTATTTGCTCTTATAATAATGATTTCATTAAGAAATCAGATGGTAATGATTATCTTAGGTCACTACACATAAACTTGAGCCCAGAAAATGTACGTTCTAAGGATACTTATAACAGTTCAATCTTAAATAATTTCTTAATATTTAATTATACGAGTACAGCTAAATGCCTACTAATAATTACTATAATATTATAATATATTAATCTACTTAATTTAAGTATTTATCAAGATAAAAATAATCTATATTATGAATGACAATGGCAACGTTGTAAGTGAAATGGGCACATATGGGCTATAAATCGGTGTATAGTACCTTATCTTTTGGGCGCAAATTTACAACTCTGGGGCGAAAATAGGCTGTAGCCATATTTTCAGATAAGGTTTTGTCATTTTATCACTGAAAGGTCAGTATCTATTCATATATCTATGATACACATGGCTGTAATTCAAAATTAATAAAAATAAATATAATAATGTAAACAACCACATTTTTCATACAATTGTAGCATTTGAAAAACCTTCCGAAAAACAAATTTGAATCACTAAAAACTAATTATGCATAATAATGCTAAACGAAATAATATATCACCCACCACATACAATTATACAAGCTTAAGTTCGCTCGTAATCTACAAGTTATCGAACGCAGAATATACACAAATCAATATCGATATTGAAATATAACAAAGCTGATGATGTGGCTGATGCTGCATTCAAAGTATCTATATGATAACTTCATAGACGACAATAACTATAGTGAATGCCATACATGGTATAATATAAAACATACCTCATAATATTTTTATCATTCTAGGCTGAACATTATTAAATGAATATGCATAATCGTACGTTCGTCACTTACCTGAAACAAAAACCCAAAAAGGTAATATTAATATACATGCGGTTACATTCAAAATTTACCTTTAGATAACATAAAAAAATAAATAAATATTTATATTTAATAATTATTACGTACCAAATATTCACTCAATATTAGTAGAGATCAGTACATAATATATGAAAAAAATATTTATCAACCAAATGGATAATACTTAAAGTATAAATTAATTACCAAGAAGTATATAGTTTACGGAAGAAAAAAAGGTTAAGTTCTTAAAAATAATGTATTGATGTATTTGACATTATATTATTGATTTTTATAATGCAGTGGCATCGTTGCCAAATTTCAAGAAGATGAAAAAACATTTTAACAGATTAAGTTTACCTTTTATTTTTTATTATGAAAGCGAACTAAACAACAGACCAAATACTACATCGTAACTGAAATATTTTATAATTGATGCACAGTATTTAACAGCGACTAGAACCTATGGATTTTTACAGTTCCGGTTTCGGTTTTGGTCGTTCAATTAATTTTTTAAGGGTTCCGGTTTAGGTTTTAATTTTTTAAAAGAGTAAGAGTTCTAGAACCGGTTAATTTAGGTTAAATCTGCTTAATAGATATTTGTTAAAAACTAATATGAAATTATTTATTTATTCTTCTTTAAATTGTAATTGTTTTATTTCATGAAAATAGAAGGTATTATGAATAGTTAAAAAAATAATTATAAATATAATATATATATATTATATCAGCCTATTATATTTCTTTGGGTTAGGTTAAGTTATTTTATTCCAAATTATAGTAAGAACTTGTAAAATATTTTGTAATATTGTGAAATATTATGATTTTATGAAATAAATATCTTTAATTTAAATTTAAATTTTAATTAGGAATCAAAGTTAATACTGGCCACTGTTGTAGCTACAAATTTGTATAAATAATTACATTTAACACTAAAAATAAACAAAATGGATGATATACTTATTGTAAATTGTAATATATTTATAATCATCCAAAAATAATAATGATAATAATATTACAAATTTACTTATTATATGCATTACAATATTACAGTTTAAAACATAAAAAGATTTGACTTTTATTTTTCTGAACCGACAAATGGACAAACAAAATAGTCATTACCATAGTTTTACTAGTCTAAATAACTCACATAAATTAACCCTTTTATATAATTAAGGTTACGATTACGGTTAAGGTTTCAGTAAAGGTTCCTCAATTTTAAAGGTTAACCGGTTCCAGTACCGGTTCTTTTCGGTTACGGTTCTGGTCCCTGGTATTTAATATTAATGAAGTGGTGATATTTCAGTGTTTACTCCGGAGTTTACAATACTCATATAACTTAGGCAAAATTCTGAACGTCCAATTTTCGAGGCAGTTTTCCATTTCTACCCTTGTAAATAAGTTGTTTATTTTTTTTAGACAAAATTAAATTTATTTTATTAAATCAAAAAAAGTTATGCATTTATGGTACTAAACAAATAAAATATGTTGATCTTAAAAAATAGTTAATTTATGAAGAAAATTTTATCAATAATGTTTGATCTCGATAAAGTTTTAATTTTTAATACCATAAACCAGTGGTTCTCAAACTGTGGTACGCGTACCCCTAGGGGGTACTTGACATTTTTTAAGGGATTAGTTTAACAAACTAAATTTAAATAGTGAAAAAAACTCCAAAATTCAAGATAACATTTGCGAATTTCAGGCTTAAAACGATACTATAACTAACCGTTTAATTCATCATTGATTAAACGCGTCTGCTGTTATACCAAGTGCACAGTCAAATATGTTAAAATTATATTGGCACGACATTAAGCTATTATAAGGTTGCCAATCGTACTACATTGGACAGGACTGTCCAACATTTGTTTGATTTGTCCTACGTTCAACAATGCTATAAACTTTTTTTATGACTTCTCGTTTTACAAAAATACCTATTTATATTTCATTATTATTATTCTTTTAATTTTGTCAATTTATTATTTAATTAAGATGGTAAACATCCAAGTGTCATAATTAATAAGCTAATTTAATAAAATGTAATAGATGTTTTTGTTAGTTATCATTATAAAAGTATATACTGTCGGTTGCAGCATTTTTTACTAAACTATGCAGTGCCATAGCTATTAGGGGAATGAGCCATGCCCCCTCCACCATAAGCCGTATTATTTATACATATAATCAGTACAAATAACCATTGTTGTGATCTTTTTATTTTTTATTTTGCATTATGTGTGTGTCTTTAAATTTTTTATATATATATTTTATTTTACCAACTAAGAAGGGGTACATAAAAAGTTCATTGGTAAAAAGGGGTACAGTGTTTATAAAAGTTTGAGAAACCCTGCGATAAACAGTCGTAAATAAATCATTGGAAAAAAGCAAAAATTTAAAATGTTTCAAAGCAATAAAATCACTTGAAACAAATTATGATTATAATAAGAAGGTGTGGATGAAATCAGACATTTTTAAAAAGTGGTTACTTGATATAGATAAGTTATCAATGATAACAAAATGAATTAAAATAAAAAATAAAAGAAAAATAATTTTATTTGTGAATAGTTGTACTATTCATTCTCGTACACTTATTACAAAGTTAAAATCTGTTACACTTTCAAATTTCCCACCCAATACAACAAATAAACTTCAAACAATAGATCAAGGAATAACAAATAATCAAAAGTGTACTATCGAAAACGTATCCTGAATAATTTTATTTCAAACCTTGAATAGAACACATCAATAACTCTACTGGATTGTATTTCTGATGTATCGAAATCTTAGAGAAATTATGTAACGTCGGAAAATATAAAAAAGTGTTTCTCCGAAGCTGGATTTAAAAATGAAGTAGAAGTCCCAGATTTGCAACAAGAATAGGAGTTAGTTGAGTGTGACGGCATAACTCTTCTTTACAAGATTATTTAAATATCGATGAAAATATTGCTGTTTATGAATCACTTACAGATGATAGTATTGTGGAAGAGGTTAAGAAAAAAGAAAATTATATTGAAAGTGAAGAAGAAAGATATGAAATTGAAAGAGAACATGCAGAACCTTACCTAAACTTACAGAAAAAAATATACTAAATGCTTTTTGTTGTAAACATTTTTGTACACAACATGCAAATAATCCAGATGAAATTTTTTTTAAACTCAAAGAAATCAAAACATTTTACGAAAACAGTAAAATTTATAAAAATAATTAACAAACGAAACTCACTGACTATTTCTTTTAAGAAATAATAATATATATGTAAGCATAATATGATATTTTATGTTTATTTTTAATGTGTATTTTATTTTTATTTTATTGTGTGTTTATTTTAAATTTATGTATAGGTATTATAGAATATGGAATAAAAAAATGAATACGAAAAAACCGTGTAATTCTATTAAATAAGCCTTCGTTATATGGAAGATTCACTGTATTTTTACATTTTTTGATTGATTAAGCCGGTATTCTTTTTTTATAATCATTCATTATTCATAAAACTGTATATAAATTAAAGTATAATATGTATGTATCTCATATGTTATACTAACACATTTGTAGTATGCCTAGCAACGTTCTAAATGTCACGTCGTCCTTGTACAAACATAATTTATTTCAAATTCATATAGGTATATTCACATATTTATTTAATTTATATTTTATAAAATTATAGTATCAGCAAAAGTTAATATACTGAATATAACTACATGAAAACTGACTATAATTGAATATCTAATGTTTGAAAACAAATGAAATAAATATAATGTTTAAAACGGATAAATCAATAAATATAAGTTAGTTATGGAAACCAATGATGTAGTCAATAAAATATTTATAATTCTGACAATATCAATAATAACAGTGTTAATAAGATAAAATAAAACGTATAAAAAATATTTCATATTTAGAATAATTTCACGCGATTTATATATGAATGTCAACAATATCGCGGATGTAAAAGAAAATACAAAATTATATTAATTATAAGTTTGGTTAATATCTTAATATATTACATACGTCAATATGTAACATGAGTGCATTATTACAATATTTTTGGATTATAATTATTATTTTTTTTATATATTTTTATAATATAATAGATAGATCATATCTATACATATATCTATATATCATATCATATATACGATGTTCAAAAACTTGTGTCTCAAGTATAATACTAATCATCGCATGAAGTTAAAAATATTAAATGTTAAAAATATTTAAAAAAAAAAAAAAAAATGTACTCCAAAAAATAATTGGTAGGGGCTACGCAATTTCTATCAGGGGGCCCGTTATCTACAAAAAGATAAGACCCGCTGGTTTATATAATAACATTTACAAAAAATATCATAAGTATCGTTATTTTATTTATAGTAATAAATTGAACATCACACATCGAATTCGATCAGTGGTCAATGTCATTTGGGATATGTATTCACGAACATCATAAGAAAAATGATGGGAAAAGGAATTGACTATTGCGCTATATAAAGACATATATGATATTTCTTTATTTTTTGTGTATTCGTTGAATTTCCATCGTTGATGTAGGCACGTTTCCAATATTAAAAAGAGAGTAGTGACAAAATGATAAGTTTGTTCGTGATATTTTAAAAACGGGAGCAATGGGTAACATGACAATAAAATGATTATATAGCATAAACGCATGAGTAAATACATACCACAAGAACAAGCATAATACATACATATAACAACATAATCGTAAAATGAATTTAACATTTTTTTCATGTTTGAAAAGGAAAAAACAATCCAAAAGATTGGGTATGTAAACCGACATGAGTAATAAAAATTAAAGAAGACCCCAAAACAAAATATAAGACAAAATGGTTTTCAGATATTTGTAAACGCATATAATTATTGCCTATAATGTCCTGTAGACGGGTCTGCTTCAAGACTTGGTCCAACAACAATTACGAAGGAAAAAAATTGCTGATACACACGGAAAAAACTTCGCCATCACTTTATTTATTATTAATATAGAAAACTACCGTCTGAAATAAATAAATAAAACCACATTTACCCTAGAGGATGGATTATCTTTTGGCTATCTGTGATAATGTTTTCTGAGAAAAACTGCAGCACCGTTTCGTGAATGTAAATTCGATTTTCCTTGTATAGAAAATCGTGTTGTCCACTCAATGTATCGAGATTTCCAAAAGGTATTTCTTTTTTACCAATTCCCTACCAACTATTTCTTTGACGATTACTAGGTATAACACTTTTATTTTTTTTATTTTCATGTAAGATACGAGGACGAAATATCTGTTTTTCACCAGACACTTATTATCCACACCTAACTATCTATCGAAACACGAACCAAATTCAAGACACGCTTTTGATAATTGGAGAAATGAGGATCAAAAGGGTTTTCTATAGCACGGTTTCCGGTAATCTAATAATAATAATAATAATAAATAGTTTTTTTTAACGAATCGATTCGAAAGAGAAAAGTTTTTTTCCCCGTAATAAAATTGTGACTTATTGTTATTCTAAACATATAGTTTATATATTTTACGACGGAGATTAAAGTGTGAAACTCTTGTGTTATAAACGTGATTTCATCTTTTTATTACGTGTGGATTTTGTGAAATGCATTTGTATCTATTTGATTTTCAATTACACGTGCAAAAAAAAAAAAAAAAATTATAAAATATACGAGTTAGCTATACGATATGCATCAAAAATACTTTAACAAACCTTCACTCAAAACGAAACATATACTTCTAGTAAATACTTATAATTTTTAGGTCACGTATAAGAAATTATGAGAAAAAAAATGAAAACGTCACGTATTTTACGTTTTTACTTAGGTACAAAAATGACATTAGTTATACAGGTGCTGATAGTATTGATGTTTTTTATATCCATAAAACCGAAAAACACAAACAAAGCACTATCGCATACAAAAAAAAAAAAAAAAATATTTTTAGTAAAATAAGTGTATAAACTATACGTATAAATATCGAACATAAATTAATTTAGCTTTATGTTTTAATAAAATGAACACTTGTTTGTATAAAATAACAATAATTGTTCTCCTTTCGGAGTATAAATACGTAAATCTTGAAGACCTAGAGCGGCGGAATGTGCCTGTGTCCAATTAAAAATATGCAAGTCACAAAGGACTATATATTTTATTTTTAAAAATTCCACAAAATCGTAAACGAATAGGAAGAACAAGTCATGTTATAGTTAATAGTTCATTTCTATTTTTATTTTCTTTATTATTGCCGATGTAACTCGATTGGCTGACTTATTATCATTTTTATTCCATTCAAACTATCAAAACAGGTTGTCACGTTCCTTAAACTCGGGTTTTATTTAATGTTATTATTTACTTACATAATATAAAACAATGCGTTTGTTATGAAAGACTAGTGTGGGATTGTTGTCACCAATCATAAATGAGAACCAATGACTATACTTCAAAGGTTCAATGTTTTGTCTAATCCTATAAATAACGCTATATTGAACCAATAACTGTGCGATTATTTTATTTACTAATTGATTATTATTTTACTCAATTATACAGATTCATCAAGAATTGAATAGTCGCAATAAATGTAACATTTGAATAAAAAAGTCTACAATCAAAAATGCATGGTAAAATTAAAATTAATTGATTTGTAAACGCAATACTTGTTAATCGTTATTAAAGATATTGATGATTCGTATTACCTAAAACACAATAACATTTACTCTGTTCAAAAAAATATTAATTATTAATTAATTAAAAATTACTATTCACACATAATAAAAGCTAAAAATAATTAAGAGAAATATTTGATATGGAGAACCAAAACAGTTACCCATCAATGCAAATTATAAAAATATTTGTATAAAATTTTTTTTTATTGTAACCTATCAATCTATAGTAAAGAATAGTAATATTATAAGTACAATTATCAATAGGTTGTTTCATAAATAATCTAGATCTTATAACTATTTGTATTCCAGGTTTCTCAAACTACAGTTGACCGATTATCGCATACAAGTACTATTGTGTATATTGAATATGAATAAGTTTGAAACTGAAATACACATTCAATTATGGGCAGTCGATTTTATTTGGACATTGATCAAATATTCTTTGAAACCACAATTGGATGCAACAATGCAGCAGAATCATTTAAGAGGCTACTGTGCTCTAATGGTACTTAAATTATTTTTTATATTCTTGAGGGTTCAACTAGATTGGTTATATAGAAATTACTGCGTTCATCTTCTCATTCATTTCCATTAAAGACTACACATTAATTGTATTTAAACTTCAACAAGATTAATGAATATAATCGTTTAAATTTATATAACAGTATTTTTATTCTTATGTTAAATCAATTATTGACATTAAAATATTAGGTTTTTTATTCATTTATTTTATTTATTTATTTTTTTAAATAAATAATAAACGTAGTTAGTAATTTTTTTGAAACTCTTATAAGTAGTTTAAGATCCAATTTGACAGTTATTTTATGTTCCATTTCGCTTTTGTAGTATTACATTAAATACTTTTAAAGTTGTCGGTAAAGTTATATTTTATCAAATAATTGAATGACAGTATAAATTTAAAATTTCTCTAGTAAAAATGACATTATTTCAAGTTTTATGACAGAAAGGATCGAGTTCAACAAAAACAATTTAAATTCTATTAAATTGTCCTTTCCGTAATTATTTCAAAACAAATAATAAAAAGGGCTTTGTAATATAGAGTTCACGGAAGATCAGAAAAAGTGGCTTACACATTTGAATAATTAATATTTTGTTAAATGCAATATTTGAAGTTAACAAAAAAAAAAAAAAAAATGTTATAGTTGTTCATTATATGTATATTATTGAACATTTGACAACGTTCATGATAGTTCAAGTAATAAAATAAATATTTATCTAATTCAGTGCAATTTTATTCATGAAGAAATTTACTATTAGTTAAATATATTTGTTTGTTATATTTATTTATTTATTTATTTTTTTTTTTATGAAATGAGAATGCTTAGATGGATGAGTGGAGTGACAAGATAAGATAGAATAAGGAACGAATATGCGAAAGACAATAGGTAAATAAGCAATAAGGTAATAGGCAATGAGGTAACATCCATGATTGCAAGATGAGAGAAAATAGACTGAGATGATTTGAGCATGTGATGAGACGAGAGGAAAATAAACGTTGAAAAAAAAGAGGAAGAGGGAGACCAAAAGGGAGATGGTTGCATAAGATTGAGTGATATGAGGGCCGTTGATGTATGCATAGAGGATATAGAATATCGAAACGAGTGGAGGTTCAGGGCAAGGGTAGCCGAGACCCCAAACAGTTGGGAGAAAGGCGAAAGAGAAGTTAAATGTATATGTTAATTACATGTTAATAAGCCTTTCGTAATTTATTTAAATTTATTATTACGATAAATACATAAAAAACAATATCGTATAAATATAAAAAAAATAAAATGAAAAAAAAAAAAATTTTTTTTTTAATGTCTTTGACCTAGGGATCGACTTAGTTTAAGAATTTCTTTTATTCTTTCTTGTTTTAAAACAATGTATTTAAATAATATTGGACACTAGTAAAGCTCGCCTTTTAAAGTATAATAATTAACAAAAAATCACAAAATCATTTTAAAAAAGAAAAATGAATTATATTTATTTAAAAAAAAAAAAATATGATCAAAAATTAACATGTATTAGTTAAAAACTGAAGAAAGAAGATTGAAAAATTAATATAAATTAAAAAAAATATTAACTACCGTGTATTTTGCAAGATTTTCAGTAGTGACTCAAATGCCTGACAGAATGTTTTTATACATAGAACACGAACGCTTTTAAAAACTCTCCACCAAATTCTAACTACAATATTTCAAAAATATTTATTTTAACTTTAGGCATTTTGTGAATTCGAATACTAAAATTTCAATTTTGAAATGGTCGATATCAATGTTATAGGATTATTAGCTGTAGGTTATGAGTAGATCGATAAGCTATACGTTTAATACATTTAACAGTCAAGCTGACAAAGAAAACAATAATAATCCAATATAACTATTTAGTCCGTGTTCCGGGGTTTTCACATTTAATAAGAATTACATTTTTTTTTTTTTTTTTTTTTTTATCACTAGAACATCATTATAAATATTTAAAAATTCCATAGCTTGAATAAACGAAAAAAAGCAAAAATAAAGTATAAAAATAATTTACGAAAGAAAAAAGCAAAAATAAAGTATAAAAATAATTTACGAAAAAAAAAAAGCAAAAATATATTGTTTTATTTTAAATCAGAATGACACGAAACGAATTTACGTTTAAAAATTAAATTTTTATCTCATATATAAAAAAAGAAACTTTTTCTTTAAAATCCGAGTCCTAGGCATTAGTCATTCATTATTTAAGTACTCAGCGATAGACTATTATGGATTGAATCAAACGAAACATAATAACAGATGATAAATTATTAAATTTTGATTCTAAATTAATGATAATTATGACATATTCAGTAATTTTATTCAATAATTCAACTTTAAATCAGATAAATACAATAAATATTAAATAACTACAGTATTTTCGATAAGAATAAAAATTCATCGGTGTGTAGCGTAAATATACGAAAATAAATTAATTCATCAACGAGAATATTATATATTTTCGAATATATACATATATATATACGTTTTAAATCGACAAGCATACAACTTAAAAATGTATAATTTCCTTAAAACATGTAAAAACCTTTTAATTTAATTGGTAACAGAAAAATAATTCGTGTTATACATTTTTTGGAATGCTTTCATAAAATAAAAACATTTCTCACGTTTGTTTTAAAAAGGTTTATCTATCCGTGCAACGAACAATAAAACATAATAAATGGGGTTTACACAACTTTGCATTACCAACAACGTCAATGCTAATATGGTAAAACGTAGGAAGATCAAATACTGATTTATATTAAGTAAACTCAGCGATTCTGAAAAGAAAGTAATCCGTAATGATTCTTACTAAATGTTTCAAACACAATATAATAGGTACTCCTTAACAATTTTGTCTATATAGGTATATGTAAATATACTTGAAGCTATATTTCCAATATTTTATTGTTTTTAATAAATATGAAATTATTAATTTCGATTGATGTTATTATTTTGTATTAAAATGCTCTTTAAATCGATATATTTCAATATCTATATTGAATTTACATATATATATATGCATATAAATAAAATAACCAGTTTCAATGATACATTATTTTAAAATTATAATAAAAATTTATATTTACTAATAGCAAAGTTGATTCAATGATTAGACACGGCGGAACACATTCTTTTTGACTGCCTAAGATGAGTCGAACAAAAGTGGAAGAAGCCCGTCCCCCGAAGATGTCTAAGATCTACTTCTCAGTTCCGACATATCAACCGAGACGGACCCAGCCAGAGTTAGGGTTCTTCACGAGGCATCTTTCAGAACCAGAGCCGAATTGATAAAAATGATGACCGACATCATAACCGGGAAGGAGGAAGATGAAAGGCTGCTTAAGAAAACATGAATTCATGGATAACTACCACAGGAAGCCGACGTATCAAGAGTACCGACGTACCAAGCACGGAAGGTAGAGGAAAGAACGAACAGGACGAGATACCAGGCCGATTGGTTCTGTGCATTGGACCGAAAAGCCACATGAAAAAAAAAAAACAATAAACCATGGCAGTCGGGCGGAAGCGTTGTATAAACAGATACCACCGAGTAGTCGGTTAAACGAAAGAAAAAAAATGATTCATTGAAAAATTGTATATTTAAAAACAATATTGCACAGTTATGCAAATACAATTTAACTATAAAATAAATGTAAAAAGGTCGTCCGCAGTGGGCGTCTCTTAAATTATCAACACTTATTTTACTGAATATTTGCTAATCATATTTTTGGCTTTATTGTGCAAAATTAAAATTAAAATCAAAATAAGAGTATTTAGATTAAATTAAGCTCTTAAAAGTTGTATATTTTTCGATTATTAAAATCAATTTATAGCTATATATATATTATATAGCCAAAGTTTACAAAGAATTAGATTCGAATTAGAAATAATATAATTATATGTAAAAAATATGTGTATAACATTTTAATTCATATTATACGAAAACAATTAATAATACATCGTTCTATTTGTAGTAGTGATCAAGCTAAAATGTATTATTTTACTTACTTCTGAATGCATTGATAAATTTTTTGCAGATGATTAACAAAATTGTTACGGTTCATTAAACTCAACCTTTTATACCTTATTTGAAAATAATGAAAATGTTGTACCTACATTATTTTACAAAAACATTTTCAAATTTAACATATAATAGCTAATAAAACTATTTATTTTAATAATAAAGTAAAATTATTAAGTACTATTTTGTAATTATTAACAAGTTTCTATTTAATAAAATTATAAAACAAAACGTTATGATTTCGCTGGACGATTATAACAGACTTCATAAAAATTATTATTGATTGATATATTCATGTTACTTTGAACTTTTCAAAATGTATAGTGCAGAACCAATGATATAATTAACCTTTAACTAGAGAAATCTTGGAAAAAAATTTGAAAATGTAAAAAGCATTCTAATGATGTAATCGTAATTATTTTAAAGATGTATATTATCATAGCTTGACGAAATCATAATGTAAAATTAAATAATAAATGACGGGTAACTTGGATAATATAAGGTATATAAGGAAAATTATTGTAGATTCAATATCCATACTAAATGATAGTTAATAACAAAGAAATAAAACGTTTCAAAACTATATTAATAATTTAATGAAATAAAAATATAACAAACAAAATAATAATAAACAATTGTATAGCTATATTTGTCCAAAATACTTTTTGAATACGTTAATAAATTTATATTTGTTTATACTTCAGAATTGGTAGGATATTATTGATTAAAATTGTCTATTAAGTTAGCGAACTAAAAAAAATAAAAATATTACTGAAAGAATGAACTGATTTCTTTCTTGAGTGAGTGAAGTTAATGTACCGCATAAAAATCAGAGAGACTAAATAAATTATTGACCTTTCCTATTGTTTTTTCCAAACATTTACTTTCACGCAGTTAACCTGATAGTTCATTAGTCAAACTTCGAAAGGTTTGCGCAATTAAAGTATCTGTAAACAGTCACACACACACACACACACACACACACACACACACCCATATATATAGATGTATATATACATATATCGTCAAGCACGTATAAAATGATAGTGCGTGTAGCTGCGTACGTACGTGTAGGCGTATGCATGTATGTGCGTGTGAGCGCGAACGTCTAGAGACCGCAAAATCTTCGTTATGGTGATGTGCACGTGAGCGAGTTAGCAACGAAAAAGAAAATAGTGTTTATTAAGAAACCAAACTCTTTTTCATTCTTTTTTCCAATCTACGAGATGAAATAATTCGTCGGGTCACGCACAAATGGGTACGCACCGAGAGATTGAGAATTTAATTTGATGGCAATTTTATCGGCTTGCACTATCGCATCTACAACAGAATTATCAACCCAAGCTCGTATATTGTCTACACCACTCAGATGCGTCAGTATAAGAATACTTTTTCGGCATCAAACTTAAAAATTTGCTTATATTTCAACGATCTAAACAAAACTTACATATAAAATAAAAAATTGTCATTCGTTATTCTTGAACGTTTACATAATTTGTTTTATACAAGAGTTAAAATTTAAAGCTTCTAATTATGCATATAATCGAACAACTTCAACACTATATATACATCTATGATATTAACGATATTATAGCGAATTAATTACCAGTATTTGATTTAATTGGAATGCATATGTATACGTACAAAAAATTATATACATAATATAAATAGGAAAAATAAATACATGTGGAAATTTATTAAGTTATTTAATTTGTAAACAACACTTTAAAATGCAAATTAACTGTAAGAGCAATTATTTTCATTATGAAATAATTATGAAGAATAAGCAAATTTTATTAATAACCTCTTATTTTGCTCTTTGAGAATACAGAACATAAGCTTCTAAAATTTAGATAATTAAATTGCTTATCGATACAAAAATTATCCAATTAATAATTTGTAATACTAATATATACATAAATATTACATAACTCGTAAACTAAAATGAATTACAAGTATTTTATAATCAAAATCTCCAATATGTCTAAGTGATCAAAAATTTAGAAGAAAAATAATAAATAGATTTAAATTTGAATGAAAGTGTAAAAATATCAAAACTTTTAGTTAGTTTTAACAAACATTACACATAGATAAATATAACCTTTATTATATAATACCCGCAAAAAAAAAAAAAAAAAAAATCAGTTCTAAGTACGCCTCTCACTGTTTACTTTGCAAAAATATAAGGACGATAGCGGCGGCGGCGGTGTACACCCCGTGGTGCACCACCGACAAGAAGAGTTTTTTTATATCTTTTGCCGTGCACGCGTGTGTAAAAAGAGTATACACGTTCGTCCATCCCCCCGACCTGTCACGCGAAAAAATGCTCCGTTGGTAGTGAAATTTACACATAATTAATTAAATTAAGGTCAGCTACGGCGGCGGCGGCAAGCAAAAGTTTGCTAGAATGTTTACTCTTCATCGTCCCATAGTATCCAACTTCTCAGGCACTTAACCGGGCATATTATTACCGCGCTTTGTTAAATATTTACAACTTGGAAAATCTATATACGAGCACAAAAGTTAAAAATATTCAGTAGACCAAGGAAAACGAAAGAAGGACGATTTGTTTACAGTTCCGGGGCCGCTGTGCAAAGGTATCGCGGTAATGCTGTAAAAAAATATAATACAAAACGTGTCTATCCAATGTTATAAGATGCGATGCAGAATAAAAAATAGATAAATAAATACAAAAATAAAATGTTGATGTTTGTAAATTGAAAAAAAAACTGTCACTATATCTGCGTAGTAGAACGTGCACGTAGGTCTATGACCAAACCTGGCATTTATTACCCGTCTACTCTTCGCACAAAACCTGCAAAGCTTCAGCCGAAAATTGTGGTTACAAAGGAAAAAGGAAAATTTTATTTATTTATTATTATAATATTTTTATTTTTTTTTTTTTTTCGAAGATTTATAGTGTGATGCAGTGCTTATAGTTTAAACTTTCGTACACTATATGACTTGAATATGAACTGAGCAAAACAAATCAAAACAAAAAAAAACACAACCTAATCAGCCTTAGTTAAGTAATTTCTATCTGATTTGGCAATGGGTAATTCCTATTTGATTTCAATCGAACGCACATGTAACTATGATAGTATCGGTTGATTGCACTAGATAGGAAATTAGCCTCATCAACCTATACTGCTTCCAGCTCAATAATTAAGAAGGGAAGTTAATTTGTTTATCCTCTGCGACCGATAAAAAACCATTATAAAATGGTTTTGTCCATAATTGGCAGTGGACATATTTTTTAATAAGTTCAATTAAAGGTATATTAATAAAACCAAGATGACAACCATACGTCATCGGATCCACAGAATAAAATGTAATAAATGTACTCGCATGTACACAAAATAGATCTGTCATCAATCTATACTAAAACATATACTGCATAAGATTTTATTTTAAATAAAAAAAAAATATTATCAGTTATCACTCAAAATGATAAAAATCAATCTAACATTAATTACTATTATTGTGTAATTGAATTTTATTCTAATTTTTAATTTTTTAGCTACGAAAACCATATACTTCCATTAACCAATCTGCAAACGAATAACGGTATAAAAAAGTTTAGATTTATAATTTAATAGATGTTTTCATAATAAAATACACAATTTTTTTCATAATTTTTTTTACAATCATACATTATACAGAATTTATCGATTCCACTGTTTTGATATCGATTCCACCGAAGTGTTATATATGTATATAAGAATATAACATATATAATAAAAAAATTGAAAGAAAACAATTATATATAACAAAACTGTATGATGATTATTTAAACAATAAAATTAATAGGTTAATATATGTCAAAATAGCGTCAAATCATTATAGTAAAATAAATAAATAAATAATCATGTTGTATTACTATATATGTATGATTATATTTAATTACTGTATTTACCTAACTTATTTTACATTTTACTTAATTTATAATTTTTTAATTTTATCAAACTTTATACAATATAGATTTATTATACTTATAAAAAATATATGATTTTCATAAAATTGTAATTATTTTATTCCTCATCAACAGGGCTCATAACTTATAACATTTATATATTTTTTTTTGAGAGGTCCTAGAAATACCTAAATGAGCTATACATTTGTTTTAGATAACTAAGAAGCTAAATGCAAAATTTTATGTTGCATATTTTCGCATATTTCAAAGTATAAATGATATTTTACTTTTTTAAGTCTTTTTTCATTTCTGTAGCATTTAAAACATTTTTTTTTTTTTTTTTTTAATGATAAAAAGTAATTATAGTTTTATTAATTTTTATATGTAATTAATTCATGTTAATTAACTAATTCTTTTTTTTCTTCTTTAGGTTTAAATTATATATTTATTTGTATCATATAGTGACGCGGTGGGAATTTTAATAATAAGAATTTACATTTTTTTTTTTTTATACATGCTATATTGTTTTAATAATAAGTGAAAATTATGTTTTTTACATGATATATTTTTTTTGTATATTTTTGTATTTTTAGTGCATATTAAAGTGCTTATATAAATATTTTTAAGAGTATATTATAGCGTTTATAAATACTTTTTTTAGAGCTATAAGTTATGAGCCCTACTCATCACTATGATATTGTTTACAAATTACCGATTTAAGGATTTATAAATATACTTATATTATACTTAAAACTTATATTATATATATTATTATTATTTATTAATTCTATAAAATATATATGTTATTTTTCTTAGCTTTGTGCCACTATACCGCCGAGCTAGATATGGTAAATATATATATTATATACAGTTTATATAATGTAATATATATATAGTAATGTTGTATGTATATATATATATATATTTTTTTTTCAGCGGAATCGATGTATAAAAATATTCGGCGCAATCGATAGTTTTCTTTTACGTGTAAAAAGACCTTTTCCGCGGGGTCGATATACGCCCACATTATGATCATAATTATACTTCATAACTAATCAATAGAAGTAATGTTTTATTTTTAAATAATTTAAATTGTACAACTATAATTTGGCATTCTTTTAATCAATATTTTGAAGGTCAAATAAAGGTAAGTACATAATCGCAAATTATTATTTCATAAAATGTACTCATATTTTTAAAGAGTTTTAAGTTAATAAAATAAAAAAATTTAAAAAAAAAATAGGTTTGTTTTTTTCAACAGTTGTATAAATTTAGGCAAATATTTTTTTTTTATGTTGAAACTCAACAAAATTCTATAATTCATATATTTTTAAATTTGCTTTTGCATAAAATTCTGCTTCTATTTGAAAGTTTTTTCTGAATTGCGTATAAATAACTGAAGCTACTTCATGTAAAGTTCATTTATTTTAATAAGTATACATTTATTGTTAAACTTTAGAATCAAGAAAATAAAAATCGAGACTCTCGATCAAGAAATCGCATAAGTGATACTACCGATAAAACGACAATTAATATGAAATATAACACAATTGTCTCAGTTGGTCAGGAGTAGAATAGGTCATCGGTTGATCTTGTCTGTTGTAAAAATCAACTAAAAGGGACTTGTATAGATTAGCAGCGGTTTAGGTGTAGGTATTCATTGAATTTATGGTAAAAACAGCTACACACCAGATAATAGTCAGCAGATATAAGAGCTGAATGACTAAAATGGCGATTTCACTTCGATGAGGAAGGCAATGGGATACCACTTCATTATTTTCCTTAGTTAAACAACAGTTTAACATCGATTCACTAAACTTTAGCAGAGTGAAAAATTGTTTACGGAGTTAAAATACGAGTAGCTCCCTAAACGGATCTCCGGATGGGAGCTACCTTGCATGGTTAAGAGAAAAATTAGAATGATAAGAATATAGAACGTAAGAACGATATTCCAAAACAAGTAAGGTAGAAAATATAATTGAAACGGAAAGATTAAAACTAAACATATTAGCTTAATGCGAAACAAGATGGCCAAACAGCAAAAACTTTTGATCAGACAACTATAGAATAATTCATACTCAAGGAAAAAACAGACAATATGAAGTTAGGAATTATATCGTATATAGCGAAAGAATTATAAAAGACATATAAGATAACAAATGTGATTACATTACTCATTTTTGATTAATTTGTTGTGTCAAGTCCGTTACGTTCTATCATTGATTATAAATAGTATAGATAGCTCACTGCAATACAAAATATGCTGCGTAAGAAACTTTTGCCAATAGAGGGCGATAAGAAATTTTGTCAATTATAATGGAATAAAATAATATTATTTTTAATCGTTGCTAAACGTCGGCGGTCGGTCCTCGGTGAGACGTAAATAGTACTATTTATAATCAATGGTATTGACATTGGTTATAAAAAGTGAGGACTCGCATTGTTTTGTCACTGTCGTAACACACTGTACATACGTAATAGCACGTTGTAACCAGTTTTAATTAAAGGTGTGTTGATAGTTTTGATATTAAATTGAATTTAAATATTAATATTATACATACTCATAACTAGTCATAACTACTTACTATTTCGAAATATACTTATATTATCATGAAAACACAACTAAATAAATATTAAAACATTTAAAACATTTTATTTTTTTTTTTTAGTACCACAATATATTACAATTAATTATTTATTTTGTAGTATTCTCAATTTAGGCTGTTGTTTTGTAGATTTACAAGTTTTTTGTACACATTTTTCGATGACCTTCTTGTTAAATTACTTTCAAAATACACACATTTATCTCCTGATTTTTTTTTTTTTTTTTTTTAAATATAATTTATTTTAAATCAAACAATTTGAAAAAAACACAAGGCAGTAAACGGTTATCCAATTAAATATACACAAATTCAACCATTAGCCGATGGCTGTTGAGTGTTGGCTGTATTAATCATTTATTATGTACCAAGACAAACATTAAATACCTTAAAAATAGTAACAAAATATTTCAATTCGTTCAAAAATAAACTACGACAATGGTCTTGGTGGTCGAGAGAGGCATTGAGAAAACTACACACATTAGCCAAACAATAAAATAAATTGGTAAAGCCATATTCCCTTTATTTTTCAATATAGTTTGTACCATTGATTATAAATAGTATTTATTTAAATACTATTTACAATCTATGTGAATACTATTTATATTGTATTTAAAATAATTAATATGTTAATGTGAATATGTGATTACTATATGGCTAACTTATATAATATTACATCGTTTATTTGTATTTTAAAATGTAACATGCTTATAATAGTCATAACCTTTTTCCAATGAAAACTTAATAGTATAACCTGTATAGGTAAATTATAGACAATTTTATTATATTTAGGGATTGAACATAAAATAGGCCTATCTTTTATTAAAATGGGAGCAATCCAAATGGCAGTCCCCACTTTTGAAAACTACTAGCGATTATAACGACACCCGCAAAAACTAATAACTGCTTGGAGCGCCTCGTAGCGACACCCGCCATTTAACGAGCCACGCATTTTGTATTGCAGTGAGCTATCTATACTATTTATAATCAATGGTTCTATCTATCGCGGTTACTTTAATTTATATCATACTAATTTTGGCTAGCTGCGTTCGTATTTGCAAAGTTGTAGTTTCAAGAGTTACGCTCGTTTAGTAATTTTGTACCCTCAAGGCAAACGTACTAGTTATTGAATCAAAACCACCTGTTCCCGAGAATGGTAATTTAGTAATCCAAATCTTACGTGAGTCGTCCGAACGTCGATTATATGACCAAAATGCAATTAATTTTGGACTACCCGAGTCCACTGCATCAACAACCACACTTAAAAGCCTCTGACGATGATGTAGCTTTATCTGAAATTCTGTCCTCATTATTTTTTTATTTTATTAGAATTGCTTTGGATAAAAAAACTGTTCCGTGTTGGGTCAGCCTTAACGAAAAAACCTAAACCTCTCAAGAATTTGTTTCGGTCAAGTAACGACGTGCTCACTTTAATCAACTACTTTAATATAGCGAAATGGAATGGCCTTTTAGTACCCGGTAAATTTCACATTGATCGAGATTGTACCTTCCTCGAACGCGAGATTCTTCGTGCCACCCACGCTGAACTGGACCAGAGTAAACAGGCTGGTGAATCTGACCTCATCGTGGCATTTATTAATAACAAACTATCAGTAATCAAACCTAGTCAAAAATACAGGATCCCTGGAAGCGGCGTCAGTCAACATCTGATATAAAATCACTTAATGTAAATCATCCAGCGTCCTCTGGAAATGCATAATCATAACTTTCTTAAAGTTAATTGTCTTTATTGTTGTAATTTAAAAACCATTTTCAATTCGTTTTTTTCTGACTTTACAAATTTTAAAACTAAGCATGCTCCTATTCGTCATAATTTAAGTTTTAATCCAGATCTTTCTATTTCTAATAATAATTTATGTATATATTATCAAAATGTGCGTGGCTTTCGTACGAAATTACCTCTTATCCATACAAATATTGTTTTATTGTCTTATGAAGTATTTATTTTAACGGACACATGGCTAACCGAGAACTTTTCGAATGCCGAGTTAGGTCTCAATGACTATAGCATTTTTAGATTTGATAGAAATTCAAACACCAGTGATAGTCGACGGGGAGGTGGGATTTTAATTGCCGTTAAAAATAAGTTGCGCCCTAATCTTATTGTCCCACCAAACACTGACGTTGAACAATTATTTATTTCTGTCACTCTTTCTCTTGTGTCATCACTGGCCTTATTGCTGACGCCTATCTTCCTCCAATTTCTGATAATTTTAAATACGGAAGTTATGCAGGGTCCATAGATCATGTTTGGAAATCATTGAATTTCAATTTTGGTATTGTTTGCGGTGACTTTAACCTACCCCAGGTTACCTGGTCCAACGATACTTCGGGTCTTGTCTATAGAGGTTCTGTCACTGACAAAGTTTGACTCATTGGCGACCAATATGGCCTAATTTAATTTTATTAAAAAAACGACTCACTTATTAGCAATGGCTCCTTCCTTGATTTATTTTTTTCCAGTGATAATTCTATTAGTGTGAGGCAGTCTTCTGAAACTCTTATCCCCTACGACACTTATCATCCTGCGTTATCCATCTCTTGTACATTTCTCCCACTTTCTCCTTTGCTTGATACCCAAAATTCGTTTCGCGACTTTACAAGAGCTGATAACACTAGTACTCTTGATTACCTCGGATCAATAGACTGGGTTAGGGATTTGTCATCTTTAACGGCAGATAAATCAGCAGGACAAACTTTTAGAAACTATCCACCGATTGGTGCCTTTCCGCATAATTCGTAAATCAAAATTTCCCCCTTGGTATTCAAAATGTTTGAAAGATCTTCTTTCAAAGGTTCAAAGGAAAAACAGGTTCATAAAGTATATAAAATTTTAGGTAACACCAAACTTAATACTAATTTCTCATTTTTCCGGACTCGCTGCAAATTAGAATCGAAACGCTTGTACAACAATTGTATGTATTTTTTGCAAGACCAGTTGTACAAGAAACCCCAAGCATTTTGGAAATACGTACGTAATCTCCAAGGTGGTAGCACCATTCCCAATAAAGTTCATCTTGGTAAAATAAAGGCATCTGGAGACCAAGTAGCTAATTTATTTGCCTCATTTTTCTTTTCAGTTTTTGTTGACCCGCGTGTGATATCTGAAACAAAATTATCTTCTTATACTACTAGCCATTTTTCCTTTCTTCCATCGCATATCTCCGTCTCAGTTGCAGAGTTCCGTGCATCTCTCGAATTGTTATCAAATACCAGGGGTACTGGGTCCAATGGAATAGCTGCGCCTCTTCTATATTTTTCTCGTGACGTACTCAATTCACCGACCTGTTCGATTTTTAATTAATCGTTTGCTGAGATGTTTTCTCATTAGTCTGGAAATGCAGCCGCGTTACTCTTATTTTAAAAGCAGAAAATCCGGCAGATAACAACCAACCCTATCTCTGTTCTTCCATTTCTAGGTAAAATATTCGAGTCAATAGTACTCAAAAGTATTGAAAGATCGCTTTTGTCGACTCTTTCTCAAGATCAACACGGTTTTTTTCCTGGTCACTCAACAATATCCAGTTCCGTCGACTTTTGTTCATACTTGCAAGAGTCTTTTAATTTAAAACATTAAGTAGATGTCATCTGAACTGAATTTTAAAAAGCATTTGACCCAATCGACCACGGTACCTTGATTTACTTTCTTGACAAACTCAGTATTGTAGAGCCACTTTTATTTTGACTAAAATCTTACTTAAGCAAGCGTAGGCAATTCATTAATTTCTTCGGTAAAACGTCAACACAGTTTCAAGTCCTATCCAGTGTTCTTTAAGGTAGCCAACCTAACCATCTAGGTCCCCTACTTTTTAATGTTTTCATTAACATCGTTTGTTCGCAAATTACACCTTGCCGCAATTTGCTGTTCACTGACGATGCCAACATTTTCTATGCTATATCGTCTTTGGATGACCTTTTAATTCTACAGAATGTATTAGTTAAATTCGCTAACTGGTGTAACGCTGTGGGGTTAACTCTTAATACTAATAAGTGTTAAGTGATGACTTATTATCACACAAAAGTTTTAATTAGCTTTGATTATTGCCTTGACAGTCTGCCCCTCACACGCGTTACTGAAATTAAGGATCTGGGGTTCCCTCACTGAATTTTCGACCCCATATCGATTTTATTATTTGCAAAACGCTCCATGTTCTAGGTTTTAAAAGGCGACATTCATCAAACTTTGATTCATCGAAATGCTTATCTGTGCTGTATTGCTCGTTAGTTAGAAGTTTATTAGAATACATTGCAGTTGTTTGGTCTCCTTACACCTTAGGTGACATGCGGTGTCTAGACAGAGTTCAGAATCATTTTCTGAATTTTGTTAGTTAATGCCTGAATATTCCCCACCCGCCCCACGACTATAGTATTATTAGCAATAAGTTAAATTTAAAATCTCTAACTGAACGCCGTAATATTTTCTGTTGTAATATTATTAATGGACTGATTGAAGGAACTATCGATGCACCCCGCTTGTTAAAACAGCTCGATATTCGAATATCTCGATGCACCCGGTCTAAGGAATTGTTTTACCTACCTACGAATCTATCTAACTTTACAAAAAAATTATCTTCTAGTTAGGATGATGACCAATAAACTCAATGCTTAATATTTTCGTACCTTGGTCAACTGTTAAATCTTACTTGTTTACACATTTAAAATTTTACCTTGTTTTTACTTTGTAATTCATATCTATTTAATGTTTGTTCGATATTAATCGTATTAATTGATTACTATTTTAAAAGCCAAATGATATAAATTATAATAAAACAAAATAAAAATAAAAAAATAATGATTCAATTGGAAGCAAATTCAAATTATCTGATCATTATACGACGATGAGACATGATGGGGCACATTCTATGCCTTGGTAAAAAGTTGTATCACACTATAATTGGAGGTGCTGTGTAAGGACGAAAACATCAGGAAAACCGAGAAATTCGAACATATGAGTTTTTCAATTGAAAAAATATGCAGGAATAACATATATATTGGATTAAAGAGGCTTGATGAAGACCATAAAAAATGGAGGACGAATTTAAACGTTGTAAAACAACCTATAACTGTTTGATAAAAAAAAAAAATTAAAAAAATAAAAAAAACACAGTTAAGTAAAATCATAATAAAACCAACATGAATTCTGCTTTAATTGATAACAATAAAAAATACAGAATTTAATATAAGAAAACAATTGAATATTATAAAAAGAAAAAACTAAACATTTGATCTAGAGTAATCGACCATATCTGAAATACTAAAAATAAGTGGCGATATTAATCCATGTAAATAATATAACTCTTTATACTTAAACCAGGTTAACCATTTGATTAAAAAAAACCGAAGAAAATAATTATACAATATTATGATTTCATAAAATGTCTATGATATAATTGAATAAAAATGACTTTATATAAATATATAATCAACCCATGACAGTATTGGATATTTACGCTAATTATCATTATGATTTAACCGTACTTGTATCGGTTAGGATAGTATTTAATATGTTTGCACTGGTTATTTGTTTGTGGGAAATATAGTAGTTATCTAGAATGATCACCCATTTGGGATCTAGAGACGCCTAATCTCGTTGCAACCGTAGTTACTACTGCGCCAAACCAAGAGAAAAATAATATTGTAATTTGCAATTAAATTTTTAACATGCAATAACTGGAATAACAATATTACTTATATATTACAATGTAAAAATATACATTTCGGAAAATTTCAGTCTTAAATTATGAATAAATTAGATGAAGAGGTAACTAACAAAATATGCCCACATATTGATACGTCCTATAAAAATATAATATTTGATGTTATGCTCCCTCAATATAATACTCTGGCTGTACTCTGTACATACACGTTTTTAAATATTCATATGAAAGTTATTTAGCAACCAGATGCATTTGTCAGCGAATTGCAAGACCAACTGGCTGAAAGCTTCCAAGATGGAGAGTCTGGTAAAGTTCGGTTAATCTGTGTTGGCACTTTTTTTTAAACTGTACTATTTTATTATATTCAGTTAATTTTTAGTACTACGTACGTATTTGATCAATTTGATATCATTATAATAACACCTGAGAATGTAACTTTTTACTTAAAATCAATTAGAGTTTTCTTTAATAATTTTTTTTTCACATACACCAAATATTTTTCCCACGTGTGTATGACAGCCTACAATAAACATATATATCCAGATGGTTTAATATCATTGGCCTATATAGTCTTCAAATGTCTAGTTTCATTTTATAAGTAAATATAAAAATATTTTTTTTAGAAAAAGAATATGTATATGCACTTTCATTTTTGCTGTGGTCAAAATGATGGAAAAAAAAATTACGTAATCATACAGATATAGCAAATATCACCTATTTTTTTTATTCTTTATAGTGTCAGCATAAACAACTGATGTTTGTGAAATATCATTCATTTACATTGTATTACTTATCTACTATATATCTGGGTATATATAGTAATATATAACCTTTGAACACTTTGAAATGTTAAAAGTATTTTTTTCTGAATGAATTTATATTTTCTTTAACAGAAAATACATATAATTCAATACAATTGTTAAAAAGAAAATTATAAATATGCTATACACAACACACTCCTTATTTTTCTTAATTTACATTTCAAAGGAAGCAATTTTTAACATAAAATATTTACTGAAAGCCATTATAGTGTAATATTTATAATAAAAATCTATTTCTTAAAAAAATATATAAATGTTACAGACTTATTATATCAGTCTTTTGGTTTTGAGAATAAGGGATATACTTTCCAATATCTATGCGCTATTTATTGTATTTTAAATAATTTCCTTAATTAAAATTTGAAACCTTTCTTAGTCAATTGTTTTAAATCTATGGTCAGAAGAACAAATATGTATACATATAAAGATGGTTATGAAACTTCAAAGCTTTATACTAAAATCGTAATAAATAAACAAAGAAAATCTCATAAATATTTGAAGAGTGTACAGGTAGGGCAAAACCTATCAATGCTTAGAATATAATTTAAACTAAATTATGAATAACCATATGTAAATGTTACTATTTATAGTACATGTATAGGTATAATTATGAAGAACTGGGTGTAAAAAAAGTTACTTATATTTGAAATATTGACTTAAAAACAGTTTTTAAAACATTTACAATATATAAATGTATGTATATATAAAGTCAAACGTATATTAAAATAAAAACGTGTACCAAAAATTATTTAATCTAAACAGAAAAATAAATTGCAGCCATCTCGGGTCTCTTCCAAAACGGTTAATAATTTTTTCATCATAATAATTATTAGTTGTAATATTTTGTTCGACATTTTTGTGTACGCCCATTACACATAAAGCAACAAGATTCATGTCAGTCATGCGGTGTAGCACCAACAAGTTTCTATTCTTTTAGAACGCCAATACATAATGTCAAAAATATTAATTGTTAAAATAATATTAAATACATTTTATTTTAGATAAAATATTGGAATAACCGAAGTAATTTAAATTTTATATTTATATTCGATAGAATAAGCTGATAAACTTTATTACGAAACCGATGATTACTGATAATTCCAGCACATACTTTATGAATAAATTAAATATTTTGAATTACTTGAAATTACTTTTAACATTATGAATAACTTTAGCAGGCCTTTGAGAACAGTATTAATGTTTTCTTTAAATATTTTAATGTTTTTCTATTCAACTGTCCAGAGAATTTTAATGAATAGTACTGTTCAGATTACCTTTTCTTCTTCCAAAAATTTTAGGTACTTTTTATTGTTTAGACATGAAGTGTACTTACGTGCTAAACATCCTTGGATTCATTATTTATTTAAAACAAATAATTGGTAAATTGTAGAAAATATGAATAAGAACACATTACACATTATTAGAAATGTAATTTTCGGCTTATAGCTGCATTCGTGGTTTTTGAATGAAATTATTCACATTCATATATCAATATATATCATAAATTGTAATGCTAATGAGTTTTTCGATATTTATGTAAGAGACAAATATTAAAATCAAACGTTCATATTTTTCAGTATAGGTTATTCGTTATATTCATTTATATAATAAGCAATATCAAAATGTGTAAAATCGTTTTTTTTCTGTTATGCACTTACGAAGTAAAGTTATATAATATTTATTATAATTAAAAAAACATAAGTTTATGTATTATGAACATCAGTTAAATTATTCATCAAATTATATTATAAAGAAAGATAAAATAAAAAATATGAAATACATATAAAATCACGGGGCAGATGGATATTTCTTAAAATAAGAACTTTTTCATTAGTACTCTAACTTAGAAAACTTAGAATTATCATTAAAATCTCCAGGTTTTTAAATCATTTACAGACTATTCAGATTAATTAGAATATCCGGTATTTTAAGTATTTTTAATCACATAACATTAAGAAAATAGTAATATGATTTGTTGATAAATTATAAGATCATATTAATAGAATTATTTTCATCATAAAATAAAAAGTTACTAAATAAAAAAAGGATATTAAATATAGCAAATCCGATACTTTGTTTTTTACCAATAATTAATTTACTGAAATAAAATTATTCGTTAATTTCTAAATTTAAAATGCTAAATTAAGTCACTTCTCTAACATTTATTTATTTATTTATTTATTATTATTATTATTATTTTTTTTTTTTGTACTAAGAATTTGATCATAAGTAAAAAGTCAGCCTTTCATAATCTAGACTAATTAACCTAGAACAAAGACGTTGTCGAATGGCCAAAATAATAATATTGCAATCATATATCTTATTCATCATCACTCATTACATAATAGTCCATTTCAATAATATTAACACGCAGAATATATAATTTCAAATATTTTCAATATACTTTAAAGCTGACAAATTAGGGTTTACATTTTCGATCAACGGTACATAGGGAAAATCTTCTTACTTTTGTTATGGATAGCTTTACCATGGATTACTCGTGAATCAAAACAAACCTTCACATACTATATAAAATGTAGAAAAATATTGTAAAAGTCTTGTGGTACATTTCCATTCGATTCAGAGGGAATCAAAAGACTTGCTATAGTTTAGTTTTATTTTATTTTATTTTTTGTTCAAAAATGCATTTTTAAAGGTCAAAATTATACAATATTTGCATTCGGTTTATCAATAGCTTGGATCTTAACATAAATTGCACTATAATGGTAACTGATAGTTTACATTTCTAACTCTCTATCAAGTTTGAGCAAGTTTGTGATCTTACGAACAAATTTCAAACTGATGAACTGAATTTCTCTGAGCCATTTCTTATGATTTTTGATTGCAGTACCTATTTCGATTTTCAATTTTTAATTTTTACTTTATTTTAAAATAATATTAAAATATTAGTGTAGATTGAGATTACAGATCAATGAAAAAATATAAAAAAATTCTAGTAACCTACTGTATATTTATAAAATCCTAGGTAACGAAACAAAAGCATTTAATTTTTTGAAATAAAACTAAAGTTATATTTTTTAAACTTCTTGGGACCTTAAAAGCTTATAACAGTTAGAATAATAGCTTCAAACTCAGGAAAAAAAGGCCTTTACACTTATAACTTAATTACTGTCTACTTCATGGAATTTTATTTTGTTTAGTAAAATTTAATTAGTTTAAATATCAGTTAAAAGAAACACTTAAGTTATCTAACATTAAATCAATTGTTCAAAAATAATTAAACAAAGTTGTATGAAATGGTATTTGAATAAAAGCTTTTATTGTTTTCCATTATATAAATGTAAGTTGTTTTTAAAACAAATGAAACCCTGAACTACCGAAAGTCTACATGAGAAAATTCAATACATTTTGTATAATTGTTACAAGAACAATTTAATAGTAATGCACAAATTTTCGATTAGTTTAAGTACATGTCAAATTATTAATAATACACATGACTTATATAAAATACAGCATAAATGAACAGCTTTTATATTTTATTGAGAAGAAAGTCTGAAAAATGTTGTTCTTAGTGAAAAAAGATACAGTGTAACCCTCCCCCTGATGTCCACCTATGTTGATACTCTTAACTCGCACTATTGAGGCATTTCACTCTATTACCTTTCATGTCATTATCTCAGCATCTTGGTAAATTTCAAATAATTTCCAGAATAATAACCTTAATATATAAACTATAAGCCAATAAGCAAAAAAAAAAAAAAAAACACTAAAACTCTATCACAAACTCCATTTCCACTTTCATTCTCTAATTTTCCGTCTTTCTATAGTCAATCTTCCTGATAACCCAATCTGTCGATTGAACCGTAAATGGTCTCAAGATCTTCTTAAAAAAAAAGAAAAAAAGTGAAGTGTACATATATGAATGTATAAGCTTCCATTACCAAAGGTTTCAACCACCAGATGGCTTTTCTCTGATATTTTCATACAACATAATAATAAAAACATTTACCCGTTGTTTCTATATAGATGGGTATAGTTCGACATATATATGACGATCGCAGACAATATTAACGAAACATCAAAAAGCCGTAATATAACCTACACTAATTAATACGAGTGATGCGCAAAGGATGTGCCTAGAGATATTCAGTATATATGTAGAGATATACTGTAGCCGGACTGAGGATTGCGTTCGGCGACATTATAGTAAATAATTATAGAAAATTAAACAAGTGGTTTTTAATTGTTTTTGCTTTCCCCATGTATGTGTATGTGTATATGTGTATGTGAGTTTTGTTAAAACCTGCGAACACAACACAAGTGTATCTTTGTTAAATTATGCAGATTACCGAGTCACCCAAACACACGCCACCACAATTAAACCGTCAAAAGACCAACTACGGGAGTTGTAGGTAGGTAGGTACATGGCTAATTATTTAATTGATATGGGTCTGAAATTCCCAACCGTTACACACCACTGTGGTTGCCACGGACATTACATGGAACGATAGGCGCGAGAGAATTATTTCACGGATATAACGGATATAACATACTGCGCGGCGACGGCGGCGACGGTCTACCACATGACGTTTGGTCGCCACAAAATGTGTCTTGCATGTGCTTCAGGATTCAGGTTTTAGGCAACAGGATTTGGGTGCGTACATGAACAATTATGAAGGATTTAATGATTTTCATAAACTTCCTTCGCATTTCAGTACCGTCAAAATGTCGCGGTATAAATATTGCAATAAAAATTATGAATGAAAAAAAAATTTCGTGGCTTCTTGTTTATCAACCCAGATTGCAGTACCGTATTCGATCGATATAGTTAGAAGGTCCACATCTTATAATTGTAGATTAATATATGTATATATATATAGTCCAATTATTTTGTGTTGAAATTAGTAATTGTAGGTATATTACAAATAAAATTACTAGTCCTTTTATATTAGCGACATTTTTACAGTGACAATTTATCGTGGATTCGATAACAATAGTTAAACGAATGAACAATTAAACTAACAAATAATGACAGAAAAATTGATTTATAATTAAATTAAAAACATATACACCTACATTTATGGGATACATGTTCCAGTCATCCGCTGGATTTATCATTCCTAAACATAGCTGATCAGGGGCGGATCCAGAGTCGGGGAACTGTGGGTCAAGTCATTTAAAGAGGACATTTATTAGGGATGAAACTGAATTAGAAATTAATACCCTGTAAAAAAAAAAAAAACACAATAAGCTCATATAAGTATATTTATATTACATGTTAGAATTAGTGATACCAACGATAATGACTTATTTAAGATTAATAAATATGATCTAATTTTATCAGCACAACAAACGTATGGAATAAAATATGATTTACTTAACATTCTACTAAAACGATGTAATTTAAAATATAAATAATGAATTGAAAAATTTTAAATTTTGAATATACATGGCATTCATTTTTCAAGTAACTCCGATGGGCCAACTGTCCAAGAGTCCAAATCAAGGTCTAAAAAGAGAAAAAAAAATTTCCAAGAGGCCGATTTTGTCAACAAATATTAACTGTGAGTCAGCTGACCCCCTGACCCCCCTAGATCCGCCCCTGTAGCTGATGTTCAAAGTGTTGAAGGAGAAATATTTAAAATAATGACTTTATTACTTTTCTCGTGGACAGCCAATACAGCTAAAATGGATTTGATAATTTGTTAAGACTTGTTCTTCGCACCAAAATAATCAACGTTTCTTGAACACCCATATCGGTCTATTCTCATTTCCTATTTCATATGACACATATAATAAAAGCATGATAACAAAAATGCATAAATTGAGTGTTTCCAAATTCTTTCTTATCAGCTAGACAAACCACTACAGCGTCGGTTGCTGAACTTAGGATAACATGCGGATTATTTAGGCATATTCGAATTACAGCGGTGATGACGATCATTGATCATGACTCAGTAGAACGAAAAGTGATCAACGAGGCGAACGGTAAAATTCGAATAATAGACATTGTGGCACGCACAACACCCCCCTCCACAACTTCCGTACACATATGATGGCCAGTGTAAAAGTTCGTTGTCAGCATATAATCTACTCAAGTTTTCGCGATAAAAGACTGGTGCAAAAGCCCTGTGACGAATCAATTTCGATTCAATTTCAACGACACGGGGAAAAAGTACAATAACAGTTCGAATAATAACTGTTCGAAAGCAGGACTTAACTATTTCAGAACAAGTCCACTAATAAAATAGTTTTAGATTCTGAACAAAGTGAGAAATTAATTGTTACTTTTACCTTGATGTGCATTTTCATTTTTTTGATATTCACACAATGTCGACCAAAAGGATTGACAATCGTTAACGGTCTTTTTTTATTCTTAATAGCAAATGTTATCCAATTAGTGTACCTGAATGATCATTCCTAAAATTTATCTACAACTTTTTCAATAATTGGAAAAAAAAAATATAACGAATATAATTACAATAATATTTTTTTATTTTTATTTTTTAGTCCGTTAAAAATAACTTTAGTCCAGCGGACAACTCAAAAAAAATGAGATATAATAAAAAGAATTGTAACGGTTGATTTATAATATGATGTTGGAAAATGGAAGTCCTTGATTACTAAACTAATAAATTAATTTATGTAGGGGAAATTTCACTCGAAATTGAGTCATGACCACTACACCCAGGTAAACTATTCTTAAAAACAAAATACCAACTTAATTGTAAGAAAATAATAGTATGTAATCCTTAAATTATATACCTAATTCTTAATCTTCAATAGTTTTTCACTAAATATGAAAAAATAAATGAACAGATCTAAATATTTTCCATAGATTTATTAAATTATAAAGAGTCAATCGTAAAATTAAGTTAACTACAAAAATTCTAAAATACCAATAAACACAAAAATGCTATAAACTATTTACATATATAGTTGTACCTATATATATTTAAATAATATAATCATCATACGTCACAATTATTGGGTAAGTTATATCAGCCAGTTTTTATTTTAAAATGGCAGTACAACCATATATGGTTATATATAAAACTACCATCAATTTATACATCCACACATAACTAATCAACATAATATGCAATATCTTTTAATATTATTTATGTATATTTTTATCGGGCCAAAATATTTAAAAATAATTCAAAATTAAATATAAATAAGAATATAAAAAATTTAAATAATATAATAATTTTAAAATGTACGTTCTCAATAACATGTTAAATGTATTACTATTTTAAAGAAAAAAAAGAATACACACATCATCTACAGATAAGTGTTATAGTTGAATTATTTAATTAACGTATATTTATGGCTCAAATCAATTGAAATAATGTTAGGCAACAAATACTAACACACACGCCTCATCCATAACACCCTCAGAAATTACAATAAACAGATTAAATTAATCATACGATCACAATTAATGCCAAAATCAGCAATGTTATAATACACATCAAGTGCATACATATATTTAAATGGGTCGAACGTATATCCAAATACTCAAGTTCAAAAGTAAACATAAAAACTATGTTATACTTTCATCAAAAAATCAATACCTATACTTATGGAAGCACCATCACTGCTGCGTGAATTCACTCGTGTTTATCGTAATCTATAAAGGAAAACCTGAAAGGACGGTGTATTTTATATTTTACCATTAACGAGGATTTAATCACATTATTTGTTACACTTGGACACTTTCTACGGTTTCGGAGCACGAACATTCGGAAGATAATTTATTTGAAAGTATAAGACGAATACTTATAAAACTGCGAAAACAAAGTCATTGTGGACATAATACAAGCACATTCAAATATACATACAAATCGGTCACTTTTGGGGTACACCAAATGTCAGTATTATAAGAAAGAAAAAAACAAGAAATTATAACAAACTGCATCAGAAATACATATCCCTTATCTGACGTTAAATTGTCCCAATTGACTGTTAAACTAATATAACAAACAATATTCAACAGTTAAAATTGAAACAATAATATCTATGGAAAATCCATCTAAGTGACCAAGTGATTCCTAAGTGATTCGATCTGACTTAAACGATTAAACCCGCAATTAACATTACTATTTCAAGAGGTTATTTTTTATTTTATCAAATTGTTAGTATATACTTTATAGGCACAAACATCATTAACATACTACATGAAGTAAATACATACAACATAAATTTATATTTTAAAATTCGATCTGGACATATTTAATTTTAAGTATGAATGTGCTCATGAGAGTCGGATAAACATTGACTGTTTTTCAAACACATTGAGATTACTTGATTATAGATATAAACGATAAAATTAACCATAAATATAATACCTGTATTATACTTATACGGTTATTACACTTGGATCAATTTAAAAGTAAAATGGAATATTATTAACTATCACAACGAAAACAGTATATAAGAAAACATAAAATGATATATTTATATAAAGTAGAAACTTCAATTCTCACACTTCCAAATATGTATTGTAATTATAATGTTTTGAAATAATTTCGAAATACAATAGTAATCACCACAATAACATTATTTTAATTAGTAACTATGTACATAATTTATTTTTGGTTATAATAGTCTTGATAAAATAAAAAACAAATATAATATAAAAATTGTAAAACCTAAGTTGCTTTTAAATTTCTCCATTGAGGAATCACTGAATTAATAAAATATCATATTAAGTTTACTTTCAAAAAAGGAGTTCTAAAAATCTGTAACTGAATCTTTTTATTGTTCATTTTCATTTTTTTTTTTTTTTGTCATAATATTATTATTATTATTATTATTATTATTATTATTTACTGATTATTTATTGATGGCACCACAGCTGATATTTATCAGTGCAAAACAACAACCAGTTTTACTATTCAATTGTGATTGTGATAAGGTGCGTCGTAGACATAATTATTTTTATTTTAATTAAATGTTCAATAAAGAGAAATTGTTTATTGTCTAATTGTTAATTAATCATGACAATATTTACTATCAAAAAAATATGATTAAAAAAGTCTTATTCAGAATTCTTAAAAAAAATGTTAAACGACGTTTAGTCAACCTTTTTTTTTAATAAAGCAAGTTGACATTTTATATTTTTAAATAATGTAATATCATTCATATAAAATCTTCAGTAATAAAATATGAGTTCCCGGATTAAAAAAAAGTTACTGAAATATGTATGTCAGAAAAATTGTATGATTTTTGTACTTTTAGGTAAAATTTCAGTAATTATTTTTACTGTCAAGTATAACAAGAATATTAAATATTCGATAATAAACATCTTAGTTTTTTTTTTTCAATCAATCTTTAAATAGTTTTATAAAAACATTAATCACTTACTGGTATTTGCAAATATGGTGAAAAATTAATGTAAATGCATACCTGAAATAGAAACATCAAATTAATAAAATGCTCACTATAATAAAAATATTAAAAAAACAAACATTGTAGTTTTGGTTTTAACATTCAATTATAAATTTATTTTCATACAAAAAATGTTTTTTTTTTTTTTCAAAAATATATACAATAGTAAAAATAACATTCAGTTTATAGTAAACTTAAATATACGAAAATCGTTTTTTAACTTCATTGAAATTAAAATTAACAACATAGCGTATCAAACACAGATATTAATAATAGTTGCGGAGTTTTCGGAAATTAGAACTATGTTAATATAATTTATTTAATGCCCAATGGACTTTGTTTTATTAAATATTTAAGACTATATAAATATGTACAATGCGTATTTAATATAGGTAGGGAACGCATTAAATGATTTGAGAGTCATAGCTTATTCAAAGCTAAATAATAATGGGATTTCTCAATTTAATTAAAACAATAAGCAATTTCAAGTTATAAACATATTAAGATACTATATTATTAAATAAAATGAAAATTTTCATAGGATTGGGAATTGAAAGTATAAGTCTGTTTATACATAGAATTTATTTAGATATTACTTCAAAATAAGATCAAAAAATATAGTACTCATATTTTATTTGTAAAAAATGTAATGAATTGAGTTTTTATTTTAGTAATTTTTGCCCCAAATTGAGAATTGTTACCAATAAATAAATAATATTATCTCATTGATTATATTTTAATCAGAAGGTATTATCACGAGTTTCAAACACCCTGCAGGACAGAAAACTGGGAATTAACTATACTCTCCGTAAAGTCACAGATCAGCAGTACAAAATATAAATTATTTTTTAGTGGTTAAAAATGTATTCATTGGTGGCAACGGCACAAGAAATTACAATATCAAACAAAACAAAAATAAGTTTTTCCGTCTATCGAACAAGAATTATCAAATATTTCAACAAGTGAATGGAAGAAAAAAAACTTTAATCACGTTATTATTATACTACATGTGACACATACATCGTCACCGTATCATTGTACCGAACCGTCACAGCGCTTTCCTCACAGCACCTGTCCCGGGTCAACAAAGTTCAATTGCGGGCGTTAGTATTTTTATTTTACTTTTTCAAAATCGTTCTGGCTCCAATTTTTTCGTTTTTGAATCTCCTGTCACGGAACACGGATTATTTTCATATGCATCAATTTAACGAAAGGTAAAAAAATTGAAAAGTAAAAACAAAAATATAAAAATACTTCCACTCTCAAACCATGTAGAGTTAAAGGTATTCTAGCATTTGTCCTAAACTTATAATACGAATATTTCATAATCGTCGAATCTCATTTGAATGATATGAGATGCACAAGAATAAATACATTTTTATGATATACGTTACAAATATAATACACACGGTGTGGGAGTATTATTTATGTATCACAAAAGTGAAAGTTAATTCATTACGATGTACACAAGTTGAAAGTACCGCTGCATCATCATATACAAGTACAGTGTGTTATAATATTATGTTAACAAAAAAATTACCAATTGTATATATATATATATATATATTAAACGTGTATATCGTCATGTATACAACTACTGGTTCAAAAAAGAAGAATCGATTCGTTTACCGAGAACAGTTAAATAAAGTAATCTACGGTCGTGTATGTATACATGTTAAATACATGTTTCAAATATATAGGAATTGTGCGCAACATACAGCATTGTCCTTGAGTTTATGGCTTTTAAAACGATCTTTGTGTAAAATACTTAGTGCACCGAAGACAATAAGATACCACGCTAAAACAGTTGAATATTATATCGAAACCACGTTATGTTTAAGGACAATTGAATCCCGTTAGAAACACACGGATTCAGACGAAAATCAAAAATTAAATTACAATATTAACATACAATTCTAATAATATCTCGTCTTATCGAACTCATTTAATCTTCTGTCCAATAAGCTAAATTCAAATCATAGTCGTTGTTTTAATTGTATAGGTTATATGATTAGCAAATTATGTACGGAGGGAAAGTCAAGTCAAATTGCATAGTTACTCGCATTTGTACAAATATCGTAACCTAATATAGCTTTAAATTAAACACACAGCGATATTGTAAATTAGAAATATTAAAATTTATTATTAAACGATACCTTCGATAACCAAAACAAACACAGATATAACATGTATTTTAATACTTTTTATTAAGATAAATAAAAAAAAATAAAAAAATACATCTAGACGTTTTCGATAACTTTTGAAAAAATTATTCAATCTTTTTCACATAATAAATATATTAGTTAATTTAAAAGTTATCCAATATTTTCACACAATTAAATGAAAATAAATATTATGACGGTGGCATTATTATTTCTACATGATAAATTTGAATAACCTAAATTATATGAAAAAAAAATAGAGTTTATAAAAATAATAAAAGAATACTTACATACCACCAAGAATACTATCAATTAAATCTTAAAATAAATTATACTTAAATAAACTTTATTATTTAGTTTCAATCTGAAATATTTAAAATATTTTACAGTTAAGAAATTAAAAGAGTCATAAAAGCTACTTTTTCAATTATTCAAAATGTCAGTAAATTGAATTTACGATATAAAAATATTTGTTTCAAAAAAGTACGTTTAAAAAATAATTTTTGATAAAAAAAAAAATAAATAAAAAAAATATGAAAGCATGTGTTAAATTAATTTAACGTATGATTACTATATACTATGATACTATAAATAAATAACTAGTACCTATATTGAAAATGAACAGAATATAATATATGTAATAGTATATAATAAAATTATAATACCATAAGCCATTAAATTGACAATAAATCCCACAAGTTAGTACAAGAACTTAAATAAATGATCTAACGACCATTAACAAATCAATACTGAATAAAAAATATAAATTAATACGTGGGTATTAAAATGCAAAAGTGTATTTATTTTTCTACTACATGCGAAATATTTTCCTCAAAAGTATAATTTAAGTTCTCAACACAATAAAATTCTTCTAAAAAGATGTCAAAAGATTTTTGTTAAACTGAATTGATTCGAAATATTTATTCAATTATACTTACCTACATTACAAAAAATGTCGCACTCAAAAAAAAACTAATAAAATAATAAAAATTAAATAAAAATGTATTTAATGACTAACCCACTCGTAAATAATATAAAAATAAATGAATAAAAAGTCTATTCACAGAAAAAAATTAATCAATAAATGCTCAATCAGGAGTATTATTTTATTTGTCGCGATTTTATTGACATTTAATACATCGATAATGAATTTTTAATTTGAAATTGGTCGTACTTTACAAATATAATATTACTCTATGCTAAGCAATTATTTATATACATATTAAAAAAAAAATTATTACCCATATTATATATAACATATATTGTTGATTTCAGAAACTGCATCAAATATAGTTCATGAATACTCATAATCTTTATCATATAACAATGATAATATAACTAATATCAACCATCTATTAAATTCATATAATATGCTATACTATGAAAAATGTGTAAGTATATAGTATACATATACTACCTAATTTATTGCTGGTAGTATAGGTATATATATATAAAAAAAAAAAATCCAACTGGAAAGAGAGAGTAATAATGATAAGAAAGGTAAATTCCGCTATGTATTAAAACAGGTTGTCTAGTATATCTCTTTACAAAGGAGTAGTAGACTATGTATATAATATTATAATGTATTATAATATAATGTTATTGAACTCCGATCACGAAGATGTTGCGTTTGTGTTGCCATTTTTGGTTCTCAAAGGGAAAATAATATGTTATTTTTATTATTATATCATTATTTTCATGGTCCGGAACATTTTTTATTTATTTTTACCTACTGACTTTATCTTCATACTTCCTATGTCCATGAATTTTCCAAGCAAATGCTTATCAACGAAATCTTTATTTTTTTTTTTTCAAAGTTTACCACCGACCATCAAGCCTCGTGTTTCAACACCCTCCTCTTACCATATCATTGGTTTTCCTAATACAACACAGTTTTTCTCCCCAAATCAAGCACACATACATACACAAGAACACACTACACAGGGTAAATTTTAGTAGTGTTGGCAGTACATCATGCGCTAGAAGCCGTGATAAATGGCCTTACCTACCAGAGACCGACAGGCGAGTATCGTTAAAACTACCACCATCTGTACTTTCTGTGAATGTGTACGTGTATTTGTACATATATAAATATAAAACATTTATATATATATATATATATAAATATAACATTTTTATCAATATTTCACTAACATGTCATCCTATATTTATGTGTGTGAGAGAGAGAGAGAGAGAGAGAGAGAGAGAGAGAGAGAGAGAGAGAGCACGAACGCACGTGCAGTGGATAAGCTCCGTGTCAAAATGAAAATGTCATTTTATATGTAGAATGAGAAAAAATAATAAATCTGTAGATTGGTATGTGCAACTATTTTCTAGGGTTTTATTATTATTATTACTTTCTTTTTTAATACAATCACATTTCAAAACATAATAAGTTACGATTCAAAGTAAAATAAAAATTAGTATGAACGCACGAGTGCACAATTCCTTCAAATAATGTACAACGTCAAAAGTTAAAATTACGAGTATTGTTTTGAAAACAACAACGTTATACTGAGTATATAGATTTACTTGGATACTTGATGGTTTTGTATTCAATCATGTCAACTAACGTACAACAGAAGAAGTTTTTTTTTTTGTTCTGAATTAACAAAATAAAATCAATTGACGATCTTCGTACATCATATTTTACGATGTAAAATATAATTAATATAATTAACCCAAAGTAAAAAAATACAAGTATTCTATTTTTGTTCACAAAATATATTTATCTTCAAAACATTACAACAATATAATCAGTTCACAAGAACTTTCAAAAATAAAAATTAAAGTTAAAATTAAAAATAATTTTACTCAGAAGAAAATGTAGTATTTGGGTTCCTATACAGTTGGACACAGATAAAAATATATATATATATATATATATATATATATATTCTGTTATTTATCAATAAATCTGAATAATTAACTTCAATTTATACTAAGTATAATTAAATTAATGAATAGGAGTCAGAGAAGTATTGTGAAGAATCATTGGTAATATCTTGGGCATAGGTTTTAGTACCAAAATGATGATTATTAGGTGAGCTATCTTGTAATGGGTTGCTTACTTGTACATTCGTTTGCTTAAATTTAGAATTATTTACGGATGCATTATTATTTTTATTTGAATATTTGTGTTGTTTCAGTTCTCTGTATATGGTACAGCTCTTGCAGTTGGATGGATAACTATTGGCACATAGAGCAGATTTTGTCAGATGTTCACGAGAGTTTGTACAGGCTGCTGATGGATGATTGGCTCCACATCTTACACAGCGTAGGGGATATCCACAAGTGTTTTATATGTGTCCGTAATCCTGGCAGTTGGTACACTGACTTATGACTTTGGGTTTGTAAGGTTCCTCTACTTTGACTTTGGTGTGAAGCAGATTTTAAAGTTGGAAAATTTCTTTGGATTTTTCAATAGGTTCTAGGTCTATAAAAATAGTGGTAAAGAGATTTTACTATTTTTGTGTAGTACGTTTGTAACTTGGTGGACATCAAAATTGCGGAACAATAGTTCGTCTTTTATAATATTAGTTTTTGTAGAGGGATGTAGGTTTCGGATCACTGCACGTATTGGTTTATCCTCTTTAAGTTGGTATGTATGATATTCGACTTTATTTTCTTTTAAGAACTGAATTATTTCTCTATAAGATTCGGGATTTTTAGTTTGAATTTTGAGGCGATCTATTGTGGATTTGCAGATTAAATTGTCAACTCCGATGAGTTCAATTAATTCGGTACAAAGACCTCAAAAATCTAGTACTCCTTTTATATAAATATGTGGAGGTGGTTTTATCAATTGTTCGACATCATGTTAGGCATTTCATCATCAACAGGATCTTCTGGTTTATTTTCATTTTCATTTTGGACAAGTGCTTCAAATCTGTTAGTAGTTCTGAATAATTTGTTTTTGTGAATTGAAGAAGAGGTGGGGGAGTCAGGTTGTGAGTTTGATGAATTTGAAAGCAGTCTTTTATTTCGTTGGGACGTTTGCCAGCTATCAGCTGTGTTGGTTAATTTAATTGCAAGCGAATTACTTTTTTTTTGTTAATTTGAGAATTATTATCATTAAATGGTGTGTTTGTGTTATTCTTGGTCATGATGACGGTAATTAAGATAAATACCAATATCACTGAAGGTAAATAATTGAACGTTGAACGCTGCGTGCAAAAAGGCAACCTTCCGATAGAGATACAGGCGCATCGGCCGGTACTGTGCTTTATCGTTTATCCTTATTTTCTTTCTTTATTATTATCAACCTTATAGTTTATATTCAAACACAAGATATTTTAATTCAAAAGAAACAAAATAAGAATACTCAATTATCAATTGTAAATGAGTCACAATTTCTTCAGATGGAAAATGTATAAACATTCATTTCAAATGAAGCAGTTATAACAACACACTTTTCAAAGAAAAATATGTATTACAATCTTTCGTATGTCAAATGTTTCCTACATCACATTATTCTCGACGGAATACAAGTATAATGGATCCGTTGAATTGTGCGAATATTTAAATTATGAAAAATCACACTAATATTTCGGACGAAACGAATTTAAACTGTACCAAAATAAACATTATCGATTATAATAAACGAGCTACATAAACTACACAACCATTTGCGACAAACACAAATGTATGAGAAATTACTTATGGAAAACTAGTTTCCAATATTGAAATATGAATCATTTTGAGATGTATTCTTTTAGTGCATATAAATATTTTCTAAAAAGGTAATATAATAAACTTATTTTCAAAATTTCTTGTCAAACCTGTCCATTTTAAATATCACATACTTTCCAGCCAACACTGCTTATCTACATACTTGTCAATCTTTCAATATAGTATAATATAATTCACTTTATGTAAGAAATATAATATTCAGAATAACTATCAGTAGATTTCATAAAAAAAAAATATAACGAAAACTGAATTATAAAGGATTCTACCAAAAAACAGAAATACAAATTAAAATCAATCGAAAACAAATAACTTAACAAAAAAAAATATAATATAATATCATCAAAACGTCTCATATATTGTACAATTTAATTCACTATTTATAACTAACTATTTAATTCTCTATTATATATATAGGTATATAGTGATATTATGACTTAATTAATATATTATAATACATTAATTGAGTCAAAATATCGCTTGAACCTTTTTATTTATAGTTAAATTTAACAAATAATTAATAAAAAAAGGTTTATTTTAAAACAAATTGTTGAGCTTATAATTTTTAATGTTAACAGCTTATTACCCTTAATGTCAATACATATTGTTAATTAATCTCCAATGGGAATACTTGAATTAAATATAATTAAGGCCATACAATTTTTCATATTAGTATATGGAACAGTATACGACTAAATACGTAGGTTAATACAAAATGTTTTTGACAAACACTGCTATTCAACGTCAAAATCTTCTTCTTCTTCTTCACTTTTCTCCCAACTAATTGGGGTTGGCCACCCTCATCCTATACCTCCATTCATCTTGATTTTTTACATCCCCTATATACACACCAACCATTATATCTAACCATCTCAATTTTGATCTTCTTTTTTCTCTTTTCCCTTCAACGTTAATTTCCATAACTACTCTAAGTGCTTTTGTTTCAGCTCGCCTCATCACATGCCCAAACTATCTCAGTCTGTTTTCTCTCATATTGTCCATTTTCTTTATATCTATCTTTCATACCTAGACGCAAGTTTAACCCGGAGTTCAAGAGTGATATCTCTACACCTTTGACATTAATCATCTAGGGTAGATTTGAACCTTAACTTATAAACCAGTTTACACAACAACAGCTAACACAGTTTTTCCGGCTGGTATCACACATTTTGCCATCTAGAACTTCTCCATCGTTAACTATGATATTTCTTCTCACTTGTCGGCCCAGAGCACACCCGAGATGGGTCAAACCACCTAAGTTTTGTTTTGGACTTCTTATACTCTTTAACAAAATTTTTACACCGGTTTTCAATCTGACGCAACCTCATTCGTCTATCAAACGTCGAATATATATATATATATAAATACATAGTAAAAAGGAATAATAATAAATATTAATTTTGTATGTAAGACGTTTAAAAACGAAATAAATATTTTTTAAAAATACTTACGTAGGTATTATAATTCCATTTAATTAATGATTATATTTGTAAAAATAAAGTAACATTTATACAAAGAAAACAAATGTATCAACGAAAACACAGACTAAGCAAAACTACCTAAAAAATAAAAATAAAAAATTATGAAATCGATATACACAAAATATGACTCATTAAGTCATAAATCATATTAACTGCTATTCAACGTTAAAATCTTCTTCTTCTTCTTCTTCACTTTTGTAATGATGGGTATAATGTACCATCATTTTAATTTAACAAACCACTCAAAGACATGCCGAATTGCGGCATGGACACGTATTTACACAATGACATATTATAAAAATCAACATTTCATTTAACAACACTATCATAAACCGTTAGATATTCTCATAATGTAATAACACCTCATTCACCAATAATATGTACACCCAATATCTGTTTAAGTATTGCCATATGTTACTTATATAATATTCATATTAATTTTCATTTATATAAACTATTAAAGTATTAAGACATGCCAACTTGTGGTATAGACACGTAGTCACGTTTAACACCCTTGTAACAATATTGCCATACGTTCATATCATGTCTATATTAATAACAATCTTCACTGATGTAATTCATCACAAAGACATGCCAACTAGTGGCATAGATTTGTAAACATGTAATAACCAATCAATACATAATAAAATATACATTTCACAGTAATAAAAATCACACGAATCAAATAATAATAAATAGTAATAAACAATAACGAACCTAACACTAAGTCATGCACGCGACCCTTCGGCACTTAGAGATCTGAGGGACCAAAAAAATTGCATTCTAACACCGCCTACGTGACCAACAATGACAGTCAGTACATCAGACTTACATGACCTAAATACAATATTTGAAAGTGCTGACGTCGTCCCGAATTAGGTCAATCCCTTAGATCTTTCACCGACAAAGGACGTGCATACATGATATTTAATCTATATAAGGAAGCTCGACGGCCAGTCCGAGCACATTGCGATATCGGATCAACCACGCAACCACAAACAGTGCAAAATATCGTACCAGCCAGTAGTTCTAACCATCGTTGCTGAGACTACAGTTAGAACTTTCGTAATTAATCTCACTTCTTAAATATTCGTGTGATTCATATAACTGTTAAATAATTACAACATGAAAAAAAAATCAATTCTTTTTATTTCTCAAATTAATCTTTTGAGTAAAATACATTTGTAAAATAACACTGCCGTAGAAAGATTTTATAATGTAGTATATGCAATCCTAGATAAGTATGTGCCTATTTATCAATTATCTAATTCTTAATTTCCACATTGGTTTGATGCTAATTTACGAAGATTAATAAAAGAAAAACGTCTAGCACGTAAACATTATAAAATAAATCCTAGTCCATCAACTTACTTATATTTCTCGGAAATTTGTGCCAAATGTAAATACTTTTTTAAACGGTGTTATGAACGCTATTTGCGTAATATTCAAGCTAGTTTTACTACTAATCCTAAGCATTTTTGGAGCTTTGTTAAAGAAAAGAATAACAGTAATTTAATTCCTTCATCTATGTTTTATGATGAACTAAATTTTGATAATAGCCAAGCCATATCTAATGCATTTGATGATTATTTTTCTTCAGTTTACGTTAAATCTCAACCCTTCAATATCCAACAGTTTCCTAAACCGTTACCAAAATCCACAATAAACGTTTCATCTTTATACATATCCTTGTCTGAGGTTTTTTGAAGGTCTTTCAAATATGGGACTGGATGTACTGGATAGTACTTATGGATCGGATGGACTACCTCCTATTATTTTATCCAAGTGTTGTTATGTTTTGGCTAGTCCTTTACATATTTTATTTAATATGTTCCATACTCAAGGAATATTTCCACATCAATGGAAGTCTAGTTTTGTTTTACCTATTTTTTAAATCTGGCAACCGGAATTTAATAAAAAATTATCACCCAATCTCAAAATTAAGTTTTTTACCAAAACTTTTTGAAAAAAATAATTGAACCAAAACTATCTTGTGCATTTAACAGACTTATTATAGATGAACAGCATGGCTTTCGAGCCTATAAATCAGCTTATGCCAATTTATTAGTGTATGTTACAAATTTATACGCTACCGTAGAAAAAAGAGGGCAAGTTGACGCTATTTATACCGACCTTAGCAAAGCGGTCGATTAGTTAACCATGATTTGTTATTAAAAAAGCTCAATGATTTTGGCGTAGTTTGTTCTTTACTATCATGGTTTGGTTCCTTTTTAAAGGGTAGGACCCAACAGGTCAAAATATTGGATCAATTATCGTAGTCATTTAAGGTCCCATCAGGTGTCCCACAAGGTGGACATTTATCCTCCTTGTTATTCCTGTTGTTTATTAATGATGTAAAGAATGTGTTCCGTTCCTATAATTCTCTCTTTTTTGCGGATTATCTAAAGATGTATATAGTAGTGAATTCCATGGATAATTGCAAAAAGTTACAAGATGATTTTGTTCTCTTTTCTAATTGGTGTGTAGCGAACCATTTAAAGATCAATGTAGATGAATCCGCACAAATATCCTTTACTAGACGTAATAAACCACTTATGTATAATTACCGTATTGATGACAAAGCTTTTAGAGTAGTCACGTCTATAAAAGATTTAGGTATTATTTTATCGGTGACCTCTCCTTCTCAGAGGATATTTCATCGATTTATGGCAAAGCGATGCGTATGTTGGGTTTTATCAGACGACAATTCTTGGATTTTAATGATATTCGTTGCCTAAATACGCTACATTATTCTTTAGTACGCTCGAATTTGGAGTATGGGTGTTTAATATGGAATTCTTCTCAAATTGATCTTATAAGCCGTCTTAATAATGTGCAATCTTATTTCTTAAGACATGTATCTTATAAGTTTATGATAAATTGCTCTATAAAAGAGGTTGCTTTAAAATTAGGAATGCACTCATTTTCATCCAGACGCAAACTTAATCACACCACATCAAAGTAAATCTTTTTTGAAACATTCCACTCACAAGCATATAGTTTTAATGAACCTAAGAGTCGCACGCTTCGATTCTGTAACACCCTTCAAAATTTTGATTTTAATTTTGATAAAGAATCTAAACATCGGCGATATTGTTTAGGTTTCGATTAAAAAGTTGAGATTTAAACATGTACTTTTAATTATTGCCACCTAATTATTATAATATTGTTTATCCTATGATATATATTAATTTGTTTATTTTTATAATTGTAGTCTATTACACTCGTTTTACTATATCATGTATTCTATGTAAACATGTATTAGCTGTATATCTTTGTACACTCTTTCCCTTTGGGCGTAAATAAATATTAATTATTAATTATTATTATTATTATTATATCTCCCGTATTAACGCTATAACCATCAGTTGATTTCTGTATCTCTGAGTTGACCTCATGACCCCGAATAAATTATATTTCGTAATAATATACTGCTCTCCGTGTACGTCGAATGACAGTTGCTATAGACCAAACTGCAGCTGACATTTTACGTGTCTCGATAGGGGTCAAGCCAACTCATCTAGATTTTGTGTATTATTACAGGGTGATTTATCAATTATAGGAAAACTGCGAAGTCGCCCTTCACAGGTGGGTCGCCATCATCAAAATCTACATCCCACATTCATGCCCCCCCTTCATTTCCTATATTTTTGGTTTATTACAATAGTCTGATTAGAAGAGTAAAGAATATCACTATTTGATTTCATAGTAGGAGGCAAGCAAATTTTAAGTAATCAAGATTATACCAGTGATTTTTGTCATACAATATACATATTGAGATATTGTTTAAGGAAATTTTAAAACATGAATATGAACTAAATATGAAATATTGTCTACTGAGTTTAACTTCACTGCTTATTACAAAGTCCCAGAATTAGAATTAGGGAGAGTTGTTCCAAGTGACATATTCCGTAGGAAAAGTCTTCCGTTTTTGGTTTTTTAAAATGTTTAATAGATTTCATGTGCATGAAGGGAAAGAACTAACGCTGCGTTTTTTTTTTTTTTTTTTTTTTGAGACGTGAAAGATATTAATTAACTGCGTTTAGACAGGGAGACCAAATCTTCATGTCATGCAATACACACATGGCCTAAAACCCACAGACTCCATCAAGCAAAAATCTACTTCGATTAATATAAGTCAAATTATCGATTTTATATATATATTTTAAAGGATTGAAAAATCAAAATAAAATTAATTATTCTGAATTTCTCCATGAAGATTAAATTGAAAATAAGAAAAATAATCATATAATTGTAATTTTTCATGACTATCTAGAATAAGAGTAAAATCAATTTTATCTAATTTTAAAAGCATAAAGAACTTTTTTTTTTCAATAATCATTTTAAAAAACTGTTAAGTGATGTCAAAATGTGTTTTATTGTACCCAAAAAATAGAAAAATATATTGTTTCAATTTGTTGTACTTTCATTCTTTTTAGTTTATAAGTTAATATTTCATTAGGTACATATTAAATCAAATAAATATAAAAAGATTTTTTAAGAAAGTTGAAGAGATATTGAAATTGAGAAGGTCAATTGAACTATCTATATCTTAGTTATTTTTATGAATCATGTACATAACAATTTTAAAGATTTTTAAAAAATTAAGTTCCTCACATTAGGTTCTTCATATACATATATATATTATTAAATACAATATAACTTAAGTTTTATTCTCCTAAAAATCATCCAAACTTAGTTCAGCTAAATTCTAGTCGTTCGTTACGCCTGATCATATAAAAATGGAATATATCAATGATTTTAAACATGTTATTAAACCTTTAATCTTAAATATCGTTTATCGAACGACATCATACTGTCATGATAACATAGGAAAATTCAAAAATATTTATTTTGTTGAAGTATGCAATGAATAATCGTGCTGGCATTTTTTATGTATATTTTATCCAAAGTGTACCATAATAAATTGTACTATGCTTCTTCATTTTCATTTGTATTTTTTCTTTGTGTTTTTTTAGCAATGTGTACTATTTCTACCTTAAAAACATGCAAGTTTCTTAAACAAAAACCTACAAGCACATTAAAGAACTTATACAAATATTTTAAATTGTTGATGAGAAAATAATAGCGAAATAATAAGTAAAGAAATATAGTAAAATAAATAATATTCAAAGAAGAGCTTTCCAAATTTTTTATATTTATTGAATATTATATTAAAATAAATTATAACTTAGATGAAAACATAAATATCGTTATCAGGTTCAGTGAAGGAGGAAAAAGCGTACAAAATGTAAGTTTATTAAATGTTTGAAATGTGCAGAAGATTATCTACTATTTTGCAAAAGAAGATTAGATTAAATATTTATATGGACGTAAGAAAAAAGTACCAAGATAGAATAATGAATACAGGCCAAGAATGATGTAATTTGTGACGCGAATAAGCAAAAGATCAGGTAACAGTTATTTAATGTTATTTAGTTATGGAAAAAATCCTTAAGCGTGAGAAGGGGATGTCGAAGTTTAATAAAAAGATCTTATTTGTAGACAGTTCGTAGCATTCGAGTTTGCACAAGATACAAAAACGAGACGTAGAAGAACATCGTTACGAAAACGAATTCTATCTTCTTATATATAGTAGTCACATCATCCATGGATGCAAGACTAGCTCAAAATACAGAGCTCCTATGGGTGAGTACCTATACATGTACAGTATTATGATGGTATAATAAACGAGTTGCTATTCGTAAAACATAATTATATAATATAAATGTCTATATTAAATCATATTCTATACAATATACGATTCTAGTCGTGGTTTATTATATGCATATTATGAAATGTTTTCAGTATAAACTCATAATGGTCGGTGTTCGCCAACTCATTACATTGCTCTAAATGTTGTATGTTTTCTGGTAATATTCATACTGTACTACACCAGCCAAAGATAGTATTACTCTCCGCAATAATTTAATGATTTACCTTGAATTTAAACAATAAATTGCAGTTTTAATCCTATAAAAAACTAACCAACAATCTATATAAACTCAACAACTAGATAAAATGTTTTTGAATAGATTATATTTAAATCGAGTTTATACTGAAAACGATTTATAAAAATCAAATTATTATTATGTATTATATTAAAATAACCTTATTTCTCATGTGACAATATGTATATTACAATTATTTACAAATATATAAAGACTATTTATTTATGTTTGTACTAGAAACTTTTAATGGTGTACAGTATAATTTTGTAGTATGATATGATAACCAAATACATTTATTTGCATTTAATTTATACTGAAAATACAGAGTTTTGAATAAAAACGAAGAAGTTCATCAAAAACTATCCAAAGACGGTTAATGTCATCCATACAAAGACTTCTAGATAATGGAAAGTTCAAATAACACTCAGAGAAAAAAAAGTATATACTTCATTTTCTTATTGAAAATATAATCGAAATTATATTGTTAAATATATACAGTGTCCCAGGATGGTTCGACAAATTAAATAACTTTCGTTCTGTATTATTATTATTATTATTATTATTATTATATATATATATATATTTATAATAAATATTTAAGTTATGCGCTATAACAAAATTGTATTAAAAAATATTTTGATATTTAAAACTCAAATTTGAAAAATTTAAATTTTAGTATACAAATTAAAAAAAAATCTATAATTGCCATTTTGTTGATAGGATTTTTAGAAAAATTATGGTTTTAAAATAACTTATTAAAGTTTAACTATTGATTCATTTTATTAAAGAATTTATTTATTCTACCTAAAGAAACAAAGGCAAACACTATAATACAATAAATAAACTTTAACTGAAATACGTGATAGAAAAAAAAAGTAATGAAAATCATTTAATCTAAAATCAGAGTGCATTTAAATTAAGTTACAAATGCGCTTTATCATATATTATAGTTTATGTTACTTCCTATAATTTGGATAGTTTAACATTTAAATGCGAGCATTGTTATTTGTTGCACTTTGAGTGTGAAAAAAACGACTAGAGGACATTTTAGTTTATTTTGAGGTAATAACAAAATATCTTTCCCGGGATGTCGTTTGCCTAATGAAATATTTAATTTGTTTACTGTTGAAAATGAATAGTCTAAGCAATTTAGAAAAAACACCAGGAATTACCGAGTTGATACCCGGAGATTGCACAGTACATAGACGATAGTACAAAAGTTTTTAACACACATTTTATTAATGCATCTGGAACTACAGGAAGAACATACGGCTAAAAATGCTTCATTAACAAATGTATAGGAATAGTTTATGATGTAATTCCGGTTTCTTGGATGAAGGTTAATATCAAGAGGTATCAACTAATCAAAAATCAAAACTTATTATTTAGGACAAAACTCCTATGGTAATTGCATTGATGGTTGTTAATCAATTATTAAAATATATGATGAAAAACGATATTTTCTTTGGTGGTAAAGATATTATCTTGGAAGGAGATTTAGACAAGTTTTACCAGTTGTCCCACATGGACCTAGACAGTTTACAATACAAACTTGTATATAGAAATTATCTGATTTGGCCACATTTTAAAATTTTTAAATTATTTAGAAACATGCGACTAAACCAAAACTAATTGAATTTTCCAAGTTTTTGTGACATATTATAAATGAAAAAACCCACTGATAAAAGATGTATATGTATTTTTAATTTAGAAACTGTATGCAATTATTTTATTTTATTTTGTTAACTATAATCCGGCATCGAGGGGTAATTCAGTTAGTAAATATTATACGTCATATTTATGCTTTTTTAATAAAAATAAAAGATAAGTATTCTAATTTTCCATAAATACATTTGAGCTCATTAAATTCAATTGAATTTTCGTTTCAATTTGAATTTAGTGGATTATTCGCGGAATTATATTATCCGTGGTCGCCACGCTATCCTATTTCGCGGATAATTGAGAATACACTGCATATATAATACATACCATAAGAGTCAAAAAGTTAAAAAATGATGTCCGAAAGGTAGGGTACATATACATTCCTGAAATCAAACTCTGACATTTTACAGAGCTTTTTCTAACACCTTTAACATCCAAATGTTGCAGAATCTAACCACCGATCGCGACTGTAGTATATAAATACAAATAAAAAACATGTAAATGATAACTGCTGTAGACGATTCATACAGTTCCATTGACAACTTGTTAGTGTCGATAGAAGCAAATTTCCATTTCTGAAACGTATATACATACAAATGGACAATAATTCTGAGACATAATATATTTTAACTTTAAGACCAGCCTTAATAGCATTTAACATATATTCAGTTTTCAATAAAAAAAAAAAAAACCTATGTAAATAGATAATTTAGGATTAGCACAAAGGTACATTGACTCTTATTTCTTATTGAGATAATTCAAAGCAGATCAGCGCGCGCTCAGCGATGACGATATAAATAGTGAGTTGTTTCTTGTTTGCTTACTCTTCGTAACACTGCACACGTTTGTAAGACGAGTAATATATAATATTATTACTTATAGGCAAGTATACGATATATTAGTCACGTAGTGATATTAGCATTGTAATAGTGTACAATAAGAGCAACAGCAGCAGCAGAATTAGTATAGTTGGTTGTAGAGCAGCATGTAAAAACGGTCGTATAATAATTATTCGCGAAACCTCCCTCGACCGTAATGGGAATACATATATATAAATACTTGAAGGCACATTACTGCACTCGTGTATACAATAATGGACTACTACGCGAGCGGGATCTGTTCTTATGAGCAAAACTGTTGCAAAACGAAGAGGCAACGATAATGCGAGTATGAATATAATTTGCGCACGGCATTTCACGCCGTAGCCGAATAACCCTTTCTATCGTGAACATGTCGCCTGCACATCCAAAACCAAAGGCAATGCGAAAAAGGAAGGAAAGTGGCAACGTCGGCAATTTGAATATTAGCAATTATCTTTATAGGAGTAATACGTCACTTATTATACACTACCAAAACATCAAAGGTCGGTCTGCTTGTACCCTTTAACGTCAGATCCCTTGTCGTTATACTTACTGGCATCGCTATATCCACCACCAACGGAATAGTTTATAAAAAATGTGTGTAAATATATATATATATATATACACCCGAGTACATACACACATAAATAATGGCGTACAGTAAGACGATAACTCGCACTCGCCCCCAACTGATGCGCTCATCCGTTCATGAAAAACCCAAGTGGTCGTAAATGTGCGCATATATAATGCAAAATAATATATTTATACACGTATACATAATGCAAATAGTCGACAAAGAGATGAAGGAGGAAAAGACGATGACGGTTAAATAGAAGCAGCGACTTTAACAAGCATTGGTGTCCACCGCACCTGAGCCTGTACATTTTAATAGCGTTACACGGAAACGGAAATAAGTGGTACAGGATGATTTCTTTTTCTTTTAACAAACAAAATATGTATTATACGAATTACCAAATAAATATGCTACAAACCATTTCATTAAAACGTGCCATAAACCCATACGTAATTAAAAATTTTAAAATCTTTGTACGTATACAATAAAAAAAAAATGTATTAAATTATTGATATTTATAGACATATCGTTCAACCCTAACTATCTAGTTCAAAAACATAAACTTTTTTTCATAAGATAAATAAACGTTTAACATCGAGATATAAGTATATAATATAATCTGTACAATTGAATGACGAGTTCAAAAAATTGCAAAGTGGAAAAATATAATTGCATGCATTTTATTATACATATAAAATGCATGCCAAGATAAATACCTTCACTCATCATAATTTTAACTTAAGTTTTAAACAGTTATAATTACTAAATGTTGGCATTTTATACTGAATATTCTAGCACAACCTTTTCGATTTCAAGCAAAACAGTGTATTCAATTCAAACTTACAAAAATAAAACAGTAAAGAAGTTTTATTTAACAATTTTATTAACAAAATTGTCAATTATTTACAAAAATTAATTTCGATTTTCTGTAACTTCCAAGGCGTCAGAAAAAAACAAAATTCTATTGAACTTTTAAATACATCTAAAATTGTACAAATGCCTATGACGCGTCAATTGTGTGCAGTCGTTGAGAGGTAGTAGACGTCTAGGCCAATTTTTTATTTAATAAAAAATAATTATATTATTACCTTTACTATAGTATAAATATATTTTTAATTCAAAATTTAAAATGAGCCAACGTGAGTTATTGTCTTATCTTCTTCTTGAAGAAATTGAAGAAGAAGAATTTCTCATAGAAGAATTATTAGTAGAACAGGGGAATGCAAACGAACATCCCTCATTTACGCCAAGGCCAGAAGAAGGATTTTTTGAAATATTAGTTAACCGGCATTTAATACACGATGACAAGAAATTCCGGGAGTTTTTTAGGCTGATCAATTTAATTACATTTTGCAATTGATTGAAAAAGATATCACAGTAGATTCTTTAAATCGACATCCATACCCAATAACTGCAGCGGAAAAATTAGCCCTAACATTGTGGTGATTAAAAATCAAACGAAAGTACACGAAACAAATATAAGAAAATTATACGAACGCGCGTGCGGCTGCGTCTTACTGCTAACCGACCGGACGGTCCGTACGGCTGATGCAACTTGCAGCCGCCGCAAAGCTGTTGACGCAGTTTAAGAAATGCAACCATTAGATAACATTGGAAGTAGTCCCCTACGTCTGACGCATTGCGTTAGCCGCACGCGTCTGACGCGTCATAGGAATGGTACCATGGATGCATTGTGTTATCTAGTATTCAATACTGTGGAGACATTCCTTTGGGTAAATCTGATTGTTTTCATCGTAATTAATAAAAACACTTTTCTATAATTACTTTTTGGAACGTCAAACATACACGAACATTGAATTAACACGCTGAGTACTGCGGTCGACTCGTAGTCGACAAATGTATACACATCTTTATGGTTCTATAATTCACTTGGTTTTCAGAGAAATTCTTCCGTTTTTATCTGTCGTTATTCTGTGAATGTCTTAATTTAAACGATGTATTTAAATTTCGTTTTCGTTTATTTTTAGCAATGTTATGGTTATTTTCCTGGAAATCGTTGAGGAAGGGAACCTGCCGTGATGATATATTTTTGTAGCTTATTTCTTGGTTTATGTCTTAATTAGTGATGGGCATAATCAAATGATATCAATAATCGAATTATTAGTATTCCAGACATTTTTATAATCATGAGAAGTCTCGAAATAATCATTCGAAATGTTCAATTGAAATATTAATAATTGAGATACGATAGACTGTTATAATCAGGAGGTCACTCGATCAAAATAATGGAAATATTTTGAACGAATAATTGAATAATATTTAGCGATGGGAATTATCAATTTATAAAAATTAGTTATCAAGACAATCGCTCGAACCTAATTTTTAAATAAAGCCTACAGGACTTTTCGATTGGTAAGAAATAAAGATTAATTATTAGTTTTTAGTTGCTACTACTTTACTGCAGTAAATTATTAGTTATTTTATAACTTATTGTTTATTAATTATTATGACTACCTACTATTTGAAATACTTCGATGCGTTATAAACTTTTTAAAACAGATTTTAATTTATAATCTAATACTTTTCCATGTTTTATAAATATTCAAATATTTGAAAATATAAAATTAATAAAAACACCTAACAGTTAATTATAATTAATTACAATTTACAACTAGAAATATCTTATGTATCTTTATGTATAACATTAAAACTTTAAATTGGTAAGTGTCTACTTGTAATATAATTTAAAATGAATTAGTTAAAATGTTATAATATGTGATAATCATAGTTTAAACTTATTATATACCTACCCAATCACAATTAAAAATACCTAGGTTAGTACAAACAATTAATAAATTAAAAACTGAATTAAAAAATTATTTAAATTACTGTTTAAAAATATTATAAGATCTACATTTTTCGGTGATACTATGTTTAGTTAAAATTCGTTAGTAATTTGTCCCTTTTTTGAAAAATCACGTTCTGATGGTACGGATATAACCAGAACACTCAAATACTTCAGTTGCATTTTATATAATTCTGGAAATGTGGCTTCATATTGCTTCCAAAAGTCTAAAGGTAATAAATCTTGTGAAAATATTAGTATTCGAAATAGGTTTTGTAGTAGCTGTTATTTCAGTGGTCATCATTTCAATTTTGTCATTTTTATTACATATCATTCTAGTTAATTCATCACATACCCATTTATGCGCATTATCAGCATTTTCCTGTAATCCAAACGCTATTTTTGTAAGTCGTGGTCCTAAAAATGTTGATTTCGCAATTATTTTATATTTTTCTAAATTACCCAAACGTCTACCAACAACATCAATTACTTTATTTTTAAATTCGTTTTCTAGAGTAGTTTCTGTTCTTAAGTTTTTTAACATATATTGAAGACCTCAAATTAACGGTATAATTAAAGATAACGTCGGATACTTTTCTCCTAATAATTCTGATGTAATATTTTCAAATGGTTTTAAAATGTTAATGAAATCTGTTATTATCTCCCATTCTGATGAATTTAAACAATTTGGAGTACGAGAAAGAGACGACATTAAAACGGTTAGAAGAATTTTAATTTTTAAAAGTCTTTCAATCATTTTAAAAGTAGAATTCCATCTTGAAGAGATATCTTGCTTTACTTTCAATACAAGTAGGTTCATTTGGGATTGTAAATCTCTTAAATTACCTGTAGCATAGCTGCTATATTTATAATGTGCTACTATTGTCCTACATTTTTTTTTAAAATTTGGATAATATCAGAATTTCTGTTGATTGCATAATTTACACTTAAGTTGAGTGTATGTGCCACGCCATGGATAATAATATTTTAAAATATGTTAATTTATAGAATTTTTTATAATTGCCCCATTATCAGATACAATAGTTACTATTTTATTCGTAATAGCTCATTTGTCAAAAATATGTGTAAGGACAGTGGCAATATTTTGACCAGTGTGAGTGTCATTAACTTCTCTCGTCGCAATAACTGGGTAATGTAAACAATAATTAAACATAAAATGGCACGTTACTGTAATATTAGATTTATTAGAATCGGAGGTCTACATGTCTGTAGTGACTGATAAATCATTCACATTTTCAAGTATTGATTTTAGTTTGAATAATATAGCATCATATTCTTGAGGTAGTAATTTTTTTAATAGAAGCTTTCTACTGAGGACACAATACAGTGGTTGCAATTTATTTGTATGTTCTAAAAACCCTGTGTTCTCTGCAATTGAGAGTGGTTGATAATCGGACACAATCATTTTAACCAAACATTTGTCGATTGTCTTAATTTCAGTATCAGATAATTCGTTTTTCGTAGAACCAAAAAGTTTTAGTTGACGAGGTCGTTTAGACGGTGACTCAGAACATTGTTTTGAAGTTACTGGTTGAGAAAGAGAAATAAAAAAAAGGTGAACAAGTTGATGGGCCAGATGAATTTTCGATAGTTTATAATTGATCACTTGGATCATCTTCATTACTAAGAACTGTATTAAGTTTGAATGGATGCATACATTTTAAAAGCTCTATAAACAGTTTAAAAATATGAACTTAGTTATTTTTATAGTCTATAATGTACTATAGCCTACACTTGAATATTGTAAAATAAATTACCTTTTAAATTATTCGTGTTTCCAAAATATTTAATTTCCTTTTCACACACTTAGCACGTTATAATTTTACCAACAGAATGTTTTTTAAAACTTTTCCAGACAACAGAACACTGTCTACAGCTCCGCCTCATTTTCAAATACCAGTATTGTTAATTATTAACTAATTAATTAATTAATAACTGTTTAACATAAACTAAATGTTTACATAATAAACACAACAATTATAAATTATTGAAATATGGACCACCACTACTGGTTCATCGTAATTTTCAAATTGAAATCAAAGACAAAATACAAAATAAAAAAACAACAGACGTTAACCCAGTAATTCAATGGTTTTATAAATTATATATTACCCATGTATTTTAAAGTATTTTGAATAACATTGATATGATTTTATTTATAAACTTTCTGAGAAATTTTTGTTATTTTGTGGTTGAGTAATTCAAAAATTATAGCTACATATTTATGTCAAAATTTAAAATATAAATAACTAAGAAAAACCGTACACTCATCAATATTTGTGTAACGATCAGTCTCACGAGTAGCATGAGTCGAAAATACAGACTCAAAGTCAACAGCTATTATTATTTAGTTATTCGATTATGAAGATTAAAAATAGTATTCCTTCCTCCCTCTTTCGTTCCATGAAAACCATTAAAATATTTTTTCATTCGATATACATTTCAAGATCAAGAATTGATTGTTTAAACGAGTTATCACTCGAAATAATCTTTCGGGTATATAATCGAATTATTATTTTGATAATCGAGATATCACTCGAAATAAATAATCTCTCACGTTATATAATCGAATTATTAATTTAATAATCAATATCTTGATTATTTTCATAATTGAGATATCTCGATAACGCTCATCACTAGTCATAATAGCAGCCCATACACGAAAGGTTTTCCCGTCAGTTTTGGAATGGCATTCCAAAACTGCCGATCAGGTCGTCAGTTCTGGTCTGTTGCAGTATAGAACTTTTGATACCCATTTACTGTCATTCCAGATCTGCCGAATTATACCGCCCCTTTGGAATGTAACGACTAGATATGTAGGTGTATGTTCAAAACTGTCAATTTTCCTGCGGTTACGATGTGTCATTAGATCTTTTGTCATGTTAGAAATATTTTTTGCCATTCCTACGGAACAGTACCTAGTATGTAGTTTGCTTAGTAGTGTATTCCCGATATAATTATACATATATATATAATATAATTAGACGTTATACCTGACTTATCCATATAAAATGTATAAAAATAAAAAAAGAAAATTGCAATTATATGTGCTATGGCAATTGTTACGCACGAAACTTCAAAAAAAAAAAGATAAACAGAAAAACATGGGTAAAAAAATGGATAGAACAGAGAAGTGAACAAAGTAATGTAACTCTACTAAAGGATTTAAAAGAAAATAATCCGGACGACTTTAAAAATTATTTAAGACTGGATGATACAGATTTTACTAATTTACTAGGTAAGTAATTAAACCTAATATAGCTATAAAAATATGTATAAGTGACTATTGTGACTATCAGTAAATAAATAAAAATTACTAAATAATTTATAATTTACTGGTGTTTATGATAAGTACTTGAATAATTTCATATATTTGTAAATAATACGTTTATATTATTTTATAATAATTGTACTATAGAGTTAGTTGCACATCGTTTGAAAAAAACAAGACACTGTTATGCGAAAATCTATTTCCCCTGCAGAACGTCTGATAGCTACACTTCGGTTTTTATCAACTGGTAATAGTTACGAAGATTTAAAATTTTCTACCAAAATAGCTACCCAAACATTGGGGCATATAATACCAGAAACTTGTTTGGCTTTATATGATGTTTTAAAAGATAAATACATGAAGGTAAAAATATATTTAATATTTATTATTATTATTATTATTAAGTTAGCGAGATAACATATTATCAAAAAATCAACATATTAAAATTCATAAAATTATTTATCTTGTACATGGTAAAAAGAATATAAGTCATGTAACAAACTAAAACAAAAACAACTTAAATCATCAAATAAAATAAAAACATAATTTTCTTTTTAATTAAAAATTAAAATCAAACTGCACTTAATTTATTCAACATACATTTATTTTTATTTTTTAAGAGTACTTACCTAGTATCATAAAAGAAAAAAACTAAAAGAAAATAATAATTAAAGGTATTATAAAAAGTGTAAATTACTATACTTCTAAACCACTACGTCCTGTTTCTTCATAATAATAAGAAATTTGAGAAGTCAAGAACTATCGCTATTAGAAGATTTAGGGCGATTATCAAAATCCGGTAAATTTGTATCATGATAAATATTAGTAGATTGTGTGTGAGGGACCTCATTTAAGATTTCATTTACATCTGTATATTCTGTTAACTAATTGAATAAACCTTTTTTAATAATCTTTTGGAACAAACTTTCGGCCAAAATCTGTTGTGTGGGGTTCATTTTTTTCAACTTTGCTGCTATGTTTACAGCAATAGCATCATATTCGTCAAGTTGTTCCGAAACAGAAGATAAAGCAGAAGCACAAGTTTTCATAAAATCTAAAACATTTTCGTCTCTTTTCCTTTTTTTCGATTTTTGAGTAGGAACTACAGGACTTTTAAAAACCTATAAAACCAACAATAATTTATTTTTTAAAAATATCGAGTTACTCTCAAAACAAATATTTTATGTTAAACTAAATAACCGGAACTGTTAAAGGAATTAATTATTTAATTTTTTTTTTTGTCAGTGTCCACAAACAAAAAATGAATGGAAAGCTATTTCAACTGGATTTAAAGAGCGTTGGCAAATAATTAATTGTGGTGGAAGTATAGATGGTAAACACATACGAATAGTTCCTCCAGCACACACTAGAGCATTGTATAGAAATTATAAAAATTTCTATAGTGTTGTTTTAATGGCCGTAGTTAATTCAAACTACGAGTTTATTTACATTGATGTGGGAAAATGGAAGCTACATCTTTTTTTCGTAAGCTGAACGATGGAACATTAAATTTACCAGAAAACAAAGAAAATGATGAAAGATTGAATTTTGTTTTTGTTGCTGACGAAGCTTTTAGTCTTCATAAACATATTATAAAACCCTATTCTCAGAGAAACCTGACCTATGAAAGGCGTATTTATAATTATCGATTATCTAGAGCCAGAAACGTTGTCGAAAACGCATTCGGAATCATGTCTTCAAGATTTAGAATTCTACGAACAGATATAAATAAAAGTTAAAAAAATTAGCCGAAAAAATTAACTACGTTATTTCGGCTATATGCGTTTTACATAATTTTTTAAGGACAAAATTTGCTATTTAATAGCAATTGCTATAAATCTGGGTTAGAAATGCAAAATACTTCGGAAAATGCTCGAGAAATTATTGCATCATTAGAGCCAAGCTCAAAAAAAATTATTCATCAGACGCAAAACAAAACCGAGAAGAATATCTTCAATTTTTTAATGGAAAAGGAAAAGTCGAATAGCAAGATGATATGTTAAACATAGGCAGAGCTTAAGCTATAGCTTAATCAACTATATTATTATGATAATTATAACCATATTCAACATATAATTATTTAACTTTAATGCAAATATAAATTATATTTTCAACATAATTAACGATATAAATAAAAATAATTTTAATTTAACAATAATAATAATTATTATTTAATGTAAAACATACTTGTTCATTTGTAAGTTCAATTGAATTTTCATCAATACCAATAGAGCTGTTTACATAATTACTATCAAATTCGTTATTTTCATTATCATCATTAAACATTTCAGGCGATAAATTACTAACACTGCTTAGCGGAGTATCTTGATCTTTGGTGAATAAAAGATAATCGTAATACCTGTATAATACGAAAAAGTAGTATGGTATAGCCAGAGTAAAGGATATAACAACTAGCTCATCACCTTGAATGAAATACTCTTTTATCATGAAAAAAACTGAGTATAATACATAAATATATAAAGATAGATAGATAAATATTAAAAATGTTATGAATTTTTAACTACAAAATAACTTGTAAATATTTGTGATTTTGATGAATTTCATAAGTGAATACATAAGTCAACAAAACGATTTATAAATTTATTGTATTTATCATTCATCAAATAATAAATAATAATGAATATAAGATGTAAAAATTACGGTCTTGCGCTGGTCGCCGACGTTGTGCGCGGTGTAGTTTAGACGCGGCTACTACAATATCGAGGCATTCAACGTTTTAAAATGTCATTCAATCATAAAATGGATGCATAAGGTGGATTCTTATCCAACATATAACTATACACTAGAAATTTTTCATTTTTTCATTTTTTCATTATAATTGTAAGACACAACTAGAAACTACGGTATATAATTCAGTCAGATATAGAATACCAAATTCTATTGTAAAATAAAAGAGCGTTATTATGATTATTTACCAGCGAGAATACAATTAGGCATGAATACTGTTAATAGGAAAGTAAAAATTTAATATGCTTTCCAAAACTACGGTCATATTTTCAATGAAAAATGTTGAATAAGTATTGTATTTTAAATTCATTTTTAATGTTTACTGATATTTACTTCACAAACAAGGTCTGTGTATTAAAATATATTTACTTAAATAAATAAAACAATATTTTTTGTTTGAGAAAGGTATAGTTAATCTATAGATCATATTTTTACAGTCCGATCAAATATTATTTTTTGACTTAGCTTCATTACCAAACATAACAATATAGAACTACAGCACGGAATGATTTTTATCGGTATTGGTGAGTTGCGGCCCAATCTTTAAATTAAGTACGAGTTGCGGCCACATTTTATTTATCACTTCATATCAGCCTATCAGCGTTACTCAGAAGACACCACGAAGGGTTGGCTGAGTCGTCTCCCAAAAATTTATTTTTTTTATTTTTTATTATTATTTATGTAAAAATGGCAAAATTCATGGTAATTTATGGTAAAATTATTTTTTTAGATTATTGGTTGGGCTAAAACTTAAAACTTAATGATTTAACCAAATCAAATCGCTTTATTTCTTTTTATGCTAGCTTTTTCATTTGTAGTCTTATAAATGCTTCTATTTCACATATTTTCTTCGTTTTCATTCCATTGCTTCTACATTTGATATACGTTTCTGATTGAATTTCTACTAACACATCAATAAAATTATAGGTATTAAAATGACTAGAGTAGAACGATGAATTTGGGGGACACATGGCGTCCGGGGATATATAGTTTTCGAAAATATAGTCGGTAAATTGTACAACCCGATCAACTTTAGCGGGCAGTATTGCTAAAAATTCATCCGTGATACAATCAATGACGTTATCAGAATCCAAAAATGGCAAACCAAAAAAGATTTGAAATAATAACTTTCATCTGTATTTGTGTTATACATTTTCGTGAGTCCTAAACTTTAAATTTTCCTCCACTAACTTTGCCCTAAGTGAAATCGACATCCTCTTATTTTTGCATTATGGAAGATTTCTGCTACAGCACTGTGGATAGCTTGTTCAAAATCTATAACAACTTCGGCAGGAGAACACGTTAAACCAATGGACATGGAATGGCAAATTAACCACGGGCCGCAATCAACTTAGTAATAAAATATGACCAGGCCGCAATTCACCGGTCTCCAACACGTTAATGACATGACAGACCGCAACTCACCTAAGGCTATTTTTTAATATCCATTACTGTAATCATAGAACAGATAACCGTACACTAATACATTTTGTGATACTTAATAGATGCTTAAAAATAGATGCACGATAAATGTTTTTTAAAAAATTGATTAAATACCTAAATTGATACATATATAATTAGGCCTATATTTATGAAAGTAAAGTAACAGAATGATGTATGATACATTTTCAAGAGATTTATACTAGAATGTTTATTTATAAGCTAAAATTATTTGAATTCCACAGTCTAGTATACTAGAATTACACATAGTTCAAACCTATAATGAAATATAATTTTTGTAACGTATTAAGCGAGGTATTAAAATAAAGTTTAGAGTTTCTATTGTGATAATGACTCTCAGCAAATTAACTATTAAATAAATAGAAGATTATAGGATTCTTATTTACATAAAAAGAAATAATCCGTTAAATTTGAAATTTAATAAAGTTTAGGAAGTGTATACTCGAATTACAAATTTTAAAGTTATTTTTATCTAAAAATTATAAAAATAGCAGTGAAATCGTATTTAAAATTTTGAAAGAAAAATTAAATAACTGAAATGGGTATAAAAAATATAAATGCACTGTTACAAATTAAAAAAACTAATGAATATCTTCTCATTTTTAAGGTTCATCTCGACAGTTTATTTTTGTTAAAAAAATAATAATAATTAGTTATTGTGGCAAAATCATTTCCATTCGCAGATGTTGCACTACGAAAATATAAATTAATTATTTTATAATTTTCTTAATTAAAATTTCAGAAGTGAGGTTAAACAGTTTTGATTAATATCCTGGACTTGTTAATTCTAAATCGTTTTGAAAAAAAAATTTCAAATGCATTATATACATCTTATATACTAATATATATTTAATAAAATTTATTACGTGCATATATCGTACTATGTACTAAATAGTATTTATACTATTTTGGTAGAAAATTGTTCTTAATGCTCAGTTTTAAACGTAATACGAATATAACCTTACATAAAATAACATGATAAAAGTGATAAATAAAATATAATATTGTCCATACTTTTTTTCATTACATATAAACATATGTTAAATAACATATTATTCGATATAACAAAACAAATCAACATATCATTTAATCCAAGATATTCTTATTATGAACGGTTAGCCATTATATATCAACATAATATACCACGCGTAACATATGAACAGATATATTTTTTTTTAATCAATGTACAACTAATATAGGAATGCAGTAAAAAATAAATAAATAATAAGTATCATTACGTTTATTTTGCTTAATTCTACTACAATAATTTTTGAATTTCATATAATACTTCAATACATTCATATTATAGTGTTTTTTTTTTAATTTTAAAAACATGTAGTAAAATATATTATGATAATAAAATATAGTATAATAACACATAATGCATATCAATATATATTTTATGTACTTTCGTATAATTTAAAATAAAAGATTTTTTTCATTACATTTTTTGTTGGTTGACAAATTGCTCAATTTGAGACGTTGATGCGTGTTTAAGGTATTCGCACATCCAAAGTCGGACTGGTTTGGACCGCTAGTCCGCAATTGCGGACGGGGCCCCGGCTTATTATGGTAATTGGGGGCCCCTGATTTTGTACCTATTTTTATTATTATTATTAATTTAGAATAAATAGAAATACGAAATAAATATTTTTTCTTTCAAATTAGGAAACGTATTATTGATTACAACTTTGAAAAATTCTCAATAATTATTAAAATAATGACATTGTTTTTATACAAATATGTATTCATAGATTATAAATAGTGTAAAATTGTTCAATTCTTGTGACTATTAAATAATATTATATTATATTATACGGGCATATGCGTACAACTTGGTATTCACATTATCGCTGAATACTGATTCTAACTAAATTATTATATTTTGGGTAAGTATTGTACTCGTGCACATGAGGCGGCAGCCCGCAAGGTTATAAATAGCGTGTAAAGTCAATAATATGTTCTTATAATCAAGCCGTTCTAAATTCAGAATTATTACCAATGATAAATAATTATTAATATTATAATCAAATGATACAAATTACAAGAATAATAATTTATAGTTCAACAACGTTGTATTGTTCATTTATTTTGTTTAGAATATGGTTATTTGTTATCATAGCCTGAAAGCTAAATTTAAAGATTTTAATACAACATGGTCGGTTGAATAGTTCATTTCAAATTGACACCTTGTAAGTTGTTAGTTATTAATGTTGTAGTGTTGTCTGTTAACCGTTAACCGTAATTATTTTAACTGTGAGTCCGTGATTCGTGAATCGTGATGTGTATAAAAGGAAACATAAAGCTGGTTCCGAAAAGAGAAAAGAGATAGAAAAGCAAAAATTGCTTAAATGTGTAAATGACAAAAGTAAAAAAAAATTAGTTTTTCTACAAGTGTGAAACTACTGAAACCTGTGAAAGGTAAGAATATTTTATTTTATTTTTTATATAGGTTGTTAAAATATAAGACAATAACGCATATTATATTATTAATTATTCTAGCCACTACTCATTATACATAAATAGTATGTAATTAATTTAAATAGTCACTATCCAGTATCCATAAACCATAATATTACAAGAAATTTGAATTTTAAAATTTATTTTTTGAACTTATAAAGTGTTATATAAATATTAAATCTAACCATCTATGTGTGTTTTCAATTATAAGATACAATTGAAAGTATGGTTTCTACTGAATCGCTATAATTTGATAATATGAACTCGGTCACAAAATTAGCTATGTCTACTATTACCTCAAGTAATTAATATTTTTAATTTAAATTTTTGAATCTATAAAGTATTATAAGAATATAAAATTTAAACTTGTGTGATTTTAATAATTAGGTGAAACTGAATGCATTCCTACTAAATTAACATTTGCTGTAGATCCAAATTATAAGCTGGCTGATTCTATAATTTCTACAAGTAATTCATATCTTAAACTAATGAATCAGTAGAAATCAAATTAGCTTTTTTAAAATATCATTCCATTCAACCTTTTGTTTTAAATAATGAAAAACTTCCATTTGATCCTCAAAAAATGTATTATCAAACTTTAAATGATTCTCTAAAAGTGCAGCGTAAATGGTTATCTTAATGTTCTTACAGTTAAAAAATATTTTGTACTACTTGTATGACATTTTGCCCACTACGTGAAAACATTAGCAATTTAGTAACTGGATTAGAAGTTTTAAATTCAAAAAATGTATATGGTACTGTTAAAAAACATGAAAAATCAAAAACACATGGTGAAGCAGTTTCTGCGTTACTAGAAGCCAACTTAAACAAAAATATAGAGAATTGTATTAATATTAATTTAAGTGAAATTCATTCTAAAGAAGTAGAATTTAATCGTTTAGTCATTAAAAGGCTCATTGATATAATAATGTTTATTGGTAGACAAGGATTAGCTTTTAGAGGTAAAGACGAAGCAGCTTATAGTTTAGAGGACAGGACTATTAATCATAATAATTTTTTGGAACTAGTATTGCTAATTAAAGATTATGATGTTGTATTGAATATGCATGTTAAAAATTGTATTGAATTAAGTAAATAACGTAAAGCTAGAGATAAAAAAAATGATAATAATCTTTCTCAGGCCCGTGGTAGAGGAGCTTTAGTAACATTTCTATCAAAAACATTTATAAATAAACTTGTTTTAGATATTGGTAAATTATTACAAGAGAAAATAGTAAATGAATTAAAAGAAGCCCAAAGTTTTAGTATTTTAGTAGACTCGACACAAGATGTTGCAATATTAGATCAGCTTGCTATTAGTGTTAGGTATGTTTTAAAAAAAAAATGTTTATGAAAAACTTTTAAAATTAGTTGTAGCTTATGATTCTAGTGGAATTGGTTTGTACAATTTAATTACAAAAGAATTTGCTGAAATAAATTTAAATATGAATAATATTGTACATTGCTCTTTTGATGGGGCAGCTAATATGAAAGGTGTTTATAATGGCTTACAATCACATTTAAAGAAAAATGCAAATCCTTCGTGTATATATACCCACTGTCAAGGTCATGTATTAAATTTAGTGATGGTAGATTCATCTGAATGTTGCAAAAATGCTGAATTTCTCTTTGGATTACTTCAACAATCTGCTACTTTTCTTTTAGATACACATAAAAAAATGAAAGTATGGTCAGATTTAACAAAACAAACTCATAAAAAACACAATAAGCTCAGAAAATTGAACTTAATTGGAACAACCAAGTGTTGGAGTAAGGACAAGGAATTATCTTCTATAATTCAGTTCAACGAGCCTAATGTAAAAGATTCTCGATTCTTGTTATTCATATATTTTTTATTAGAAATAACTTTTAGTGACTCAACATTTGATGAAAAAACTAAATACACGGCTCATACTCTTTTTACAAAATTGGTCAAAATTTGAAATAATTTTAACTGCTGCTATTTATCTTGACATTTTTACTATAAGTTCTCTCAAAATTCTTACAATCACGCTCATTAAATTATCTGATAGCTTTTAATATGACAACAAGTTTAGTAAAACAAATTAAAGAAAAAAGAAACAATGGTGATGAAACATTTAATAAACTTATTTCTAATGTTCAAAATTTTATAACAAAAATTAATGAGGAATTGGAATTAAATGGTATAGATTTTAGAATAAAAGATAAGTTTAGTAAAAAAAAATGTGTAAATAGAGTGCCAAAAATAAAAAAAATGCCTGGTGAATTAACATCAGATGAAAGGCCTGACCTTTCCGCAGAAAAAAGGTTTAAAGTGGAAACATACAACTTTATACTTGATATTATGATAAATAGTATGGAAAAAAAATTTGTTAATAATTCAGAATTACTGAAAGATTGTATTTGCTTAGACCCTAAAAATTTTAAAAATATTAAAAGTGGTTTACCTGAAAACTCACTATTAAAACTTGCTGAATTAACAAAAATAAGTGTACACATTTTAATTTCTGAACTACAACAATTTGCAATACAATTTGATTCAATAACTAAAAATTTTAATGACACATTTTCAAAAAAAGAACTATCTTTTGACAATGAATCCGACTCTGAACCAGAACTAAATATTGACCACAGTTTGGAATGCAATACATGTAACAATTGTTTAAAATGTGCTTTTAATATTTTGTACGAAATTGTTCAACAATCGGGCTCTTTTAATAATATATACTTGGCATTTAAATTTATTTTGACGTTACCATGTACATAAGTTACATGTGAACGGACATTTTCCAAACTTAAAAACATTAAAACTAAATTAAGATCATTAATTTCTCAAGATATAATGGAAGCTCTGTTAATGATTAATATTGAAAGAGACTATGTTGTTGATAAGGAAATTGTTGAAAATACTATTGCTAAAAGTTCGTCAGAACTATCAAGGTTATTGATTTGAGATGTTATTTATTTATATTTTTTAATTTGTTTTACCTTTTATATATTTAATATTAATTAAAATAAATATGAATCTTGGCACAATTTGAAACGGTGTTTTTCTTTATAATGTTTGATGTCACGGCGGTGTAGCCAGTGTAGTATTTTGGGGGTTGGATTCTTGGAAGGAGGGATTTGCCCGTCTGATAATAAAACAGTCCTATAGTTTTGGGAACTATAAGGAATCTGCAGAAAATGTCTTAGCTTTGAGAATAACTATTGAAAATAGTGTAAAACCAGTATGTACATCGAATGTTTGAATTTTAGTTAGGTACGTATTTAAGTATTGTGCCTATATGACTATATGATAAATATATGATATATAATATATAATATATGATAAATATGGAAGAAAGCAATCGTATTAAAAAAAAAAAATTAATTATGAACATAAAATTGCATTGCGAGCGTAGCAATCTTTTTTTTTTATGGGCTACTGTTGGGTGCCCTTTTTTCCAAATCGCAGACTGGGCCTTTTCAAGTCAATCTGACACTGCGCACATCTGTTAGAATGACGAAATGATCCTTACTTTCATATAATAATTTACTTCAGATAATAATATATCTATGATGGAAGCACGTGGTAAACACCACTGGCTATAATCTACGTCTGCCGTGCGCTGTCTAATGGCTTTTGTCATGTTGTTATTGTCATCTTGCTTACTCAATTCATTAGAATAACAATATTATTATAATTATAATTATCATCATCGTCATCATCATTACCATCAACATCAACATCATTTTTGTCAAAACATAGGTACAATACATTCTATAATAGTGTTGCCTTTCCAGCCGCTAACGAAGACCGCAATAAGCAATAATATTATGGGATGGTCTCAAGATTTCTACCCTTATCCACAAATATATATATACAAAACAATTTATTTTAAATTAAATCATAGAAAGAGGCTATAAGATATGAAAAAAAAACAATTAACATGAAATATACTCACTAGAATAGCATACAAATCGTTGTTAATACTCGTACAATATCAACATAAATTAGTTTAAGGATAGCGAAACTAATATCTAATGTAATTAAGAAAAAATACAACTTCTTAAATATTTTATAAATGTATACCATTAATTAACATACACGCAACAACCAATTTAAGCCACATATATATATTGTCAAGGAATAAACTGGAATGACATTTGTGTATAAAACATTGTTTTTCACAGTGTATTTTTTTTTTATTGTTAAGTAAAATAGTTTTATTGATGAAGAGTAGTACATGACAAAACAAAATGATATAAGTATAGTAAAATAAACGCCGAGCACATAAAAATAATCAACATTAACTTATAGTCCAATAGCATTAAAATAAAACTTTTAACCCACTAAAATTATAATAGGTATCTAATTAAAAGAATTTTTTTATCTTATTTTTTGATGTAGATTATTTCGATGCAGAAATTTTTATATAATTTTATACTTTAAAAAAAAAAAAATTGTAGCATTTTTCTTCGCCATTTTAGAAATTAAAAAAAAAAACTTGATATTCATTATAATTAAGAAGATGTTTTTAATTATATAATATTGATACAACTCGTCATACTTTCCATTTATAAGAAAAAATGATTTCAAATCATACTGCTCATTTTGATATCGGTAATTAAGACTTATCTGTAACACGATTAAAATTACAATTCCAAAACACAGTTCTTGTACAATTTAATATCATTATTGAATATTCTTATTATTCACAGTATGCATATTACACAAGTATTAAGCTAAATAAAATTTTGATTTTCAGATTCCCATAAAACGATGAGAGAAATCAAAATATAAACAAAAAAAGTTGATAGCCGTTTGTATTTTAAATAATTAATAAAACTACGTTTAAAATCAATTATTCACTGTGGGCACCTACATCTTATCACTTTTATTAAAACTAAAAACAATAACAAAATAAAATTAAGGAGTCTATAGAATGTGGTATAAAATTAAAGATTATATACAAATATGTTAACATCATAGGCGTGCGCACGGGGTATGCAGGGTATGCCGCTGCATAGTCTGCGGCTTCATGTGAGGAGCCCATATTTATTATTAAGTTAAGAAACTTTAATTTTAATTACCATCACAGGAAATTTAAATCAATTAAAGCTTGATAGTAATGATATTTCAATGTTGAAAGAAAAATTTAATTTGAATACTACATTTGAGTCTGAAATTAAGCTCATTACAAATATGTCTGATAGAACTTCTATTAGAGGGTCATCAACTAAAACATTGTAGTATGGCTGAATTGGTTATCAGAAAACGACCGGAAAATAATATTTTCAAACTTCAATAAAGCTTTAACACAATTTGCAACAATATCTGTGACAAGCTGCTCGTGTGAGAGGGACTTTTCCAAATTGTTTATTGTAAAGTCTAAACTTAGAAACACTATGTTACAAGAACGTCTTGATTCACTGATGTTAATATGTATCGAGCAAAAGATGGCATCAGAAATCAATATTGAAGATGTAATAGATGAATTTAAAGCATGTGTGCCGATAAAAAGAAGACTTGAACTTTAGATTTTACGTACTCTCCATAAAATAACAACATTATAAATATGTTAAAATTATTCAAAAGCATTCAATATAGTACATACTTGATCTTAAATAAATAATAAATTTTTTTTAATAAATATAAATCAAATTTCAAACTACTTATTTCTACAGTGCATTGTTTAATATTCTACTGTAAAACTATGTGTGATTTTAGATTCTAAGGGAAGTAAAGAAGCTAAGTAGTATATATGCAAAAACTTAGATTGTAACTTGAATCTCATATGCGTTAAAAGAAAATGCAAATAAATTAAGGGAAGATTAGAAAATTTATTTGTGAGGGGCCCTATATTTATTATTGCATAACCTGCGAATAAAGTCTGCGCACGCCTATGGTTAACATTAATCTAATACAAAATTGTAATTTAATTAAAAAAATGTATTTTAATGTAGCTTATAAATCAACAAAAATACCTTTTATTTTTTTAAAAGAAATGGATGGGTTGTAGTATACATCTACTTCCGTTTAAACTGAAGAAATGGTTTTCATATTAAAAATACATTGCCATAAAGATTAGGAGGAAAAGGTGGCTTTTTTTTTTATAGAGCAGCTTATGAAGCTTATGAAGCTAACCAAGTGAGCACATTCACCCATAAAAATATGATTGTCTATGATTCTTATAAATACACGATTGTACGCAATATTCTAGTTCAATATTAAGTATACACATCGAACCAAATATCAAATATTAAGACGCGTACACACAAGAGCATATTTGTATGACGAACACGGTGAACACGTAAGCATAGATGGTGAACATTCGGACGAATTTCGTTCGTTCGTGTATACAGAATATCTAACGCATACCATGGGTCGAACAATATTTACCCATATTCTGTCATGCTTCCATTCTAGAAATATCCTGAGACACCATTTACCTTTCAGATTTCGACTGATTGACTTGATATTGAGTGAAATACATATGTTTGAATAGTTAATTTATCAAATTACTTCAAAAGTTTGTTTAATTGATTCAATTTTACAATAATTTATAGTTATAATATGTATAGAAATTTAAATTATGAGATACCAACTTATAGTATCTTATAATACAGCTTTTATAGTATTGCACGATTAAAAGGTAATAAATAAATAAATAAATAAATATATATATATTAGACATAGGTGGATATTAAAAACGTACATGAATAATACAGATATAAGATTACATTTGCCAAATGAAATGTAGTTTGATGAAAATATTTTGCACTTTTAAAATTTTACTCCTGTGACTTCGGAAGTTTTTATAAACCTAATTCGTTCAAAACTAATGACACGAACATAAAACCTGGCGATAGCTGTTATAATAAGAATATATAGCTATATTTGTCTTTGGCGTTCGATGCACAACACAAAATCGAAATAACCGTCTATGCTGTTACTCGAATTCGAGCGGTTTTATTTTGTGCGCGACCCGGGTACCGACAATAAGAAACTCATCATACGATCTGTCTGTCAAACGAAGAATGGATTCGAATGCTCGGGAACACGTCTACAAGATCATAAAACAGGTTGCTCGCGAATATGCACGAGCATTCGTCACTTATGTTCGCTCGTGTGTACACGAATCTATATACGCAAACGTCACATGCCCTAATATAAGTTCTTTGACCCACAACATTTCGCATACATTTTTCTACAGGGGTAAACGTGGGTCATATAATACGTTTCGAGAGAAAGATAGAAAGACATTTAGTAAAACTTTATTATGCTATCAGTATACTTCAGTATTATCAGAAGTTAATAGCTGTTGCTGCAAACACGAAGATAGTTTGTGACCCTTCACCTCCCGGTTCCAATACTCTAAACCAGTGGTTTTTAATCTGGGGGTCGTAACCCTCAAGGGAGTCATGAATTATAAGTTTGGGGGTCGCAAAAAATAATGGATGAAATGGTTTTTCCATATTAATTAAAAAAAAAAAAAATTATTTATTTTGTGAAATTTTTTAGTGTTAATTAATCATAATTGTTTATCATGTAAATATTTTATCGGTAATTAAATCAAATTTTGATGAATAAAATTTTTTTTTTTTTTTTTTTGTAAGTGTCGCATTACACAAAAATAAAAAATGGGGGGTCGCAATCCAAAAAAGGTTGAAAACCGCTGCTCTAAACAATGCTATCATTCTCCCATCACACTGTGGTTGAACCGTATTTATACGATCGACAAAATAATACGGTCGTATCGCCACTAAACAGCCACATTTCAATTAGTATTAATATTACAGCACTAAAACAAAGCACGAATAAATTCGCCATTTTCGTTTTTTTCTCACTACGTAGCCATTTGATTCAATGCTCATAAAATAATGCTTCTGAAAAATCCTTAACAGGGGGTGCGGCTTGTATACAACAATGAATTTAAAAAAAACTTTATAGCAATTACTGTTTAACGATAAAATAATGTTTCATAAAGATCCGGAAATAATTTCAAAACCACGCCTGCAAGTATACGTGTATCATTATAATATAAGATTTTTTTTTTTTTTAAACATGTAGAGAAATAATAAAATTGGTCATAAATCAAATTAACAATTTATTTTTAATAAATTTAAAAAATATATGGTTTTTGAAAAATTGAAATTTACTAATACAAATATTCAACAAGTAATGTATTTAAAATATTTAAATGGAATCGGTTTTTTAATAGTTTAAAAATATTTTTTAAAAATCTTACTATAAAATATAGCTATTTATATAGATTACTGTATTATATACGGTTATAGATAATGTTATTTATAATTTAATTTTAGATGAATTTTTAAGGTTGTTTATTATGTTATTATCTAAATACGTCGTAGTTTGATATAACGTTTATGAGATGTTAACTTGGCTTTTCATTTATTTATTTATTTTTTATTTTTTTATAATTTTTTTTTTTTTATTTTTTTTAATCATTTATAAAACTTTGCAGGTTCTATATACTATACAGGTGCAAATCTGTGCAGTAATAAATTTTGTTATAAATAATTTTGGTGGTGTTCATATGTAATAAAATAATAAATCTCAATTTAAGACTAGCAAGAATTAAGAATTAATGAAGTATAAAGAATTCTAATATGGATTAAATATCGAAGATATATACAACGCAAAATTCTAACGTAAACTATATACGAAATAGTTAATTTAAGCACATTAATAATCATTATAAAATAAGTTTAATGTAATTTATAAATTTATATTTAAGTTTATTTAAACGGCATAATGAATCAAATCAAACAGTACATAAATATATTTATATAAAAAAAAAAAAAAAAAAAAACGTTTAAAACAATCATTATTTATTTAAGTTCATTCACGCCCAGCATATAATTTAATAAACTCATTTATTTGATTTAACATTGAAATAATACAATAAATATATCAATATAAGTACACAAGCAATATTTTCAAACACGATATTAGATATTTAACGAAGAACAATAACAAAATAAAGTTATCTCAAAGAATATATATTTACCTCTACGTTGATGTAAATAAAATCTCGTTTTACATACAAACTAAGAAGAAACATAAGTCGCTCATTTGTTTTTAATTTCAAATAGTAAAATACAATATCGACTATTACACATACAACTTTTAAAACTACATTTGAAACATTTTATATCGTCACATAAATGGTAAACTTCTCATGTAAAGTATGACAAAAGCAAGTATACGAACCTTGTATATAAATGTCAATAACGTTTCCCCACCAAGATTTTTCAATATGAATTAAGTACATACGCATTTTCATTTCATGTTCAAAATGTACAAGTAGACAGATAGCTTCTATATTCGAAATTTCAAATCTCTGTACTACTATTGAAATTTGTTACAAACCAATTTCAAACTGGCCTGCTCTGATTTATTTAGTCACCTATGCTATTTAAACAAATTTGCTTCTATATAATTAATTGTATCCTGTTTTATCATGCTATGGAAAAAAAAATCTGATTTTGATTTTACTTTAGATATTTTGGTGGGTTATTAAATCCCTGAAAACGAAGGTCTTAATGAACATGGTCTTTACTATAGTAGTGTTAATATATTCGTAGTATTATAATTGACATTACTATTGTCTTACATAGTTGTGCATCTACATCTACTTCCGATAGGTTAGTAGTATTTATTGTATATCAATTTGTCATTTGGTTATTTTAATGATTATTAAACTAAATAAATGACAAATAAAATATCAAAAAAAAAAAAAAAAACACTTGAGTAGTTCAATAAAGAGAAAATTGTAGGATAAACGAATGTGAAATACACATAAATTTAAAATAAACTTAAATGATACTGATTCCGAAGAAAGACAGTTACATCTAAGAGTGAAGTTTATAAGTGATATTCATTATATTATTTGTGATAAATTTATAAATGATTTGAATAAACAAAAAAAGTCTAAATTGAAGTGGAAGAAAAATTTAGATTTTTAATTAATAAAGATCTTGATAGAAATGAAATTAACATCCCAATAAAAACTGTACAATCAATGTATGCAAATAAACTAGATTTGAATAGCGATAATTTTTAAATGAATAATTTCAATTTCATTTTTAATATTTTTTGATCAAACATTAAGAAATCCTTTTGCCCAACTTGAATTCAAATTAACAAATATCACATATATTTCGAAATGTAGAAATGTGTCTTCAAATTTGTCATATATTGCCTGCTATCAACAACTCAAGTAAATTATCATTTTAATCATTAAAAAGAATTAAAAATAGATTACGGTCTATATTGAGTCAACAAAAATCAGACGATCTGGGAATATTATCCATTGAATTGATATCACAGCAAACCTGAGTTTTGACGATGTTATTGACCACTTTTTAGAACAGAAAGCGAGGAAATGTTTGTGAAATGAAATTTGACATAAAATAATAAACTGAAAAACATTTAATTTGATCTTGAATTATATAAGTGTAATAATAATCAAACGTAGGTACTAATATTTTTATTTTTATTTTAACCGTTAGTATTATAATTTGTATAATTACTTGAGTAAATATTAAACATTAATTATACACGTTGAAATTATTAAGTATTCTTGTATATTAAATATTATACATCATCATCATCATCATCATCATCATTATTATTAGGTATTATTAGGTATATCATATTTATAACAACACAATTTTATTGTATGATCTAACTACTCACATATAAGCAACAAAATTGCATTCAAAATTTATTTAAAAAAATATTATTCATACATTCTATATTAGCATTGAAGAAAATAGAGATGAAAAATTTGAAACCTAAAATTGTAAAATTGTACTGGGCCCATGAATTAGTAAACTAGACCCTGATAATTTTTCTTAATAATTTAAATTTTACCAAGACATATATTATACAACGTAACTATACCTGCACTATTAAAAAATGATGTTAAAAGATGCATGCAAATACTATACTATTAAATATATTTAATAATATATCACTTTTACGGTATAAATAAAAATCTACTCTATATATTTTTACTATTACTTTTAAACATTTAAGATTGTATATCATATATATGAAAACTTCATATTATTATAAATTAAATTAACAGTGTTAGTGTATAGCAAACAATAAAAATATTACCATTATTTTTTATTTTTATAAATAAAAAACACTTAAAAATATGTATACAATTTTATATAAATTATATAAATTTATATCTAAGAAGATACTTATTTTCTAAACTTAATTTTGCAACGAGGTCAAGCAGACCTAACATGATTTAATTAATTTTGACGAGTAGTATATTATTATTATTATTTCTTTTTTTATAATCTTATAATAATAATAATAATAATAACTAATTCTACAATGGTATAATACTATTTCCGTCATTCTACCTCTATATTTTTCGAGCCAAGAATATAAGATATTTGTCAATAATCTTTTCGATTCAGTTTCCATAAATAAAGTTCACAGTCGAAAATTGTTAAAGAAAAGTTCAGTACTTTCCAATATATTATGTGTTACAATTCGTATACACCACTTTTATCTGACCTCAATTTTTTTCTCCCCCTCCCCATAAGGGAAAAAATAACTGGCCGAAATTCAGAAATATATATAGACATATACATGCATTTTGATTTGAAAAGACTTTTATTCGAATCATTTTTCACTATCATACACACGTTCTGCCTTCGTCCATCTACTCTCACTCATAAAACTTCAAATACCTATAACTTTGAAACCAATCGTTCGATGTCAATTTTCGATATGCCAATAACAGCAAATAGTATGCTCACACATTATTCGAAAATCATACAGCACAATGGTGAAATGAAAATTGTTGGATAAATGAATAAACAAAACAATTACGAAAAAACTGGTACATTTATTTTAATCTGATGAGAATTAAATACACAGAAAAATATATCACATGAACCAATTATATTTAAACAAAATTACTTAAAACCACTTAGAATTATAACAAAAATAAATTCAGTAACTTAATAACGTTAACTTATTACCATCAGTTTTTAACATGATTTATGATTTAACATGATAAATGAGGCCCATTTGCATATATTCCGCGACTTCTACAGTTTAGAAATTTTGAGTACTGGATTTCTGGGCTAAAATTCTTTGGATAAAACCAAAATATTTTAAAATTTTAATCTTTAATAACAAGTATTTATCGCAAATGAAACTCATTTTTCTTAAAAAATTAATTAATAATTCCACACAAATCAACAAATTCTATTAAAAAATAACATTTATAAGCTAATTATGATATTAACTAAACCATGATCTATGCTTGCCAATTCGACTCATATTGTATAGTATAATTGTGTTACTTAATACTAACAATTAATTGTTTTTGGATTCTTAATAAAATTAAAGACTTCATTCAACTGATACTACATGAAATTCAATCCAACTAAGGGTTTTTTACATAATTTAGAATGTCAAATTTTTTGAAAATGAATAACTCAAATTCCAATTATATTGCTTATTACAAAAAAGAAAAAAGAAAAAAAAACTTAAAAATATAAAATTGTTCACATATATAGTAAAGTTATTATCGGATTGATGTGAATTTTTTAGAGAAGTGAAGGTTAGTGTACCAATATTGGAACTTAGGTAGCTACAAAAATTAATATTAAAGGAATATATAAATGGTAGCAAAAACGAATAGTAGACAAAATTGCAGAATTATGTTATCCTTTAATATTTTTGTTATTGTTATTCCCATGTGAAGAAGATCATATATTGTAATATCGTGGGGAAAGCTTAAGGAAAATAAGCCATTATAACTGCGTATATGAAAGATTCGGATAATAAACGAAATAATTCTGATGGAACGGAACTACAAAAATAAAGAAAAAATGGTCAGCTATAAATTGTCTTCAGCACCGAACCACAACAATACCATAAATAAAAGTTCATGCATGGGTTTATGCTACATATTCGCACGTATCTTGAGTAGTGATAGATATTGTGATGAAAGCTAGGAGTCAAAAAAAAAAAAAAAAAAAAAAAAAAAAAACAATTTACTATACAAACGTCTACGTGTGTGTGTGTGTGTGTGTGTGTGTGTGCATCGAATTGCGGGGAAAAGAGATGGGCTAATATTGCATTTTAGTTCAGAGACAGGCGGGTGCGCATAAATTATAGTTGCGATGCAATCAAATTGGGTACGTGGAGCAGCAGCAGCAACAACAGTAGCAATAGCGGCGAGGGCGTGAGTCATAATTCCCTGAGAAGAACCTAAGCAGACGAGGCCATAAATACTGCACTGGGCCCGACCCTTTTTGGACTCCCACATGACGTCTAATTTGTGAGGAGCTCTCAACTCCTTATTCCGCCACCCCGTCCCTACCCATCCTTTGCACGCTTTCGCGCTGCTATTATACGGTGATTCATACAGGTGTGTATGTGTGTGTTTATCATCTCATGTCTTTTATATCATTCCGTTTTGGAGCCGAGCCGGGCTGAAATGAAACGACGACCACAACACATGTCAACACCACCGACGCCGCTGCCGTAAGCAAAACAATAAACAAAACACAATACTGTTACGCAACGCATAAATTCGTGGCGTTATATACAACAATACTTACGTATTGTACGTTTTTAGACTTATAACAAGGAATGTTGTCACCATTTTCGTAGACCACTAACTCTGAGTTTACTACCTTACATTCTGTTATAATTGTTTAATATAAATGTCTTAACATATTATATAAACTAGTAGTCGTCAAATGTCTTATAGTATATGAATTTATATTCGAATAAAATACAGTTTTAAGCCCAACTTGATTTTCTTACTCTTAAATAATAGTTACTATCAGACTCGGTTCCATGAACTCGTTGGTCGTTGTTTAGGTTTCTTTATATGCTTACAAGCCGTTTATATGATAAATAACTCTAGATATTTACTGCTCACTAAATTATAAGTAATTGTATTATTGTGTTATTGTATCGTATATTATTATTGTATTTGTTTATGTATTATGATAAAATCAATATTACGATAATGGTAAATAAAATTATCAATAAGAGCAATTTAGCTCAATATACGTAGTTTATAACACAATACTGGTTTTGTATAAGAATGTGTTTAAAAAATATTTATAATTAGAGTTTATATATATATATGTTTTTTCATATAAAAAATTTAATTGTAATGACATCTGCTTAAATAATATATTTGAAGATAAAATTAAAGTAAACGGTAAATAAAACTGTTGCTTCGAGTGGGTTATCTACAATTTAAATCACTCTCTCAATAACCTATCAAAATGCGAATTACAACAATAAATTAATCGAGTGATAATTATATCAGCCTGAGAAATCCCTGAACATATTAAAATGTTCTTAAATGTTTTTGCGCTCAATTCATCGAAAAACACGGGGGTTCAACTTAAGATTCAAAACAGACACGGACCGTCACTATACAACTATTTCAATGCTAATAACTTAAAATGGCGTAGTATTATTTTTCTCTACCATACTTTCTATGCTATTCAGTACATTGTCCATCAAAGTAATTGTCTTGATTACCACAGTTGCATATGTAGATAATTTGGAAAGGTTTCTCTAAAGATTTATTACATTAAACGAAAACGATTATTGATGATATTACCCAAATATTTGAGAACATTAATCCCCGGGGAAAACATCAAGGATATTAAACAGACGTTAGTGCGGGAATCAATTGAGGTAGTTATATAACAAGTATATGTTTCAATTTGTTGACTTGCCAATTTGGTGGGTGCTTGTTCATCATTCAGCATTCTCATTCCATTTAAATCATTTATGTTCATGGTAATATTTTGAGGGGTAAAGCGTCTTAAATGTATTAAAATGTACGTCAAACTATTGTGAAATAAACTACAATATATTTTAATCCTTAATGGAATAATAATATCCACAAATGGTTATATTACTTGAAAATTATAGTATTTTACACGTAGGTACTAAATACAAATGACGCACTAAAAAAATATTTACAGTTTATGTGTGCGATTAAACAAAAATTTATAATTTTTTTAAGCGAAAAATAAAACTTGGGCAGAAGAACCTAAATCTATTATAGTTAAACCATTTATAACAATAACAATCATAGGTAGGTAAGAAACTAAGCAATTTAATAATACAAATTATTTTAATTTCCAAACAAATTCGAATCCATAAGTGGTAAAGATAATCTATAATTTAATATAATTTAAAATTAAAACTTATAATTAATAAATAATTAAGTCAATAGATGTTTTATATATATAATATAATATAATGTTTTTAAATACCTACATAGGTTTATGTAAGATAAGCTATTAATTAAAAAAATTGTAGTAATAAGTAATAAAAAGTGTTATAATACCTAAACTATGTAAAGATATGATCTGAATAGAATTTAATAAAAAAAAATGATCAATATAGTCAATATAAAACAGCAAAATTAACTGCGAGAAAATTAAACAAGATAAAATCACAGTTATAACATATACTTTATGTGAACATGCCAATTTATAAACAAAATATATATATGTACCTCTTTGCCAAGGATATTGTATTATTGTCAATTAAACAAAAAATCTTAACAATGTTTTTCCTTTCTTACCCTACTATAATCTTAAAAAACACTATGCTGGAAAATTAAAAGCACAAATGAATAGAATTCGGTGCTGGTAAATATGGAGACAAGGGTTATATTGTTATTACGTATTTGAAGTTTAAATATTGCGATTTTGACCATTATATAACGACCACATTTATTATACACAAATGTAATAATTCATGGTCTCGTATTTTCTGGGCGTTATACACAACACTAAGGGACGTAAATAAATTGCTTTAAAAGATTTAAAAAAAAAATATGTGTACACACTACTGTATACACAGTAATGAATTGGTGATAAATTTAATGAAACGTAGTAAATAAACTAGTAACCGCTTCCTAAAAAAAAGTAAATAAATAATCAATGATTACATCAACCATTATTTATTAAGTTATTATGATAACACATTATACCTTGAATCCACAATTCACACTTTCTGTACCGGTATGTACACCTAACACCTACTAAACGAGATCTCAGAACTTAATAAAAATTTTAAATAACGATATGTGAAAAAAAAAATTAAGTCAGGCTATAAATTAAAAGTATATAAAGATATATGGTACATACACTCACAAAACAACTCATTGCTGCAAATATTCGATTCTATCCAATTACGTCTCGGTTTTAATAATTGATAGATCATCAAATATTATCTTCGGGTTAAATAACAATTGAATTAGTTCAATTACAGGATATTGTTTTTCAATTGTTCTAAATAGAAGCAATTTGTTAAAATCCCATATTTATTTCCAATGATAGCGACAAATTTCAATATTAAGTAGAAAATATAGCTATTAAACATTTTATATCATATAAAACGAAAAAAATTAAATTGTTAAAAAAGCTGATATGACGTTGCAGGCAGAGACATAGGTAAGGAGAGGGTAAGGGGCTGGAACTATTACCATTCAAGAATTCCAATCAGTTAATAAGCAATAATAATAATAATCAGAAAAAACTGAATGTAGGTTTTAAATTTTACGTAGGTACTACATAAAAAAAATTTAGCAAAAAATTATTAAAAAAAAAAAATGTTATAAAAATATAGAATCAATAACAAACAAAAAGGACGAAGCAATAATCCTGCAGAGACAGGCGAAATATATTATAAAATAAATGTTTTTTACTCCATTTCTTGACCGTGTGACAAGCGAACTAGCAGCCGGATTTTATACCTAACCTATAACTTATAACTTATAATTGGCAGAAATCTATAAAATATATCTCCTAAATTTTGTTGATTTAAAATCTGTTAAGTGAGTATCAATTATGGACAAAGAAGTGGGAAGAAATATGTGATAACTTAATTGAGTTAAATGCAATTAAAACATTGGAAAAGTGTGATAAACTTTTCCTCAAATTTATATTCTTTAAATGTTGGCTATTCTTCCGGTATCTACTGAGAATGCGAAACGTTCCTTTTTTACATTAAAATGCTTAAAGACGTATTTACAAAACACCATTGGTCAAGAGCGACTTACTGGACTTGCTCTTCTAAATGTTTATAGATAACATACGTAATTAATGATCCTTTATGAATTGTAAACAAACTAACACAACGTAGGCAACGATTAAATTTACTTATATAACATTTAATTTAAAAAAATAATATATATTTTTTTATTTATATACCTAATTTTGTATTTGTTTATATATATATATAAATGTTTTTGTCTATTACTAATAATTTACTAATAATTTAAAGTAGAAACCCCTTCTATTAATAATCTATACTTACGCCCCTAGTTGTAGGTATCAAGTATTTATTATTAAAAGTTAAAAATAATAATAAATAATAATCACAATCAAAAAACGATTCTAAGCGGAGCGCATGAAGTGAAATAAATATGAAATATCCAATCTAATAGAGTTACAACTTTTTTGATCAAGCTTGATTTTTATTGAAATAATTATTTTGTTATATGAAATTTAAAACTAGTTCATCTTAATAATTTTTTGAATTAAAAATCATGCTAAAGATGAAGAAATAAATGTTCTAGTTAACTTCTTGACAAAAGTAGACAAAAGTCAACTTCTTGAAATACATCACTTAACTGCAAATCCTGATTCTTGAATTGGAAAATGTTTTAGAACAATATTTAGAATAATGCAGAACAATATATAATATTGTCTATATTACCTACATTACACAAATTTATATAAAATAAATTCTAGACACAACCAACAATGTTAACTATTTTAATTTCTTTCTCATTTTTTTTTTTTTTTGTCCCATCGGTTTCAGATAATGCTGTAGATCTTAATTCAATATGTTTAATATAAAACCCAAAGAGCAAATAGCCATAACTGCCAAGACCTGCTATCTTAATTCAAGATACGAAATGTATCGAAATTGTATACTATATAAGATATCAAAATCATAGGCACAATAAAATTAATATTTCAATCTTACCCCTAATGTATATTTGACAAATCTAACCAAGATATATTTTTACTAGTGTCTGGCCATAATTTGACATTAATTACATACCTGAAATATATAAACACAACATATTAGCTATTTACTGTATGACTTTTTATTATACAAATAGTTTTTTTTTCTATATATTCTATTTAATCTCAAGAATCTATAAAAATAATTAAAAAAAAAAAAAAAAATCATCTTTATATTTTAAGTAATAAGCAATTATTATGGTGTAGCACATGGAATCTCAAACTTTTATAAACACTGTACCCCTTTTTACCAATAAACTTTTTATGTACCCCTTCTTAGTTGGTAAAATAAAAAAAATATATATATATATATATATATAAAAAAAATTTAAAGACACACACATAATGCAAAATAAAAAATAAAAAGACCACAACAATGGTTATTTGTACTGATTATATGTATAAATAATACGGCTTATGGTGGAGGGGGAATGGCTCATTCCCCTAATAGCTATGGCACTGCATAGTTTAGTAAAAAATGCTGCAACCGACAGTGTATACTTTTATAATAATAACTAACAAAAACATCTATTACATTTTATTAAATTAGCTTATTAATTATGACACTTGGATGTTTACCATCTTAATTAAATAATAAAATTAAAACAAAATTAAAAGAATAATAATAATGAAATATAAATAGGTATTTTTGTAAAACGAGAAGTCATAAAAAAAGTTTATAGCATTGTTGAACGTAAAACAAATCAAACAAATGTTGGACAGTCCTGTCCAATGTAGTACGATTGGCAACCCTATAATAGCTTAATGTCGTGCTAATATAATTTTAACATATTTGACTGTGTACTTGGTATAACAGCAGACGCGTTTAGTCAATGATGAATTAAACGGTTAGTTACAGTATTAAACCTGAAATTCGCAAATGTTAACTTGAATTTTGGAGTTTTTTCCACTATTTAATTTTAAAAGTTTGTTGGCCAGACTCGTACCCCTTAAAAAATGTGAAGTACCCCCTAGGGGTACGCGTAACACAGTTTGAGAACCACTGGTGTAGCATATATGCTACATATGTGTAAGAGAGTATACTGTAAGAAGTATGTTTGCCAAAGGAGTAAGAATACATTACTTTTGCTTTTTTAAAAAAATATAATTCATATAACCCACTAATTATACAAAAACTGTATGATATTAATATAGTTGTATTCATAAAACAATTTTAAAAGAATTGTAAAAATCAATATTTAATTGGTATAAATAAATAAAAATAAATTTGAAATAGGATTAAATTAATGTATAGGAAAAAAAAAATAATAAGCGAAAACTTAGATAAATCAAATTTGATGATAAACACTCATAACAAAACTTAAATTATATAAAATAGTTCAATAAATTTAAAAAAATAAATACCTATTATGTATAATAAAATGATTACATTTAAGATTAATGAAGTAAAACCATGAATATTTTCAGAAAAAAAAAACAATGTACCGAAATTTAAATTTTGAATTCAACAAAAATCATCAAATTAATATTAATAAATAATTATAAATTAAGTTATCAACTACATGTGAGTAATTAAAAAAAAAAAAACAATTGGATTATCTAAAGTAACTAGTAAGTATTGCAATAAATACAAGTGTGATACTTCATATACTTATGTGTATATAAATAATACGATAGTTATTACCTACACCAATATTGATGAATGCAAAAATAATAAAACAATTAAACTATTCAAGAATAACCAACTTAAAAAATATAAATCATAGAAATCCTTGAATAGTATAGAAATAAAAATCATTAGAAAGAATAGTGGAACTTATAAATTTTTGATAAATTAATAAAACCGTCATGGCAAACTAGAATAAGTTGCTTCAAATATTTTTAATTGAATACGATAAATGAAAATGTTTTGAGACTGTCCGAAAAAAAGTATTCTATAAGATAAGTATGAAAACCGCTATTTTACAACCAAAAACTCTAAACATAAAACTCTTCAGCCATTTTTTATGTTTTAAAAATTTAAATTTCACGTCATACATTTTCTGTGAATTCCCGGAGCTTACACTTGTCACATACCAAGCTAGACTCCATTTAACATTTTACATAAATTGACACAGACAAAGGATAAAATTAATATTTAGAGTGAGAAATATGTATATGAATATTTTATTTTTTACAATTATTCATGTTCTTAAATTTAACGCTATTTTTAACGGACCATACACTATAGTATAGAGAGATAAATAATACAAATATTATAAAAAAAATTAAATTTTAGTTTTAAATTTTAGTTAGAAAATTTAGTTCATCGGACATAATATTACTTCCAGCATGTCTTTATAATTATTAATATAATATAAAAACTGTGAGAATCACGATACACGCTTGCATGTACGCAAACATAAACATAATTTCTCCATCTAAACTGTTTGTATAAAACTTATTATACAACAATAACGGAACCCAACGTACAAAAATAACAAATTTAGTCACGTAAAATTCAGAGAAACCGGTGGAAAAGAGATGGTAGAGGGGTGTAAGAGAAACATAATGAAAATGGACGGTGTCTCGTGTATGTTACGATAAAAACAGAGGGAGGCACACACTCAACAGAGTCGCTTTTTCGAACTGATAATACCGAAAACCAGTAAAGACTGGAGAGGTAGGAAAAAACCGTAATGTATTATATTAACAATAGGGTTGTAAAAACGCTCTTTTGTGTTTAGAACAGACAAATCACACTTAAAATCAGGTACTTTATAAAAATATATATATATACATAAAAACTTGGGTGAACTCTCGAAAAGCTCCTGTTCATAATTCAGAGAAGAAAATGTCTACTTTGCTATTTTTACTAACTCTCATGTATGCGCGGTGCATCTCTTGTCACTATTAAGTGGTTACTCTTGGCCTACACATTTCTTGCTTCCGTAAAATGTGTAGCAAATAATGTACGGAAATGATAGTTTGAAATCATTGTAAATAAGTAACAAATAAATGTAAATAATTGTAAATAATTTAAAAATTATAACATGATTGAAATACGTCTGGAAATGACAAGTACGCTAAAGTTATACACATTTATGAATATATTATTATTGTATACGCATTTTAAAGAATAAAGAATAATGATATACAGAGTCAATCTTGTTTTACAGCTATGAAATTTACTAGAGTAAAATATACATTATGATAATAATACAATAGTATTCACCTTATTGTTGCAAACATTTCATGGTTAAGGATTTAATAACCAAGTAAGTAAACAAAACGAAAGACTGTTTTCAAAATATCGACTAATTGCATGGATACTTTATAGGTATCCAAAAAATCTTAGTTCTACAATAAAGTTGCAACAGATAAAATTCGTACGACTTTAATCATAATTATAATTATTTATCGGATTCCATCAAAAATGTAATTTTGAAAAAAAAACATGAGACCTATTGCATTTTTTAAGTAACAATATAAAACACGTATTCAATAGTAAAAGTGTTACAGGGAAAAATGTTGATGGTAAAAAAAAAAATTTTAATATCTGATAATTATATCATCTTGTCATTGATTTTAAAAAGTAAATACATTTTTATTAATTTTATCAAAAACTAGTTGTTTTACCACAATAAATATTTTTGAATTATTTCGTAATTTATCTCTTAGTTTTTTTAGTTCTAAAACTTGTAGACTGCAATAATTAGCAGTTTAGGAATATTGACTATTATCGTTTTTTCCCATAGCCTCTCAGTTATATTATTTCGAAGTTGAATTTGGACAACAAAGGGTATTATTATCACTTTTAGTCGAACATTAAGTGCTTATTATAATATTAAGTAGAAATAATAACGAATAATGCGACATCAAAAGTGGTATTTATGTATATATTGTTAAGTGTAACTGTTGACAATTTTATTTATGGAAGAAACACATTTTTCGTCAATTATATCGAAACTCAAAATAAATGTTGAATAAAAATCCTGGTTGAAATTCAATTACAATAGAGAAAATAATAAGACGTAGTATATTTGTCACATACCGATAAAAATATTTTGTACCCACGAATTCCTATTTACAGATTAAAAATTATAAAGAACTTGTCTTTATAAATAATTAAAAGTTTTCAAATATGGGATTCATTCAAATAAATAAACTAGTAATGGCGGAGAAAATAATAATTTTAATATAAGAAATGATATTTCCTACATCTTTTATGTGAGAACATCAACGGAACGTAATATCAGCAACTATAATGGGAACTGAGAAAAAGAATATAAGATAAAACATGCTCATGGCGATGAAAGCAACAGAGAGATTTCGAAGGTGCGAACAGTTGTCGTTCTCCGTCTCTCGGGTAATCGTATTACACACGGATTGCGTCATTAAATTATTTTCGCATCTACCTCAATCATTATCAGCAACAGTATAGTGCCGAGTACAGGAAATCACACTGCAGCCAACTCGCCGCACTCGCTCGTTATACTAAGCACTAACTTTGGCCAAATGCAATATTGTCAACAACAAGTACAAATACGAACCACCTTAGGCCTGTTCCACACAGTCCAATAGAGATAATTTTATGGTTCGTTATAAAATAGATTTGTACCAACATGTAATTACACTTTTAATAATATGCAATATGCTGAAACATTTTAAATTTATTAAAAAAAAAAAAAATATATGGTTCATTATATAAATTGTAATTATATCATGATTGCATATTATATAAACATAATTCTTAATTTTTGGTCTTAAAATGTTTCAACATCAGAGTCGTAAGAAGCTCTTCTGGCGTTTAAAGCAAGTTTTAATAAATTCCCACTCCTTACATCAAAATTAAATTTTAAGTTTTGAAACTTCAAACTATTGTTTATTTAGTTATTAGAAGAACATGTATTTACAAGTAATTATTTTGAAATGCATTTTTATTGAAACAAAATAAAATATGAATACAGCCAGTACATATAGCAGAATCAATTTTTATACAATAAAAAAGTAAGGCGTACCTCGTCTATGACATGACTATGAGCTCAATTTGCTTAAGGTGTAAACATTAATCACACATTTTGAAACGAGTCCGATTCACCTTCAAAAAATGTTTAAGGTATAGAACCCCCTGATGCGGTACCGTGATGTCGTAGGTACAATATGTACACCGACACCGCGCACCGCGTTAGCTTCTCTACAGCCACATCCCGGGTGGCGATAATATCGCACCAACACTTTCCTACCTACCTTGGACACCGGGTAGAAGGGAAAAGCTTTTGATGCCGATAAAGTAGCGCACCAGCGGCCGGCGGGCGAAGTCTACGGACGAGGCCCATCTTACGGCGGACACCGGTTTGGTCAACACCGACACACCGACTCCACCACCGTCACCAGAGGACCAAATTCTTATACAAACATTTAAACAAATACAAATTGATCGTCGTATCTTTTTTTGGTTTCTTTTTTTTTGGTTTGTTTAATCCACTTCATTCAACTGTGACCAGCTACCTCACCGAGGAAAAACCTACCACCGACTTGAGGCCGTGTCACCCCATTTCATTGACCCCTGAGCCAAATGCTTCGAACACTTCACTCTTGTTACGGGACTCTATTCGACATTAATAGAAAAATTTTCATGTAACATTGGGAATAGGTACATATAATTAAATAACATAATACATAAAATGTATTATAAATCAAAAATATCTGACCAAATTTCTTTCATATAATGAATTTACAAATATCGGCTATATTAAAAAAAATTTAAAAAAAAAAAACCAAACATTAAAAATAAAAATGTAGATTTTATTTACTTATTGATATTAAAATTTTTATATTTGTTACTGTATACTATCAGCCAAAACATATCAAGCAAAATCGAAAGGTGCTCAAAATCTTTCAAATAATTATTTTAAAATGTAATCAATCATCCAGTGTTTAAAAAATTATTAACCATACAAACTTAAAGATTAATTATAAAAAATCAGATTCATTTTTATTTATAATAAATAAATAAACATAAATTGAATGACACTTATGTTAGGCACACATTTATTTATTCGTATGGTCCATAAATAATGTTTTATGCAACAACGTAGTTATAATTATAAATAATTGTAGTAACATTTAGATTTCAATTCAACCAATCATTTAATCATTAATGAAATTATGACTTACAAACTGGATATTGCAAATGAACTTAGATACGATCGAAACATATGAGGAAACTAACATACAAATAATAAACAACTTTGATAATGATCTACTAATTTGGATTTAATTCATTGCGTTTAGTCGTCTATATACACATATATGCATATCACCACAGTCACCATTTCACTTTGTTCGTAGCACTTGAAAACCTTTCTTAAAAAAAAAGTAGGTTTGCCAATGGCTAATAATTTAAATCTTAAATTAAAATTGGGGTGTACGTATATAAACTTATATTATTATTAATAATGATTATTGTTATTATAATTAAATTGAATTAGATTATTTTTTTAGTTTTTCTCCCCTTTCTCTTATAGTATGAAGTACATTAATATTAATTATAGTCCCTACGTGATATCTACAAAATTTCAAACGTAATACACAGGTACATAACAATGCTCACGTGGACACGTACACACACGCACACACAAGCAGCAAACGCATATATGCTGTATTTTACATCCATCAGAAGATCCATATCGGCTATAAAAAAGCATGACAAGCTTGGAATTCACACAAAAAAAATACATGGATCCAGTCACACATCACTATCAATGACTACACTACTGCTATGATAAAAGCAATTTCTTCATTTTTTTCTTTTTAATTTAAAATACATGAATATATATAATAATGATAATACGATGTGTGCGAGATTATAATATGTCTTACCATCCATTTGAATTTAATTAACAAACACACAGAATCAATGCTCAAAAGCAAAACAATAACTTTCAAGTAAGGGTAAACTAAAACTAAAAATGCAACAAAATTTGTTATGAACATAGCTACGGTATTTTAAGTATAAAAAGTTGGTGTCCCTACAGTAATATTATAACGTATAATATATAAATATAGTACACCCTTTAGAAGTAACAAACAATTTTACATGACAATTTCAATACATAAAAAAAAAAGAACATTTAAAAACCCGAAAGGATAACAGAAAATTTAAAAATTTAGTCATAATAGGAGTAACGCACTATAACATGCGACGTATAACTGAGACCATATATTTTTCTAGTTTTTAAAACGGATCATAAAAAGAAAAGAAAAATCTTTTTGGTTAAAAACAATTTTTTTTTTTTTTTATTAATAATTATTAATACAATTATTTTCCACTATGGTTTTAAGAGACAAAAATATTAAATTTTATTAAAAACAACTTTTTTTATATATAAAAAACGTCTACGTAAAGAAAACGGTTGACAATTACTGTAATACCGAAATAATGAATTATGAAAATATTTTTTTTTGTTAGCACTGATCTTCAGCTAATAAAACACATTTGGTTTATTCGTCTATATTGATACATCGTTCGCCGCAATCGGTATATTTATATTTTATTAGTAAACTTATACTATATTCCGACACACCCACACAGTCCCGATTCCGTTCAACATCAACCATGCAGTAATTCAGTACGTACACGTTACATGGACACATATTAGTTAAATATAATAGAAACAATAACTCATCGACATATTAAAATTGAGCATCTTTATTTTTTACTATTTTCTGAATACGGAACATTAAAGTGTTCCGAAAATTTTTTTGTGGACAACGAGGCGAAGATGCGAAAAACGGGACATATGGTTACTTTACGTATGACCTATAGGTCTTTTATTCTTACAGGTCTTTCCCTGGGGTTAAAATATTTTTTAAACAATAAACGCACAGCGTGTAAAAATTGAAGAAATAGTAACGTGTTACAGTAAAAGCATCTGTTAACTAATCGATTTCTCTATTTTATATGTAGGTAGTGTTAGTCACGCAGTCAATGGCGTATTTTCTGGGTGGCGTGTACTCCATGTCTGAAAACCCCCTTTATTAGATCTTTATATTAGGTCTTTAAAAAAAATACCAAATATATTTGTATTATTATTTATTTTATAATATACTATTTTTATTTTATTATAAAATAAATGATATATTTAAATCGGTGTTGGTGAGTTATGGCCCAATCCCTAAATTAAGTATGAGTTGCAGCCCGTGTTTATAAAACAGACGTACGAATTGCGGTCACATTTTATATATCACTTCATATCAGCCTATCAGTGTTACTCAGAAGACACCACGAGGGAGTTGGCTGAGTCGTCTTCCAAAAAAAAAAATTTTTTTTTTATTATTATTATTATTTTTGTAAAAATAGCAAAATGTATGGTAATTTATGGTAAAATTATTTTTTTTTTAGATTATTGGATGGGCAAAAACTTAAAACTTAATGATTTAACGAAATCAAACCGCTCTATTTCTTTTTATTCTAGCTTTGTCATCTGTTGTCTTATAAATGCTTCTTTTTCACATATTTTCTTCGTTTTTATTCTATTACTTCTACATTTGATATACGTTTCTGATTGAATTTCTACTAACACATCAATAAAGATATAGACATTAGAATGACTGATGAAATTTGAAATAATAACTTTCATCTGTATTTGTGTTATAAATTTTTGTGAGTCCTAAAATTTGATTTTTTTTCCACCAACTTTGTCCTAAGTGAAATCGACATCCACTTATTTTTTCATTAGGGAAGACTGCTGCTACAGCACTGTGGATAGCTTGTTCAAAATCTATAACAACTTCAGTAGGAGAGCAAATTAAACCAATGGACATAGAATGGCGAATTAACCCCGAGCCGCAATCAACTTAGTGACAAAATATGACCGGGCCGCAATTCACCGGTCTCCAACACGTTAATGACATATTGGGCCGCAACTCACCTATAGCCTTTTATATAAACGATAAAACTGAAATGAATTTCATTAGATTCGACGAAATGTGAGATTTATATACAATGAATCAGGGATATCTTTGCTATTTATTTTTAATTCCAATTTACAGTTCATCAATTAAGATAATTATACATTTTAATAATACTTATATTTGTCAATTAGTCATTAATTTTTTCGTTGACCGTCGAGCTTTACATACCAGGTGAATAGTGAATAACCTAAGTATACTATGTACCTATTTATTCAAATACTATAAATAATCATTAGTATTGTAACATGACTATTCAGTATTAGTTAAGGGTAGCGAACGTTGATAAAGTTATCTAATGTAATCCCTACGATACATGTATATAGGTATATTAATATTTATAACACTGTTGCGGGACTCCAAGGACTTGTCAATCTATTAAGATATATAATTACCAAATGAGCAGCACAATGGTGTTTATTACTTAAATATAAAATATAGTAAATTAAATGTATACACATAATTTTTGGACTACGACGTTGAATGGACTGAATGTCAGGCGGAGATGACACGCACGACGTACTTAATATTGTTCGGATTATAAGTTATTCGCGCTTAGATATAACAACTGTTGTTCTACGCGTTGTAACTGACCGTTAACGTCTTGAATTGTATTTCCCCCGACATAAAATAATGTATTAGGCATGTGAACTGATTGAGCCAGAAAAAAAAAATTGGAGAGGTGTTAGGCTTGCATAAAGCAGCCGTAACAGTATGAACCAAATATAGAAACTACTCGTATAAATCATGAATAACGAACCAATGCGTTATCAATGTACACGTATTTACTAAATATCCCTTGAACTTGATAATTTAACAAAGTAAAAATAATGTTTAAATACACAAAGAATAATTTACCACAAAATGTTATTAATTATTTAGTTGCTCTATAAATTAATAAAAATATAATTTTTGTTTTTATATACTCCTTATCCTCCATCAGTTTAAGATAAAACACAACACAATACTTAAATAATGATACTAATTATACAAATGCGGTCAATTTATTTATTTACATAAAAATTAAAATAGTTTCTTACCATGAGAAGAGAAATACGTTAAAAGTAAAACAAAAGTTAAAGACTTAATTTATAGGTGACAATAATATTTCATTTTATAATATAGTACATTATTTTCGCTTTGCTCAGAGCCTAAAATAAAGTAAAAATGAATCAACCAAAAAGAAAATTAAGAAATTGACTTAGCTTTAATTAATTTAACTTCTACTTGATTAACCAAAATAAAAAAATACTTAGGAAACAGGTCATTGCTGAAAATTATTGCATGTAATTACATACTAAAATTGTATAATAGTTATTCCTTAAATAACATATATCTGAGGTACATAAATAATATTTATAATTTTGTACCGAATAAACCTTATGTGATTATAATAATTAATGTCATTGGTAAGGCTTGTTAATTACCACAGACTCATCAACAGCCCCCAGCAACTAAGTTTGTTAATTGTTTGATTTGTACACACATTTTCGACTATAAAAATAAACTTTATAAAATAAAACTACGGACAAAATTATTTTCTCGCTGCTCTTTACTTACTACTACAAAATATGAGTATAAATAGGTGTGAATATATTTGTTTTCTCCAATTGATTTATTTGACGCCATAAACATATATAGGCATTTATATTCAGCGTATAATTTAAATAGAAAATGTGAAAAGCCACATATATATATTTAAAACTGAAATAATCAATAAATTTTAGTCTTTTCATCAACGTATGTATACATATTGTAATATTTGCGGTAACTGATGCAAACAAAGTATAATAATAAAACGATAAAATAACAAAAACCAAAAATAAAAAAGTAAATCAATCAATCAATCAATCAATCATTCATTCATTCAATATACGGTTCTCCGATATTGCGTGCACATTAAGAAGTGAAAATATCAAATTATAAGAAACAAACACATAGTTACAGATATAATAATAATAATAATAATAATAATAATAATAATATTTATTTATTTTTACCACTATTGCAGATATTTTGGGTATATTTTTTCTATTAATTGGTTTCCATAAGTGTAAACATAACTAATTCAAACTGGGTTCAATTCGATATTGCACCACTTACACTCACTTACGCTAACTAACACACATACTATCACTTGTAAGTACGAGTGCACTCTATCTGACAGCAAAGGGGAGAGAGAGTTTAATATTATGTATAACGGGTAAAAAAATAGCGTTCATTTTTTTTTTTTTTTTTTACGTATAACTTATTTATATATTAATATATGGATATATATAAATGTTTACTACCTACATATAAATACAGAAATGTTATCAATTTCAGTAACAAGTTAACGACCACTCTATCCCCTTTTATTTAATAATATATGTATTATCTCTTAATATCCCATTAATCCAAATTTGTATTTACTCACCACATTAATGACTCAAAAATAAAATCCTATATTTTTATACTAACTTGCTTTTAGCACAGAGGATATTAATAATTTAAAAAAAAAAAAAACAAGCACCTACCTAGTATCATTATACGTTTCAGTCTACATCACACTCACAATATCTGAAATTATATATTCATCATTTTATTTATTTGAATATATCTTTACCTAATATCAATTTATTTCACGTTCAAGGAGGAAATTAAAGTGTAAATATGTGATACTATTTTGAATTAATGTATAGAAAAAAAATTCAATATTCCTTCATAATGTGAACAAAAAATATTGAAAATTAAATATAAAAAAAAAAAAAACCAACAAAATACTTTATGCATTGCTAAAGTTTATGCATACAGATTATCAAATAAATAAAATAGGTAAAATCATTCACAGAGCTATAAAGTCTAAAAAATGTATAAGTTATGTTTTGCTCAGGAAAATACTATCGAGTCTCTCCATAAATAAAAAAAAAAAAATTGTTGTTTTAAGAATTATTGCTATTGAACGGGTGAACAAGAAACGTTATTTTAAATTATAATTATAATAAAAACATAAAATTATAAAACCATGAGAAACTTTTTTTTCTTTGCTAAAACTCTAAAATACTCATAAAAAAAAAAATTATTTTTTTCACGCGGAATATTTCGTTAAAACTTAGTATGGGTAATTTAATTTTTTTTTTATATACAATAATGTAAGCTGTAAGCTTGAGAAAACATGAATCACAATTATTAAATTTCATACAAATTAATTATTCCTATTCACTATTAAACTAGATATTATTTGTTACAGTAAATGAATGTGTTTTATACAACCTATAATATTATATTATACAAAATTTCATATTGTATTGTATTTTAAAAAAATGCCATGAAAATCTTTCGTGTGGGGAAAAGTAAATTAAATACATATATATTTTTAGAACATATTCTCCGCTCAACTATATTTTTTTGTACCAAGTTCTATTATTATCGAGTTTTATATAGTAACTTAACATTTAAAAATGGCGATTTATAATATTATTTCCATTCTTAAATGTTTGTATTTTTGTAAATTATACGCCCTGTATCACCGTATTAAAAATGTTGTTATGCAACGTGTTAGTTTTTTATGTCATAATTTTGTCATTATAATGAAAATTTTAAACATGATTAATTAAACTAATTATATTATTAAGGCAAATTTAGCAATTGAGAAAACCGTGTGCACAGCATAAAAGTCAAAAACAATAAATATATAAAAAAAAAAATAACAAAATACGATTTTAATACTGACATTGTTATGTCTATACATTTACGCATTTATTTAAATCAAATGTCGAAAGTCGACGGTGGACGGAAGCTTATTTCAATGTGTCATTATAACTATTATAGAGTTGCCCTTGTCAATTAATTTTTATCATCAAGTCCGTCAATTACAGGTGGACTAAATAAATTTTGATTTGAAAAAATATAACTCTACACAACAATGCAAGCGCACTCCGGACTTAGAACGAAAGAGGGTAGCCCGCCTTCGCGGCAAGTTGGCAATTATAGAGGTGTGGTAGCAATTTGTGCTGGTCGGTAGCGGTGGTCGAGCGGCGGCAGTAGTAGTAGTGGTGGTTTATTAAAAGTGAATGTGTAGCACAATACAATGAAAATACTCCTTACCCATTTCTTTCATCTACTACCTTGTATCGCCCACCGCAAGCCAACGACTACCGTATAATTTAATAAAAAAGAAATTATCAATTTAATAGTAATAAAGGCATGTATGGCAGCGGTTAAGACCGGGGCGGGGCCCATAGAATTTCTCTAGAAGATTCCCCCGTATCAATTATTAATAGTTACGCCCGTAAACTCATAGCTCACAGTCCTCACCAAAAAGTAAACAGCGATTAAATCATCGAAATGGGACGTGTTTGTGTCATCCGCATAAACCAATTACAACGCTTCATGATGAAGTTACTCGCCACATAAATATAGTTGGTCAGATTGGTTCCAATTAATTGAAAAGGTAAATTATAAAAATTGAATATAAATCTTAAAAAATACTAACGTTTTTGACTATGTATTTTAAACAATATAACAATGTATAAAAATGATCAAAAACTTTAAATTTTAATTAGAATAAGTTAAATAGATTTAACACAGGTTTAATAATATATAACTGATAAAATGATAACACGAGAAATTACAGAAGGAAAACACAAGTATCTTAAATAATTATGTAAACAATTATTATATTTATTCGTACCATACGTTACATAAAATCGTAAAAAGAAAGAAGAAAATATTACATGTTTTTATAAAAGAATTTGTGTAAAATTTCTTATAATTGGAAATAAATATAATATAACTATATTGTATGAAACAGTGATATTTTATTGTCTACTTAATATTAGACGTCTACTGTAAAACGATCTTCTTTGTTTGGTTAAACTTTATCAACGTTGAAGACTGTTTATTGCATTTTCACATCCCTCAACAACAATAAATAAAAAAAATAAAATTTGTATTCAGAATAACTTTTTAGCAATAAAACATGTTAAAGTTGTTATTATTTATTACGAAATTCACCCCGCCATGGAGATTATAATTTTTATAAATTTTTCACAGTTCAAAATTATGAACTTGAATGATTCGTATTTGTTTATTATTTTTTTTATTTTTTTTATCTTTGCAAAAAAAAAAGCAGATTATATTTATGATAAAAATAAAATAATAAAACAATTTTAATTTTTAATGAGTTTTAGGAAATACATGATAGCATTTAATTTGGATTTCTACTTCCAATGAGTATGATATAAATCATACGTTTGAAAAATAATTATTGATATTTTATTATCGACTAAAAATTAAAAAGTATGTTATATTTTAATTTGTCATTATATGTTTTATATACTTGATCCACCGAATGAAAAAATAAAAACCACGATAACACATTAAGCAAAATTAAAATGTATGTATCAAAACTAATTTTTCGTTATTGATTTTTTTTCTAAACCACACAATTAAACCAATAAATTTAATTTTTCAAATGCTTCCCTTAGTGACCACTGCTCAAATGTTTCAATTATTGTAACTGTTGTGCTCCAATACAAATAAGCAGAGGCGGTTTGCGAAACGTAATAACCAAGATGATGCATAGCGGCCGAAAACGCGACTGGAATTAATAACAACGTAATACATAAAATACGAGCATATTGTTTTTATTACTGTTTTGTGAAATGTCAGGAGAATAGATTATTTATCGCACCTACTATTCCTGTTGATTTGTTTATCACCACGATAATATTGGTTCCTTGGGTAAAAATGTATTTTCCGATTTTCACTATATTTTCAGGTTCAGAAAGAATACCACTACTAGAAGTATTTGAGGTACAAACATTATCAAAAAATAATTTGTGACGGTTCATTTGCTGATATCGAACGCTTCTATTATTTTGGTACACACTGTAACTTAAGGTAATTTAATTTAAACATTAGTTATTTTATTATAAGTATATCGTGAATATATTTACAAAAAAAATTAAAAAAAACAATGACTTTAAAAATAGATATGAATCAAACGCGTATGAATAGGAAAACATTTGAAAAATATTTAAAAAAAATAGTAAAATAGAGTTATCGTATCACAAATACACCCGGGTATTATTATATAAAAATGTAATAAAAACACGAAAAATAAAAACAATGATGAATTGACATTTTAAATTTAAAAAAAAATAACGAAATGTGTGGTCAATAAATAATTATTTTGTGTATAGGTATATCTTTAATTACATTTTTTGTAATATTGATAAAACAATTGGCAACTTTAAATGAGATAATTAATTATAAATTTTGAATCGATAATTACTTACGTATACTACACAGGTTTAAATGGTATGAAGGATTAAATAGCAAACATTACTGTAATAGCGCACTTATTTATAATCGTTAAAAAGGCATTATCATCGAGAAGGTAAAAAAAGATTTTCACGAAAACTTTATCAAGCAAAAATCAGTTGAGAGATACTAAAAAAAAAAAAAATTGTTTTCAATAAACCTAAATTGATTTCTTCGAAGGCGTTTTGAATTCCCCGACCACCATATTATTACTCTATATTATGCTATTATTATACCAACCCGAGTTATATTATAAACCAAAAAACATAAATTAATTGATAAAGCCTTAATAAATCGCGTTTACAATAACAATATCATAAAAAGTAAATCATTACTTACATTACTTACTACAAAGACTTCGCGTTTGAATTTAATAGCTATATGTCAGTCTCATATTATTGGCTACTCGATATATGCCGTAAAAATATAAATATAGTTCAAATATAATTAAAAACGTATGAGAAGTTGTCGCTGCGCGGTGTTAAATAAAAATTTAAATAAATAATTTTAAAAAATTAATATTTATTTTAAGGTTTTTTTTTAAAATCTTGAACGATAACAATCGTTTTAGGGGAGGAGAGTTTCATAATAATCGCGTATACGCGACGCACACAATGTCGGTGCTACAGGTACTTACATTATTTGAAGCAGTACGGCTGCAACACGGTGACTGTCACACGGAATCCCGTACTAATGTTTACCATCACTACCGTGTCAACACATCAACGTCAAAGTGCGTTTGTTACTCAGCGTCGAATTAAATTCGGCAACGTCAAACCCGGAGTGATTGTTATAACAACAATTATACAATTATAAACGTTTTAATGTATTGCGGAAAAAACCACTCAACTGTAATAATTAAACAGTAATAATTAAACATGACTGTAGTGTAGAAATTTACTATTTTTATTTTATACAGAAATAAACACAAACAATACTTGTTGGTACAACAATGTACGTACAGTTAACATATGTATTTTGCCATTCAGAAATTAAATGTTCCGTCTATTTTTTTATTTTTTTTGTTATCTATTCCGTTTTTCAGCCGTAAGTGTCAAAATATAATATATTTCTAACAATAAAAAAGTTGCAAATTTTCATGATTTCCGTTGGGTTTTATCAACGTTTTAAATCCAAACGCTTATATTTATAAATAGTGAAGACTCCCTTAATGGACACCTCTGAATAGTGAATACCTCCAAATATCCATCGTTTTTCGGGAAAAATTTTCACTACATTTCTATAGAAAAACCTCTAAATATGAGACACTCTAATTAACAGACAATTTTATGATAATTTTAATTTTTGAAATGATAATTTCTATCAGGGCTTAAGGCCGTTCCTATTAAAATTGATAATCGGCTCCAGTAGGAGCCGAAAAATTTTAAAATCGGAATCCGGTTATCGTTTAATTTTGATATTATGGTACCGGTAACCGTTTCTTTAAGAATATTTCAAAAATTATAATAACCGTTAATCGTTTAAAAGTAGAGCTCTTACTCACGGAATTCACGTGTAAAATCCAAAATGAAAACGTATATCCTTAACTTAATACTGTACTATTAATATTTTATTAAAACTTCAAGTGTATAACATAAAATTACTAATTTTACCATTGTAAAAATGGATATATATTTTGGATAAACATGTATTTCACGTGTACACGTGAATTCCGTGACACGTGTTTTAAGAGCTTTATTTAAAAGCCGATGATAAGATTTTTTGGTAATCGGTTACCGGTTACAACTGTTTTTTTTTTTTAAATCATATTTTTCAATTTTTTCATTATATTTTTAAAACAATTTATTTAGGCGATTCGTGAGTTGATTATATAATTTTTATTATTACAAAATCAAAAACTTAATATGCTTCAATTTGGTCGATTTCACTCAATTTCAATATTTATATTTTCAAACTGCTTTTAAGTTTAAAACATATTATGATCAAAATAATGATAATCAAAAAACTAAATTGCAAAAAAAATAAATGTATTATTATAATACTAATTCTTATTCATAACGGTAAAAACTGAAATGAAATACATATAATAATTTTCTAAGATGACACTAACTTGATACTTGATACATTGTATATATAAATATGATATTCACAACAGATAAGCAACACTCGACGATCATTTATTGGGGAGAAATATTTAAAAATAGCTGGAAAATTAAATTCAACTATAATAGTATAATATAATCATGACATAATTCAAGTATTAATACCACGAAAAAACCGAAATTATTGTGGTTGGGAATAGGTTTTGGTTATAAAACCGGGATTGAAAATACGATGTAGTCGCTTTGATGTTAATATTTAGATATTTACCTTGATAACTACTAAAAGTGGTTATCGGTTTTCGATTCTCAAATTTACGGTTTTTTACCGGTTTTCGTTACAAACCGGTTACCGGTTTGAAGCCCTGATTTTTATCGTAAATTAAGAATAATTGTGGAACATCTACATAAAATTCTTCAGTTATATTTTATTATACAATATAGTATATGTTTATTTTGTTGTGTTTGTGATGCCTATATATATATATACACGAAAGTTTTTTTTTTTGTACATATTAATTTAATTTATAAAAATACATTTAATTTATATAAAATAAAAATAAAATGTCTTCCTCTAAATAGCGGACAAAATTACAGCTACAATAGTGTATAGTATTTAGAGATTGCACTATATATGTATATATTATACTTATTCTTAGATGCGTATATTGATATCAGTGGCGTATTTGGGATAATTTTTCAGGGGGAGGCAAAATCTATACATTTGATTTTGACATAACAACGTTATTCACTATTCTAAAAACATAAAATATTTTAATCAATACTCAAACAACATCAACTATAAGCTATAAAATATAATAAAAATATACTATTATCACAGAATATTGATTATTTATTATAAATATAGATAATACATTTTTATTATTTTTATTTTTTATTATTTTTCTATGAATATAAAAATTGGTTACCATATTTGGTGGGAACGCATGATAGGCGAGTAGTTATAATAATGGAATTTAACTTATAATCACTGTTTCCTTAAAACAGCAAAAAAAAAAAAAAAAAAAATCATGAAAGGGGGGTAAACATATACAGTAACCGCTTATTGGACTCACTTTGGGACCTGGTCATTTGAGTCTATTAACCGAATGAGCCGATAAGACGAATAACCCCACCCCACAAAAAAAATAAAAATACTTATTTAATTAAAAAATATTTATTGAGATTTCAGCATTGTTTTATGCTGTAATAAAATAAAGTATAAATATTAAATATAAAATATTTTGTTCGATTAAAAATAATGTAATAAAATACGGTAATAAAGTAACGAATTACATACATAGTTGCATTTTCAATAAGAATCCATCCAAAGTTGATTGGATTTAACTAACCTAACCTTCCTCGGTCAACTTTATAATCACTTATATGCGTTTATAGCATGATTACTTGTACGTATTGGACGTATGTACAATATTATATTTATTTATCTAATTTAAAATAACCCCATTAACCGGTGTGTAAGTCTAATAAACGAATTTTTTGCTGTGTGTTAGTATGGATGCAAATCGGGAACAGTCGTTTTGAGTCTAATAAGCGAATGAGTCAATTAACCGTGAGTCTAATAAGCGGCGACTACAGTACCACTTTCCTCCCTCAAATACACCACTGCTTGGAATAAGACCAATATGCATTTCTTGTATCACTCGAATTCTAAAATTCCTACTAATATAATTAATAGAAATTCAATGTGTTTTAGTTCTAGACGGCTGTATATAGCAAGTATTATATTACTCGTACATGGAAGCCAACGTGTAAACTGACGATTATTTTTTGATTTTTCTATTTTTCTTCGAGAAAACTTTTTAAGAACATATTATATCTATCAAGCTATATATACACACTGTTATTTGTACGCACCCGTGAATGTGTTTTTGTAAGTATACGCGACTATCGAGAGTAAAGAGGCATTTTAACAGACGTGCTATTGTATAAAATGTGTGAGCGCACGTGTGTGTATCCATAAATCTGTTATGTAGTCTACCGCAGAGCAAACATTTAGTTATACGCCAGCGGTATATTTCCTATTTCTTGTAAACGTTACGGAAATGTAGTAGGGGTGGAAACGAGAAGAAATCTGCTTTAAATCCGATTTCCACTCATCCACGCATATTTGATATATATGTATATTTAATATATTTATATAAGTATAAAATATACCTAATATTATAATAAATGTGTAGATATAGAACTTATACAGCATGTGTGGTTCAAAGCGATCCCCGATATTGTCTTGGAAAATATTAGCTAAAACCAAATTGAAAGAAAACAATGATAAATCTACTAAGAGATGAAGCCAATGTTGTAAATAATTGCACCGTGCTCATATTTATACGCAGTAGATACTTAGCATGACGTGATCTAAAATATCTACTGCGAGTACCGCAGTTGTTATTCCGCCATCACCATCTAACACAAAACTGCCGTCGTCACCGCCAGTGATAAATAATTCAACACTTAATCAACACACAACTTTCGTTGACCTAATCTCATAAATATCGTATAACATGTTAAAAGCATTTCTATTTGAACATTTTAAGCACAACAACAGTAATAAAATTGTTGTGTATGCCGTCTCGTCATCCAAAACAATACAAATATACAAAATGTATAAGACAATACAATACAAACCGACACAATAATATGTATATAATTACGATAACTAGCGGTATATACTAATACACCTATGACCAGGATTTAAAGTAGGGGAGAGTAAAAGGCCTCGGTGCCCCTACATTTCTATCCGGTCTATAAGTATTCCCATTAACATTTCTCTGAGACGTTCGCTTGGACACTCAATATTGTTTGGTAAATATAAACGCCCATATTTAAACCTACAAATAAGTTAAACAATTATAGTACAATTTTGAAAAACATTTGCATAATTATATAATTATCAGCTACCACGTCAGTGATTATGACCGTATTACTTATTATTTATTCATAACTTAAATAACAGTAATTTACAAACAATACAATTTTTTTTGTTATTATCAATGAAACCACAACGAACACATTCGTTTGGTGCCATTTTTACGAATAATTCAATAAGTTTTTACGCACTGTAAAGTATATCCCGCACAGGAATGAAATATAGGTTTTACGTTCAATATTAAGCTTAAAAAAATTACCGATTCATTTTAATGCGATTTAAAATGTTAATAATAAAAAGGCAAACAGCAATGGTCTAGAATTCGAAAAAAAAAAAAGGAAAATGAAAAATCATCACTTAGACTACAGTATATGTATACGTTCGATAATCCTTTTTTATGAGATAATTTTCGTGGGTTGTAAAATATGTATATTTTTCGAGGGATTATTTATTCCGTTTATTATTATGATTATTATTTATGGCCCCTAAATGTTGCTACTGTTGTTATTGTTGTTATTGTTTTATGTTTTTTTTTTTTTTTTTTTTTTTTATGGTCGTAATATAATGCCTGTAATAGAAGTATTAGCAATAGCATTGCCCGTTACGGTTATCTGAACGTAATACGTTACAGACGGTGGCGGCGGACGCAGGGAAATTACGTCTCCGGCTATGACAACGTGTAACATACGCGTATTGTGTGCGCGTGTATCGCGCGTCTGCATCTACAATACGCGTTCTTTTTTATTGTCAACAACGATAATTTACACTGCACCTACTGCAGTAATAATCTACACCACGTCAAATACTCCGTCGATGAAAACAAATATATGTTCCCTTTGCCTATATCTCCTAAGGAATACTGAACACTAGCGATATACGACAAACACACAAAGTCGCGCGCGCGCGCGTGTGTGTGTGTGTGTGTGTGTGTGTGTGCGTGTGTGTATTTACACATTAAGATCAGGAAACAGGATCACGGGATGTAGGGGGCATATAAAACCCCGGATAGCTATATTTTTTTTATTCGGGTACACTCATAATATAACAGCTGTTATTTACTACGTTATTATTTTAAAACATTGGTTTTTTTTTTTTTTTTTTTTTATTAATCTTAATATTTATGAAATTTTATAAAAACTGTTATTTATAAGTCCTTTTAACGTTCATTTCGAGTAAATGTAAGGAAAACATAAAATCAATATTTTGTTAATTTTTCTGCTCCTTAAGGTCATAAATCTTATTTGTTCCAATGGATGTTAATAACATGGTATTTTCAGTATTCATAGTTGATACTATAAATTGTACTTGTTATGCATTGTATTATCATTTGTATTTTAGATTCTGAGTGAAACGAGGATTATATTAATTTAACAATCATGTGTATTTATTTTTTTTGTCCGAGTACACGTTTCAAAGCAGTGCTCTGATCATCAACCAATAGAAAATGAAAGTAATGGGTTATAGAAGATACTTTTGGTAGATCATGTTATGAATAATTAAGAAAAACGGAAAATAAAATTAAACTTAAAATTTCAACCGTGATTCGAACCCTCATCACTAATAATCGTATAAAACTTTGACACGCACTACTTTTTTCATTTAGTATGTACATGATTTCGACCAAAAAGACAGTTCCGATCATAAATATATATTTATAAGATTTCTAAGGAGATTTCTGATAGCTATGATGTTTAGTTGATACTTTGAAACTTACAAACATTTATAAAAGCACGGCAATATTTACGGAATAGAGGTTTTTAATAAAACCGAATTGTGTGAAAATGTTTTTCTCAACATAAAAAATAATTAATTCCGACTGTGCAAAATTGTGGTGTAATGAAATATTAAATTAAGATAAGTTATGATAATTAATGGTTTAATGTATTACCTATTTGTTATTTTTTTGAATTTAAAAAAATGTATTATAGAGAATTGTTATTATCTAATATTTCATTTTCAATTCTGCGACAGAAAAAAAAGTTGATAACAAATATTATAATATATATATAGGTGTATATATATATATATATATATATATATAAATTATTAAAATTATATAAATTATAACATATAAAATATCGACATCAAGAAATTAAATTATGATATACCGATATCGAAATGATAAATATTATTTTTTATTATTTTTTTGTACAGTAGATGCCTAGTATAACACATACATACATAATACATGTACGTATTACATACATTGTTCAAATCGTATACCTACGATTACACATGGTTAGTAAATTAATATGGTACACAAACAAAATTTTAATGATAATGTCAAACATTAAGTGAATCTATAGTAGTAACATTTATTTCTAAAACAAACATATTTCGAGTCATTAACGGTATAAGACATAAACACTGTAAAAATAATGCATTGAAAATAGGAGGAAAATGTTTACTAAAACCTTTCAGTGTAGAACTTTGAAAATCTCATATATAGGGACGTATTAACATGTTTCCCGCTTGTAGGCCTGAAAAAAATGTCGACCTGAGTAAATGAAATATTCCCGAATCTTATATATAAAAAACGATAAGAAATTATGAAAATAGATATCTTGTTGGTAGTTGGGACCAACAATTGCCTACTATTTATATATTACTATATAAATAGTATTATATAAATTATTATATTTATAAACTATTTATACATTACATATTTTACAATATCAGAAAACTTAAAAACGTATAACCGTAAAACATATAATCTTTAAAAAAAAAATACTCCTGTAGGCACGTGCCTATAATGCCTGCGTATAAATACGCCACTGCTCATATACTAATATAAATCGAAAAATTTAGAAGTAAGATCATAAAAATCAGTCTATAATACTTTTATTATATAAATATTAGGGATGTTGATAAAATAAATTAAATTAATAAAATATAAGGAAAACATGTAGCCGCTAAAATAACATTACAACAAAATAGTTCATATAATTTACGAGATATTCCAAAATTATAGTAAAGTTGAATAAAAAAAAAAATGTAATTTGTACTTTAGTTTATTACATATTATTATTTTAGTCAAGCGTACAAAACGAATTTCTAATTTTAAAAACGAAATGTACTTAAAATGTTAATCATAACTACTGCATATTTCATATTACAACGTGGCATTTTACATTAATATCAAATCAACGTTAAAACCATCGATTTCAGTGACTCAACTAATCTCCGTTGATTTTTAATAGAGGAGTGTCAGTATTTAATAACATTAAAAAAAAATAAAAACAGACGTGGCGTATACACTCGGTCACCCACCCCTCTATAATGATTGTGCAAATTCAATATGGTCCCAGGGTCGAGACACTATCTGGTACACAGTGTATACTAATATTATTTTATTATTTATACACATGTATATTTTAACCCCGACTGGACACCAATTCAAATCGTGTTGCCAAACAAACCAAAATATGTCATAATTTTTTTTTATTTTATTACCGGCGGTTTGGTGTAAAACATACACTACTACCAACATCAACCTAACTATCCTTTCACATATGCTACATATATAATTTTGTTTAGTAACGCCCCTTAGGGTAATCAACTAGAAAGGTTACTTCACACCCTCGATTTAGAAAATAGCTCAACGACAACAATTATTACAAATCAATAAGCAAAATAGTTGCAATATACACACAAAAATTACACTCGACAAATATTTGATTGGAATTGTGTAAAATGACTTAAAAACGATACTATATATGTACCACAATATAATCATAGATTTTTTTAGAAACTTTCATTGGCTGTCAATTATTTCATTAATACACCTTAAGCCATGTATACGACTCGACCGAATTGTTAAATTATATAACTGATAATTATAATATAAATTTAACAATAATTCACAAAAATGAATAATATATAATTGATAAAAGTTCATAATCCAACAAAAAAATAAAAGACAGTGATTATTAGAATAGAAATAATAGGTTTCATTTAATAGCATATATAGTGAAAATTGTATACGCAAAATAGTATGTATACAATGCTTTAAACTCTTTAGCTAAATTCAACAACCATAGAATAGTATAGACTATGTAGTCTATTCTGCGAACAGCAAAAAAAAAAAAACTTATTTACGTATCTAAATATACAAAAAGTGCTTAAAAATACTACGTGCACGAAAGGCTTTAAAATGAATTAATTATGATTCTTGACAGTTTGATATGATGATAACAATTTATTTTTATTCAAAGTAATATTTTATATGATAAATAATTTACGTAAATTAAAACCTGGATGTCTAATTATGATAATATATATAGTATGTGTTTTTTAATACGTGCGCTTGGATAAACATAGAGTTAGTTTTCGTGTTTAATACACAGTATCTACGGCTACCTATTTAAATTAGGGTCAGTGGTATAGAACTGTATAGTTCACATTTTAAGCTTAAACTGTCACATGATGTCCATTTTTACGCGTAATGATTTCTTACGATATTCAGTGTAAACCGATAACTATATTTATTTATTATAAACAGGCAACACATGTGTATTAACACTAGGTTAACTCAAATTTAAATTTTTCTTAATTAAATTAATAAATAATATAGATTTCAATAGATAAAAAAATCATTTTTAATTTAAAGAATGAAATAAATGAATAAATTATTAGACTTGACTGCACATGGAGTTCTACTTAAATTATTATCTTAAAAATATATAATAAATCTCTAAAATATATTGGATACATAATAACAAAAAATAAATAAATAAAAATATTGTCTATGTATAATTAATAACCACCACTATAAAGGATGTTAAAATTTTTAAATACTAAAAATAAATACATCAGTCAAAAAGATACAACAAAATATTATTTATATTTGTAATGGAAAAAATATTATCATATATTTATAATGTACGTACAGACAAGAATATAAAATATTCTATTTAATGCATTTCAAAGTTCTGACACATACATAACTAAAAAGTTGTAGGCACAACTACTTCCATTTACATTAGTACCTACTCATCTATAATTTAACGGTAATAATCGAAGTATTTAAGGTTAATATAAGATTATAGGTATGAAAATATAGATTTTAAAACATGGTCGATGTTTATAACTATGCAATATATATCATTCGATAAGTTACAATTAACTTTTAAAAACTATCAGTCGAATTGAGGGGGAAAAAAAGTAAAAAAAAATGTATAAAAGTAGTGAGAGAAAGTTATAAAATAAAAGGAATGAATAAACATAAATGAATTGAGAAAAAAAAGAAGAAAAATTATTAAAGCTTGTAAGAAAAAAATTTGCTGAAACATTTTAAATTAAATAAATATAAAAATGTATGATAATTTGGCATATTTTACTATTTTTTTCACAGAATTCCCAATTTCGTTTATATATACGGGTAAAAAAAAACTTTTTCTCGCGTACAAAATTAAGTCGCACATAATCGTTATTCAACCAAAACAAGATACGGGAGCACGTATTATCATCGTAATACGCGTGTTATCGGAGGAGAGCACCGTCATCGTCGCATAGTTTTCGTCATATTCAACGAAACTCCTAACCAACAACCCTTTGTCTCGGTCCACTCACGCAGTTCATATAAAATAGTAACCGTATCGATGGAAATTATATTATTGTTGTATTGACGCGTGGTGGTGGTAAATAATAAAACATATGGGTTTTACCGAGTCGCGAGCGCGATACAACCTTAACAGTAAACCTATACCTTATACCTAACTTCACGAAAGAACGGACGGGGGTGTTCTGAGTTTAAGAACGCGTGATAAACCAAGCGAACGCGGCCGATTGCCAAATACGTCGAATACCCTAGCGTAGTTGGCGTTATCGCGAGACTACCACCGCCGCCGCCTTTCACACCTGGACGAGCGCGAGCAGCTGCCGCCACCGCACCACGTCTTCCTTGTTGTTATCAGCCGCATCCTTGCTCTTCCCCTCTTTTTCACGCTCCTGCCCCCACTCGTCGATGCGTCACTCTGGGCGCCACGCACTACACCCAACACCACCGTCGTCGTGTCGTAAATTAATCCTACTTGGATAAGACCATCACGTATTCCGACGCTATCAATATATCCCCATACAGTTACTGTATTATTTTTATATTATTATGTAAACCGTACACATACATATTTAATATTGTATACAAGCGCGCGCGTATGGATTAAGGTTAAAATGCTATAAATCACGTGTTTTTCAGATAAACTACTGATACGAACACATTTCACACGAAACCTAAAAGATTTCACGCCGGAGGAAGATAATTTCTTTTATCCTCCCTCTCCCCACCAATCAAGGTCGTATTCATTCGATTCGCGTGTTTGCGTGTAGTATAAAACAGTAGCCAAATAGATCTTTATCAGTGAAATTACGGCCGTCACACGTTTGCAAATGTTTACAATAAATGAATAATTCAACAACTTTTTCCGAAAACAACTTAATATGTACATTTTAGTTGTTAGATTTAACCGGTAACGGACAAGAGGAAATGTGCACTAACAACTTATTGAACTACCTACCAGTTGTATTTTGGTTCGTAATAGTAAGGCAGTAAAAACATAATACTATTAGATGTATACATATATTATATATTAAACTCCTTGTCGAAATGAAATAGTTTTTTATTATTATTATTATTATTATTTTATTATTAATTTCCATTTGGTTCATTATAATCTATAATATTGATTATATACAAAACAATTAAATATTTCAAATATAATTATTATATTTATCTGGCATAAACCTCATAATAGTCTTCAACTCGTTATGTCGGTGATATACGATTGCGTACGATTGTCCCTTTTAGTAAAACGATTGCGGTCGTTTTTACGATTGCATACGATTTCTCTGCCTAGGCCTTAAAAACATTACGATTGAGTACGAAAATGAGTGCAACATTGCCAACATGTACTATTAAATTAAATTAAAAATAATAATAATATAATTTAAAAAAATCATTATTATAATATTATAATCAATTAAAAACAATATAAGATATTTAGGTATAAAAAATACAATAAAAATTAGATGGAATAGCTTTAAATATATTTTTTTGTATAATGGATATTTTTATATTGATTTCAGCCTGCATTTCTTTCAATACCTCAAGCACAAAGTATATTGGTGGATGTGCGGTATAGAATTGAGCGTTAAAAGTTCTGTGGAAACTCTCTGGACCATTTGTTGTTCAGACATTAAAATACGTAAAAATTACAGAATTAATAATTATTTAAATATTTTATGACACTTTATTTTTATGTATCAGAACATAAACTTTAAAGTTCTATTGTACAAGAATTCTTTAAAATTTTTCTTATAATTTATAAAACTATGGTACCTTTTATTTATTAAAGGTTCTTCAGCCCATATATTAGTTGGAAATATACAATTTGGTTGTATATAATTGTTATATAAAAATTTATAAATTATATTACAAATTTCACGATTTTGAACAACGGCAACATTGCACTAAGTATTGGTAGGTAGAATGTACGCTATCGTAATATTGAAAAAGGTCCATACGGAATGGTATCATACACAATCGTAACGCACCCCGTTATGTAATTTTAAAATTAATATATCATGACCAGGACTCATAACTTCTAGCATTTGCATTTTTTTTTTTTTTTTTTTTTTTTTTTTTTTTTTTTTTTTTTTTTTTTGAGAGGTCCTAAAGGTACCTATGTGAGCTATAAATTTGTTTCAGGTAACCAAGAAGCTACATACGAAATTTTATATTGCATATTTTTGAATATTTCGAAGTATAAGTGCTATTTTGCTTATTTTTGGATTTTTGCATGATTTTATCATTGATTTTTTTAATTTTTTTTTAGTAGCCTAAAACATTTTTTTTAAAAATAACAAGTAATTATAGTCATATGAATTGTTCATATTAGTAATTAATTCGTGTTAATTAATTTTTCTTCTTATAAAACTTATATAATAATATCAGAAGAAATTATATATAACTATACGAGTTTAGGCGATGCTCTCGCTACGTAGCGAGAGTGTATGTCCGAAACTTCGTAATCCCATCGATAAGGAAACCATTATAATTGTATATAGTTGTAGCTTGTACTGTATTATTTTATTTTTATAGTTTCTAGGTATTCGGGTATTACGATATTATTTAGATATTCCAATATCATCATTCTCAGATTATTTACAGATTATTTTTCATTAACATTTTGCAGTCGTTTCCAATTTTTCGTACTGTATGCATGCTAGTTCGTTTCGTGAATTCAGTATCTAAATTGTTTTTTCAATATTAGAAGCTAAAATAATAAAATAATATAATAAATAATAATAATAAAATAATAATTTTTGTATGCAAACGTTTTTTTTGTATTTTAGTATTTTTAGTGCATATTTAAGCGTTAATATGAATACTTTTTAGAGCATATTTAAGCTCTTAAAAAAAACTTTTTTAGAGCTATAAGTTATGAGCCCTGATCATGACATAAGAATAATTGTTTTAATAGTTTAACCTTAAGCCTCAAACAGAGAATATTTTCGTTTTTCAATATTAATAAAAATAAAAAAGAACCAAGAACCAAAAGTTTAAAAAATTAGTAAGAATTAAATGTTATGAAATACACTTTCAATTGAAATAAGTTCATAAAAAAAACCTTAACTATGATATTTCCTCGTTATGTTAGCCAAGTTTAATGATGTCGAATTAAGTCGATGGCTTGCGCAAAACAATGATTGGAAAATCTAGTACCATATCAGGTTCAATAATCTATACACGCGCCCCCAACTTTTTAATAGCTTTTCACACGAATATATCCAAAATATTTGGCATCATATTTAATGGATTTTCGGTTATTTTCTAAAAAAAAATAGAATGATTATTTTCAACTCAGGACATTCGTTGTTTTTGATTTTTAATCGTATTATATAATCACAATGATAATATTACAATCATATACTAAAAACACTCACACCAAAACTATAACTTGTATGGCTAAAATAAACTGAATTCAATAAACAATAACTTGTCACTCGTTTAATGAATCCCCAATGTTTGTGTGGAGGATACCACAAGTTAATATATCAAGTTGCATACTGATTTGTTTGTAATTAAATATTATTTAAAATATTATTTATATGCTAGTCATTGGTAAATTACGTAATACATAAATGCAATAATTTACACCACGAATATGAATGCCGAAATTTATATAGACTTTATAAAAATACATTATACAATACAATTATACAATTTAAAAATGACGACGATATCAATCCAGCAGTAAAATAATAATTAATAATTCAATGTGATAGGAAATCGAAAATTTAGCGCATAAAGCGAATTTTGGTGTTTGCAAAAACGAAACTAAAGAATTTTATTCAAGAGAGTCGGTATAATTTCTTTTTTAGCACCTGCTTAACCTCCCACTACTAACACTACTACCACTACGACCGTATGCTCCAAGTTATACCCGGGCGATCTAACGGAGCACTATAAAGATATAGAAAATTCTAGATTACTAGGGATAAAAAAGGGTAAAAGAAAAACAACCATAAACTACTACCAAGAATACCTATACAATATTTAACAGTCTAGAATTTTTCATGACATTATTCCTATACATAGAATTTAGTGAATTTATATATATATATACACACAATAATTATACGTTAACCACTTAATCGTGACATGTAAATAAATTTACACAATTTTTCACTTACAGTTACTCAATGGGTCAATAATATTCATAAAATAAATGAGTGAACAATATGCTCAACTCAACAAAATTGTGCGTAAGATGGGTACTTTTCTGTTATCCCTACTACCGCTCGATGCCACGACTCTCAATTCTGTTATCTCGATTACCGGTGCGTCTTAGATGGACGCGATTTTATAAATAAATTATAAATACATACTTGGTGAGAGGTTTAATTGCACTATATTTGTTGGTATTCGAAAATAATATATTTTATTATTTACATGAAACTAAACCTCAACGTCTTCAACAACGTCCATGCTAAATTAATTAGGTAATAGGTATAAAATAGTAAAATAAAAACAATATATATTTAGAATAAACCAAATTTGAAATGGTATTTTTAACAGCATTCGATTGACCAGTGTAAATTGAACATGTTATCATGTGCCACTTAATACGCCAGTGTAGAACAATAGCTAGGTACACCCGTGGGGTGTGATATCACTACACAAGTGTAGTGTAATTAATTAAATAGATGGAAAACGCTATTATATAAATGGCAATTCACGACGTGTATTATCTATTAAAATACGGAACTATCTGGATAGTACTATAGTAGTCGAGATAACAGAATAGAGTAGTCGCGGTAGTAGGGATAACAGAAAAGTACCGAAAGATGTATACTAACCAGAATCCTAGTCTTATTAAATAATTCCCAACTGTTTAAAAATTAGATACTATAAAAAGGCAATAATGATTAATTATGAACATATCATATTTCTTAATAAATAATTCTCAATAAATTAATTATTATGTAAATTGACTATAATTGACTAATTGACTGATTCCATAGGACTACTGGCCTATACAGATAATCTAGTGGTCATGGAGGAATCACAAGATGGATTAAAATCTTTATTATATCGACTGGAGAAAGCAGCACTAAAAGTTGAACTTCATATTAATGAGGACAAAACGGAAAACATGGTCGTAGGAAGAAGAAACACGATTGGATTATACCCATCTCTTAATGTCAATAACCGAAATTTCAAAAGAACAAAACTATTCAAATACCTAGGATCTATAGTATAGATTTTATACTGTCGAAAAAAAATTAAATTGAAAAAAAATATAAATAGAGGCAAAAATTCAGCTAGGAAATAAATGCTTTTATAGTGTTACGAAATTACTAGGATTGTAGTGATCACTTTCAAATAAGTTAAAACTACAATTGTACATAACATTAATACGACCCGTAATTACTTATGAAGCTGAAACATAGCCACCAAGAATAAACATTGGAAGAAAATTCGCAGTGTTGGAAAGAAAAATTGTGCGAAACTTTTTTGGACCTGTAAATGATAGGTGGAAAGTGAAAAATAAGAAGAAAAAACAAAGAATTAGAAACGTTCTACCATAAACCCAGTATACTGGAAACGGTCAATAAAAAAATATTACAATGGGATGGGTATGTTCGGCGTAGCCAAAACCCACTCTTACGCATTGTAATCAAAAAAAAAATCCTACTGAGAAAAGACCGTTGGGAAGACCATGTCTGAGGTGGGAGGACATAGTTAGGGATAATATGAAAGCTTTAGAAGATATGGACTGGAGACTACAGACATCGGATAGGGAAAACTGGAGGCAAAGATGTATGTCGGGATGGTCCTAGTGGCCGAGATCACCAGAGAAGAAAAAATGAGGTAAATAGACTAAGCTAATGTAACATAGTCTGGGAGTGACCAGGTAAATGTAAGATATTGACAGAGAAAGTTTTCTAGTCCTTTTAAAAATATTCAACCGTAGCTCGAGAGCATAAAAGAAAATCTATTGGTTCAGATAGTTATTAAAGTTTAATACATAAATATAACTTACTCGCATGGATTTCTATATGAAAATACAGAGTTTGGCTACCTAGGATGGTTATCGTGGACCAACTACCGTATCTTACAAATTTAACATAGGCTTAAACATAAGTCTTACAATAGTGATACCATATATATTTCCTAGTGAGAGCATAGTTTTTACTCAGCAAATATACATATTATGTGTGTAGACTAATAATGATGAAACAATTATTACAATAAGAAAACAAAATGTATATATTATGTTGTATGTACTCGTATATTAATTTAAAAATAAATATAATACACTACTGCAAGATAAAAAAATAATAGAAGATGTTGACTAAGTTCCTGAAACAATATTTTACTCGGTATTAAGGAATATTTCTACTTTACATTTAGAATTTAAAATTCATCTATTAAATAGATAAAAAAAAAAAAAAAGTAATGAATCATTGAAAATATTTGGTTATTCAAAAAAAGGAATGTCAAATTAATAGTAAACTTAGCGCATGACAAATAAAATGAAATGTATCGTCTGTTGACAACCATTTTATATTTAAAGGTCTGCTACATAAGAAATTTATCTTACTACAATAGCCAAATACAAAGTAGAATACAAGGTAATATAAGGTGACATGTCAATTGGTTCAACAGAAAAGTTTTCCTTTCTCAAAAAAAAATTATTGTGTGTACTGTGACAACAATTTTAAGTTTCCATGTGTTCATAGACTCGATGAAACTTTTCATTCAAAAAAAAAAAAAAAAAAACTTTAAAAAAATTGTTTCAATTTTTAAATTATTTTTCTAACAATTATTAAACAGTAAATATCGCAAAATATTTTTTTGGTAACTCGCTGTTATCAAAAAAGTTTTAAAATATGTCAAATTTTAGTACAATAAATAAATATTATAAACATATAACAATTAGTACACAGAATACTAAAAGCCGATAAGATACTGAAATACGAGTTCGAATATTTTTAGTTGATTTGCCCTTATGTAATATATTAATCCTATAGATAATCATAACTTAGAATGAAGTAAACTTTAAGGAAGTTTAAGAATGAATTTTTTACAATCTTACTGTTTGTAACAAAGGGAAATTTTTATATATTATTGAATTCTAAACACAATATTACATGTATTTTGAATAGAGTCAAATTTGTAAATTCATAGTTGAAAAAAATGTAGTTTCAATTGACATACATTTAAATTTACATGTACCTATTCATAAGAAAAAATATTATGTTAATGAGAAAAGCAATCACATATTTTTAACCATTAGATATTAAATATTTCCCAGAAATATATTATCATCTCGACATTTAGAGTCCTAAATAATATCAGTGGCGTAGCAAGGGTATGGCGAACTGTGCCTACGCCAGGGGCGCAAATTGCAAAGGGGCGCAAAATTGTGCATAAGTCGTATTTTTTTCCTACAGTCAAATCGAAATTTTCCCATTATACTTTTTGAAATACGTAGATGTTGTCTATTTGTACACACTACATGTGAATTTAATGCTGAAATTATTAAAATGGCACAAGAGCATTTAAATAAAAAATTTTTAAAGAAGAAATGATCGATGAATTTACTAGCCATAGAGCGAGAAACGCAAATCTTCAAAGTTGTAAATTAACACTGTAATAATAACTTATAAATATTGTGTACTTAGAAAAATTAGCAAAATTAAAGGTTAAAAAAATATCATAACGTCAAATTATAATTAGTTAATAAACTTTATTTCTAAGTTTGTCAGGGGCACTAGCGAGTCTTCCTATACCGCTGAATAATATAAAATAATATAGATTAGTTAGCTAATTTTTTGAAAATAGTTTAACAATATGATTAATGTAAATTTAATTTTATATTGTTTTTATCAATTTACTATTGTAAAAGTCTTAAAATATTAACTTTAAACAATTCTAGTTGAATATTTCCTTGAGGTAAAGTATCAAACTTTTCAAATTTCCTGAAATGATAAAAAAACTTTTCATATATATATATATATATATATACTAGCTGTCCCGACACGGCGTTGCCCGCGTATTAGTTGGTTTTTTAGCATTTTCGTAGGCCATGTATTAGTGTTATTATGTATGAGAAAATTTAAAAGTAATAGGTAAAGTATCTAAAAGTTGAAATTAAGTACAAACCAAAATATATATTTTCTGAATTTACATTTTATTCATCTTATATTAAATTATTGTTTGTAATCAGTGACCTACTTACAAAAAATACTATATACATTAAAAACATACAAAAATAAATTAAATTATTAAAACTAAAAATTATCTAAGTACTACTTTGTGTACAACATTCCTGGTTAATCTGTCTTTATTAAAACTAAAAATTATCTAAGTACTACTTTGTGTACAACATTCCTGGTTAACCTGTCTTTCGCTAACACGAAGAGATTTGATGGTTTTTCTACACGTGAGCAGGCAACATATAGCTGTCCATGTGAGAAACATGTGTTTTCCAAATCCAAACCGTCATTTGGATTTTGAACGTAGTTACAAAATTATTTCCATCAGATGTGAAGTCGCAAATTTTAGTTGCGCCAAAGGACGTCATTTGGAAGCAAGAATTGAATTTGCGTGTCTTACGTAAAAATAATTTCGAATCGTCTGATTCGCCAGCAAGAAATGATTTTAAAGGTTCCGGTGGAATAGGAAGAGGTGCCAGTACAACTTTTCCAGATGCACAACACATACCAATCGTTTCATTGCGGAATTTTAACGCTTGACAATATTGGCATATTTTATCCATTGCACCAATTATAATTTTAGTATGTGCAGAGTAATTGATATCTGGCATAAGCGTGCACAGAATTCCTGGCAGGATAGTCATATTTAACACATTACACACACATATACATATTACGTATATATTCATAGTCACATCTAAGTTATAAAATGACTATCAATTATCATAATAATAAGTAATAATATTGAATATTGTGAGAGGAAAGTTCGCAGAGTAGTCAAGTGCCTACCATGACTATCCCGTGCGCACGCTTATGATATCTGGTGCATATTCGAACGCAAGGTGAACGAATGATGCACGTGTTAATGCACGGTTGGTTTGTTGTCGCTCTCTGTCAAGTTCTCTAAATGTGGCTATGTGCCGTTCTTGCGCCGATCTTGTTCTCAATATATTTTGTCGTAGACGTTCATCACGCTGTTCTCGAGACTCTTGTCTGCGAATTTCTGCTGTTCTGATTTGTTGAGCTGCGTTTCTTGCTGCAATTTGATCTTCCGATTCATGAGCTCTATTAGCACGCATACGTCGTGCATTTTTACTATACTGATTGTGTAGGTTAGATTTCCGCGGCATTATACTAAATTTAAAAAAAATTAAAGAATATTCAATACTGAACACTGCACAATAATAACACAATACCAAGTATTTATGGTTAGTGTGTAGGTAAAGTAAAATACGAAAACACTAAACCGGTACAAATTAAACTGTATAAATAAAAATAACAAACAAAACTCGAGACGGCGCGATTAACTTCAAGCCAAACCAAAATATGAGAATGAGGTAAACCTCGCTTTTGCCACTCAATAGAATACAGCCAGCAACTTGTGTTACCAAAAACTGAATATTTTACGATTAAATTAATTAAAGATTTTAACTTTTGTTTAAACACACGTGTAACGATATCGTGACGATGTATTGATTGTTGGCCTGGTAATAACAAACTTTTTATTTCTTCCCAATTTTGATTACACGTAAATGTAACAAACAAATCATGTCGACCGTAATGACATACATAAGTCATCGCATCTTGTATGTATTCCTGCATGCTCCGTGGACTGCCGATGTAGCTTGAAGGTAAAATACATGCAGTTCCGATGTCATTGGCGTTTAAATTTTCATCGATGTTTCCGGTGATAGAAATACACCGAAATACACCATGCAATTATACACATTTATTAAAAAGTTAATTAAAATATTTAAAATATTAAAAAATTTGAAAAAAAAACTATCCTATATTTTAAGTTGGACCAAATTACACACGGTGTAAAAAATTTCATCAAAATCGGTCCAGTAGTTTCGGAGATTATCGCGAACATACATCGTGACACGAAATTATATATATATATATATATATATATATGAATATCTGTAAAATAAAAAATCAAGCGTACTACGATAATTTTTTCTATTTTTCTTTATAATACATCTCTGATATGCAAAATTATTACAAATTCAATCTGACATATATCACCAAATATAGTTAATATAGTAAATAGAGCAAATATATTAAATATTTAAAAGACATAGTTGTAAAACTAAGATATTAAAACATCTTGGGCCCAAACAGAAAAAAAGAAAAGTTTAGAATTATGTACTTTTTAGTTTCTTCACGTGCAATGAACCTAGATAACAAGAAAAATATATATCACGCATACTGTATGTATAACACACACACATACACCATATCGGGTGGATGTAGAATAAGAGTTGTGGCATTACAGGTGAATTGCAAGTGTTGTAAATAAATAAAATATCGCACACTGGATACCATGATAGAAATGCACTTTTTAAGATCCACATAGCGGATGGTGTACGTGTACATTGGAAACCAGAAAACCACCTTCTGAATTAAACATTCAAAGAGACTTTTTGTTGATATTAAGATACAAATTTGAAGAAGGTCAGAATGAGTGAGTGCATGTGTGTGTGATGTGTGTATATATGTATGCGAAGAGAGAGAGTGACCATATGGAATAAAATCATTTACATAAATAATATTCTTTGATTTCACAATCGTTTGCCTTTCGTTGACTCATTACTACATTAATTCAAATGAAAACTGCAGTTTATACGAGCACATCAAGTAGAGGACAGAAGACACCTCTTCTTAAACTGTGACGAGTATTCATTATTTCACTAACTCAACCATTATGTGTATTTGATCAGGAACATTTTCGACTAACGTTGTGGAAATCACCGTTAACATAATAAATTCGAATCCGCTTGTTAATCAAAACCACAACGTTAACTCTACTCCACTACAACCATCAAACAATGATACTTAGACGTCTCGAATTCGGATTTGGGTAAACATAATTAACCAAACGAAAGGGAGAGATAAATGAGTGAACCAACTCCCCACATTGATGATAAAACAACTTAAATAGTATTTAATGTTATTAATAATAGAAGTATAATTAATCAGTTATTATTATGATATGTACCTGTAATATTTAAAACATGGCATATATAATGAAAATCAAATACATTACTTATTTACATTGTCTTAAAGCAATTTATTCTTAAAAACTCGTATTAAATTAAAAAAATTGAATGTAAATACTATGGAATATTAATATGCGTTACAGGCATTTTCTATTTTTTATCTAATCATAGTCAAACAAAATAAAAAAAAAAGTTAAATTTATCGTTCTCGAATTTCCAATTCCGCAGACATTATTTACTTGATTATAATTCTAAAAAAAAAGCAATAATACCCTTATAAATTTTCTTAAAAGGGCCATTATCGATGTACTTGGGTGCTCAATATATTCTTCAGAATTTATGGCATTTTCATGATATTTATTGAACTACTTATCGATGCTTTTATAATTTAATGATAATATAATAAACAATTGTAAGCTTATATTACACGAATAGAGCTACTTATCGGTATAATATGACCCATTCAAACGATCAATATCTATTATATACATATTAAACACTAAACTAATAATCAATACTCTATATTTAAATAGCATGTTCATTACACAGAATTTAAAAAATATCTCTCTCGAAATTGGATACGCGGTCTCCACTCTTCCCTGTTACCAATCTAACCACTTTAGTTCGATGTAGTTTGACAGTGCAGCATCTGAGAACAATTACTCGACAAAAGAAGTTCTCGGACGTTCTCGGTCTCTCTTACCTACACTTTTCCCTTTTATTATTTTATAAACTAGTTTGTTTTCGTTTTCGTGCCTCAATATGTGATCAATTTATCTGCGTTCATTTAATTTACTGAATACTGAGTATAGTAATTATTTCTATAGTAAAAACTATAAAAATTATTATTTGAATGATATAATATAATAAAAAATTCGATAGAAATTACAGTCTTTTTGCAGTCGATATGTATTATTATAAATAATAATAATTAAAATTAAACTTATAAGCTTATAGTTCACGTTTTTTCTTTTTTTAATTTTATATCATCATTCTATAACAATGGTATTTATGTAATTGTTAAAAAGTGTAGGTTCTAAGAATAATAATAAGTATAAAATAAATTATTTAATATGCGGAATACATGAACATTTTTTTGTAATTTTATTACAAATATCCCTAGTAGTCGTGCATAACATTTATGCAACGATGGTGAAGCTATTTATGCACTAAAAGTAGAAATCCTTACCAGTTGCATGCATAATGTAAAGACTTTTACCTTTTCAACGGATAATTTTCACTATGGATTAACATATAACCATGCGTTAAGCTTACCTGAAACAAAAAGCACAATATAATTAAATATGCAATGATATTAATGAAGTTCAGATTTTCATATGTAAAATCTGATAAATTTATCATTAAATAAAATTATAAAAACTATGTAGGAAATAGAAAACCACTTTATAATACCAATATATTATTGTGAATGCGTGTAAGTGTGTGTTTGTATTTATACTAAACACAACATAAATATATTAAACAAATCCTTTGTTGAAAAATCTAAAATCAAAATTACAATAGCTAAAATTAAAGTGAATATTATTATTATTATTATTATTATTATTATCGTTTATTTTTTCAGAAATATACCAAAAATATACCACTAAACAGGTTCATGTAATATAAAATAAATATTAAATATATTAATATAATATTAATTTGTAAACGAACAATGTATCTATTTTATAATTAATTATTTACTTATTATTTCTATACATTTAAATTAAAATATAATAGTATAATATTTACAGTAATATTATACAATAATATGTAATAATAATGAGTACCTTATATTTGAGCATACATAGATATGATTAGTAAATACAATTAAATAAAAATATAACCTCAACATTTTATAATTTACTAATTATCAATAGGTTTACTTAATTGTGTATACACACACATATTATGTACAATATATGTGTAATAAACACATACAATTAATTAGACATAACTATAGTATTATTAAATAAATGAATGAAAAAACGTAATATTATATAAAAAAAAAATAAGACAATTAATAGTGGTTTTATAATTTCGTAATAAGAAACAGACTACAACAAAAAAACAAATAAAATAACTTTTTTGCTTCTTTCTCAGTAGCAACAAATTTAAATTTAAATCTCGAATATCATAATCATGACACGATATTATCGTTATTTTATACCCATCTTAAAGCGAAAACCAATTAAAATATATTTTGTAGTTTTATATTTCATTAGGTGATGACCAAGATGAAAAAATATAGTAAGGTAGTAGAAATAATATTGAAGAATGGTAACGAAACTGATTGAAATTTATGGATACCTGGATAAAGATGACAGGTTTATTACTAATAATGTGGTAAATGTAATTATTATAGCGATTTTCTCATCCACCACTGAACAGCTTTGGTTGCGGACAACACTAATAACAAATTTAAGTTAGAAAGCATGTGTTTGTATGTGTGAGTGTGTGTGTGTATGTAAAAATAAAAATACACGTGTATGTAAATTATGAGAAACCAAAACATAATGATTTTTCATTTTTTGAAAGGTTCTTCCTCCACGTCGTTTTATATCGGTAGCAACAATTTCTTTTCATCTATCCACACGGGAGGCTCACGTTCATATTTGATGACGGCAGTCCATAGCTTTTCTATGCTCCATCACCCGCCAACATTATCCCACAGCGGTACAGCGTACCCCTATAGCCGTTTCTATTCTTATTCAACCATCTATACGGCCATTGCAATGAGTTGACGTATTAAATTGTGTATAATATGGTCATTGGGTAGATAGGCTCGGTTAGTGGTGAGGTAGTAGAGTGCAGACAGTAATCTCATGTCCCAAATGGCCAACGAATATGATCCGAGGGATAGGATATGGTAGCTGTGGTGGTATATATATTTTTTTTAATTTACCGCGACTCCGTGAGAAGAATACCTAACAACTGGCATAATAGTACTCCAGGCGCTTAAAAACTTGACATACACTCGGGTGTTTTTTTATTTTTTATAGTAAAAATAATAATTGTTATGCACAACGATAACCAGAGGGTACAGCCGCATCACGTCATCGCTGTTGTGAATACCACAAAAAAAAAAACCTTAACAGAGATATCGTTACGATCAGAAATCCATCACGTTTACTATACCTTGGTAACGTTATAGAGGGGATTTGACTTTGTATTGTAGGTAATATATTCTGGTCACCCAGAGATGGATACGCGCCATTTATTATTGTATTCAACGTTTATATTTTTAATATAATTATTTTTATTATTGTTGTAATTGTTTTTGTTGTTATTATTCTTACTATTATTATTTTAATAATCCTTTTGTTTTATGTAAAATAACACAAACCTAACGGTTGGTAAAATCATAAAAAAAAAAGATTATAATAATAATAATAGTAATAGTAAATTTTGATACACCTCTGACGAGCTATGGATTTTAAATTAGTATGCTTTATGCGGAAGCACGAATGTGCCTGGCGGTCGGGTGATGACGAAGGCAACACACCCCCTTCATATACTACCGGCTATAGTGTAAAGACCAGAAGCTGTGCTCAGAGCTACCGCCAAACGTGACTGTACAACCCACGTCTCCGATACGCCGACTACGGTACCTTGCATATGTTATTTACCCATTTCCCCACAGCTGTAATTTACAGAATATTCCACACTCTCTCCAATTCAAAACAGAAAAATAATCTTTAACTACAACATGATAAATAATATATTGCAGTCTACGAAAAGGATTTAATAAAAACCTCGATTTTTTTTATTTTTATTGAAAATCGAAAAATAAACGTATACAACAGAATTGAACAATCAGTGATATTCATATATTATATACTAAAAGGCATAAATCACTCGAAACGTTAATTTGTTCAAATTTTATCAAATATACAAAACACAGATTGACATAATAGTTTTTATAATGTACACTGAAATATAATAATTGCACACTACTATTATCAGAACATTTATAAGATCATTGAATTCTGTACCACCATTCGGTTTGAAAATATTATTTTTAAAAAGGAAATATAATGGCTAAAATAACTATATTCATCATCTACAGTTGGTGATATAATTAATGATTAATAATAAATTTAAAATAAAACATATTAATAATATTAGTAGTAGCAATAATAATAATAATAATTGGAAAAATAAATTGGAATTTGTATCCATATTAAAATAATTTCCGAAATATAAAGCGAAAATGGTTTTCTCCAAAATGATTTAAATGATTAAATAAAAGCTATGGTTTCCAATTTCTACTATGAAAGTTATAGTTTTGATCCCAAATCAGAATGCTCATCTGTTCTTCATAAATTATAGATAAATTATTTTTCTTTGTATACATAGTAAAAGTGAATTTAACTTTTATAACACAACTCATAAATTTGTTACGTTACATTTTATAAAAACCAACGCGATAAGTAGTATTAATAACAATTTAAACATTATCACGCTCTGAAAATTATAATTGGGATGATATTGCTATGCAATTCACACATAATCAACGTTGATCAAAAATTCACAATCTATGAATGTGTATGTTTATGTATTTATATATATTATACACAGAAAAAATATTAATTTTTATTATGTTACCGCACCATCCTGCTACGACAGAAATAATAGTGTGCACATTGGTATATTGATATATTAGATTTTATTTTTACAATACTGCAATTTTTTGATCTAAACTCACCGGGACTCGCGCGTGTTTGCGTGTATGCCGTGCACGTGTTTGCGTATCTATATATAGTATTTTTTTTTGAGAATCGTCGAACTGTAGCAGTAATAGTCGTTTTAAAATTTAACAATCGCTTCGGCTAATTTGCCCTGCACTGAAAGCCTCGATAATTGGGGCGTTTCTATCTCTAACGCGCACGAATTAAACACGTTCGGATTACGTGACCGTCTGGCATTTTACAAACCACCCACGAAAGATTGTCACGATAGATGAAAACGGTAGTAGAGGAATCTGTGTTCGGTTACAGTCGCCTAGTGCACATTATATCCAATGAAGTACTAACGGGAGAAAATACTAGGGAAAATGCGTTTTCGGAGTACACATTTAAAAGGCATCAAATTTTTATTTTAAAAAAAAGTGATTGAAAACAATTTGGAAGACTTTATTACATAACAGTACTCTATACATATATATGCACTAAGAACAATGGGTTGTGCCTTATTTTTAATAAAATAAAATATATGCGTTGAAATAAGTAGAATTTTGGAAGTTGTTTAGTTAAACATTTATTTAAGAAATAAAAACGAATGATTATAATGGCGATTATTTTACCTAAAATAATAAATATTACATTTTTTAAAGGTTTTATAATTTAAAGATTATTTCTAAATAAATATATGTATTTAATAGTTTTGTTTGGATACTATAATTTATAATGTGACGTACTGTATCTATTAAATATTATACCATATATTAAATAAGTATCGGTTATAAATATACATTCTGTTTAAACAATGGTGACAATTTATCGGGAGGAGGAATGAGCGTAAAATGTCTAAACTGATTCTACAACTGAAAAATTAAACTAAACCAATACCACTGACAATCGAAGAATTTGAAATTCATTCACTTTCTTGATTGGAATACAAAGAGAATACAATTTTATAAAAATAAGTATAGTGATACATACTTTTTCTACCGACAGAAATCAATGACTAGCATAATATACGTATTTACTTAATTATTTTATTTTTGCATGAATAATATTTATGTCTTATAGATCATTTTAGTACAACTCGACATAGGTTAATTATCTTATATATAAATTATAAATGATTTAACAGTTTGCAAGAGAAATTGTACACAAAACGTGCGAATTATGATTATTACGAATATGGAATTTCAATTTATTGTATGTATAAAATACGTTTAGAAGCCGGAACCTTGGCACACTCGCAGAGTAGGCTTTTCTAAATTGTTTTATGGATTATAACAAGTATAAGTAAAATACTATAATCTTCTCGCGTCGTTACGAGAATCTTCGTTGCTATGATTATTTAATACGATGGTTTCTTGGTTGTTAGAAAACAAGAATCGAAATAAGTACTCCCGAATTTCGAATTTTTTTTTGACTTTTTTTTTTTCTCATACGCCTCAGAGAATTATACGAGAGAAGCAGGATATCCATGATGATTTTTACTGTGATAAATCAAAACAATATAATGAAGTCCCGCAAAAAAAAGGGCGCTATTATTATGTGACATTATCGTCATGATAATGAACGTCATGTTCATATTCATTTCCACCGACACCGAACGTTTTGGCGATCTGCTGAGCACGGTATAGACGTGACGGACACGAGGTCGATGACTGCGCGGGCGTCGGCTCCGAGCTGCGGACGTCGGCCGGCTGCCGACTGCCGACCCCGACCCCGACCCCGACCGGAGGGCTCGAACACCATCGTTGGAAGCGGACCGTTGCGTGGTATGCGACGTGCGTATCCGCACCAAGATTATAAAGTGGAGGCATGTGCACCGCGAAGCACAGCGACGACACGCGCCTGACGTGCTGCGCTTGCAACCGGCGGTTCTCAAACGTTCACGCAACGCTCGTGCACGAACGGGTATACCACGCGTGACCATCTCGCGTGCGAGCTGCTACCACGGCTGCCGCTCGTTGGCCGCCCACGTGGCCACGGCTCATCCAGCCTCGATGTCCGCGCTGTGCTGCGTCTGCGCCGTATACATGGGCGACGTGCCGTCGCTGGTCACTCAAATGCGCCACGTCCACTAGCTGGACATGATGGCGATGGGGTACGATTCGCGGTACGACTTGTGCGGCAAACGTTGCCGTGGTCCGAAGCGATTGCGGTCGCACAAGCGCGTGTACGACGTCCGGGTCACACGTGCTGTGCGACTTGTCGTCAGTGGTCCTCCAGTAGACGGCACGGACGATTTTTATTTTTTTCGACTTTTTTTCCACAGTTTTGTTCAAATTTTTTTCAACATTTCACTCAATTCTGATATTAAGTTCATGTATACATTTGTATACGCATGTAATATAATCATTTTATTTTGACGTTTTCATATGTTACACAGTAAACAATTTAAATTTTACGGTTTTTTCTTTTTTTACTTAACATTTGCAATTATCATCGTTGAAATTGTTTTTAAATTATGCGTTTGAAACTTAAAATTTAAAAAGCCGGGGAGGTCGAGTTGCGCAGGTGGACTGCACAGTTTTTCCGGGACGTGAAAGTGACAAGTTCACGCAAATTTCGAGGACTATATAGGCGGCCGGAAAAGAATCGAAATACGATTCGGGCATACCGAAGTGCATGTGCCCGTGTTTCGTGTTATCGTACGACCAGTGAAAATACAGTTTATAAATATTTGTTTGTATACATTTATTTTTTTTTATTATTATTATCTTAAACGTCATAAAAAAAAAAAACTAACCAGTTAACTATAGGTATTCTTGAAATCATTAACACAAATATTGAATAGTATTTAGTAGTGATGGGAATAATCGAATGGAATAATTTTTTTTTTTCGATTATTGAAATCATTCGAGTAATCATTCCCATCACTAATGGTACTTGTATATTTATATACTTAGTTGAAAATGTTATTTAATATAACATTTATTGAATATTGCATGTTACGTAATGTTATTTGTAGCGTCCTTAAAATGTTACTGATGATAACGTGCACGGATGTTAAGATAGAAAATTGTATTCAAATTACAATTAAAGCTTCTTCTCGGGACATGAGCAGTTCGTGTATACATTGCAATTACGCGAGGGTAACATTACAAGTTTCCCGATTTATGTTGTAAAATATCGCCTAAATATTCCATTTCACGTGTAAATATGTGAATTTATGAACGTGCGTGCGCGAGTGCAAATAAAACTTTTTCCCGCAAATACTTGTGTTCAGAGTACGCATTTCCATTTCGGCCACTCGACCTTTCGGCGTGATTTACCAAGATGTCCTCCGCGTGTGGTGTAAAAATACCCGCGGGGACGACGACCACATCGTAATCGTTGCGATGAGACGGGGCAAGAGGAATCGATCGTTGCCGCCGCACACTTGGCGCACCGCCAACACAAACCAACACTCTCGAGTCGGAAGGGCACCAATTAGCTACCGCATCTATCACCCTCACCCTCGTCGCTACGCTACCGCCGCCAACCTGAGCGGAGGAAAGTACTACTGATCGAATTGATGTGACCAGTTTAAACCATGCGGAATAAGAAATACCAGGACAACGAAAAAAAAATATCTTGCGAAGGATACGAAATGGAAACAAAATATACGGCGGCGGTTATAGCTGGTTAACAAATGCCCAGCAAAGGTTCGGTAACATCACATAGGAACGGATTCTATGCGTGGTAATGTATTTATATTTATATAATGTTAAAGACATGGAGGATAAGAACTGTTTACAGAACGCGCAATGTTATTACAGTTATTTCTGTTCTAAGAATTTTGGCTAAATGTGCAAACATTCCATAATAATACATCATTCCATGTTTCCATTATTAAATCAAATGCTATTATTCATTAGTGTTATTATTTTAAGACTGAATAATTACATGTGAAATTAATTCGATACGGCTAGTAACAAAAATTACGAAAATAATAATATTAGTTTGCACAGTTCGATCTTGATTCGTGTACTATTAGGTCATTATAACGTATATCTTTCGTGAAATACCTATTTAGATTTGTATTTTATTGCTATTGGTAACACTATGCAAGTTTACTATTCTAGATCAATCAATATGTTGAACTATAATATTATACAATATTAACTAAACAATTTTTAACGTTTAAGGTCCCTACAAACGGTTTTTTCTTCTTTCTTAATATTTGAAAACGTTGATTAATTAAACTTTTTCATCCACCTCGGTCAGACTCGACTGTTCCAGTAAAATTTGCTTTGAACAATATTTATATTTCGATTATAAATAAAAAGGTGGTAGAAAATGATTGTGAAAATTTTTTATTATAAGTTTGGAATATATTTAAAAATCTCTACTAACATTTTTGGGTTAGGTGAAAATATTTATTCTTAAGACTCAAAGTCACATAAGGTGAATAGTTTCGGATTACCTTCCTGATTGTCAATATCAATTGTTGGCACCCCTGCCACGTACCGACAGCTTGACAAATAATGATATATCATATGGTAATCGGTCACGTTTCATCGGCAAAATGAAAGTTTAGCGAAAAGAGATTGGATAGTGGTCGTATCAAAAATATGCGATTTTCGTCGGTATTTTTGTTTTTTTACGTTAAGACCTACCAGTTTAATAGTGAATTTTTTGTCTTACCAAGATCGGAGAAAAAATGTACATGAATAAAATTAAAACGCTATGTTTTGAACTGTTAATATAATTTATTAAACAAACTCACTACTTACATTAACTAAAGCAAAATAAATATTTCGAATAAAAATATACTTAAATGATCACACCTTTTCACATTTTATAAAAATACTTTCTACTATTTAGACACTTCAATATACTATTAAAAACTACATATTAAAATATTAAATGTCGAAAAAGACAAAACAAAAACTAATCACAATTTAAAAATTTAAAAAATACAAAATGTAGACAATAGAAATTAAACAAATAAAGACAGCGAAATTTGATCATCTACATCAGGAGTCAGCAATAGGCGGCCCGCGGGCTATGTCCGGCCCGCGGAAGGGAAATAACTGGACCGCCAAAAATTGTCTTAATTTTCCTATAATATATCCTATGTATCACTCCCCCTGCGTTCATAACAAAAATTAAACTAATATTGAAATCGATTTCATTAGGCGCTGAGGCAATAATAATGGTTTATAATTATCTGTATTCTGTGTTGTTGTTGAACGTGCCACAGTCACGGCTGCAGGCCGAGTCACTTGCATTCGCGTGTGTGTGTGTAAAATACAATATTCAGAGGCGATCTATTTTTATGATTTATTAGGAAATTACGATAGCGTTCATCGTATACCGCTGTTTATAATAATAGTCACAATAACAGAACACCTACATTGAACCTACTTCTTGAAACATAAATATTATTTAGTTCAATTTAATCGTTAACGCATTACGTTTGTCGTTCATCGAGAAATTATTATTATAATTATTCGTATTCGTAGTCCATCACGTACGTAGTGTTAAAACTTATTAATTTATAAATATTATTCGTGTGCAATTGAGTATGTTTTCCAAAAAACGTAAAGTTGATGATGAAAACAGAAAGTTTCTGGTTGAATGGACCGAACAATATTGTTTTACACTTCCAGTAAGACCTCGAGCCGTTCCAGTTTGTCTCATATGCAACAGTACAGTTGTTGTCGTTAAATGTGCTAATTTAAAGCCTCATTATGATACAATGTATAAAGATTTTGAAAAAAAATTTCCTCTTGACAGTGCAGCGCGTAAAAATAAGCTCCAAGCGTGTCTCTTGTCTTATAAAAATAGTACGACTATGTTAGTACAAAGTATGAGTGGACAAGAAAAGTCAGTAAAAGCAGCATTGCATGTTTGCTGAACGTTAAATAAGCACCAAAAACCATTTACAGACTCAGAAATTGTAAAAAGAGTGTAAGTTGGAAGTAACCACTGCACTTTTTGAAGAAAAAAAGGACATAATTAATGCTATTCAAAGTATTCCTCTATCAGCAAGAAGCCATACAAGAAGAACAGAACTATTGGCCGGTGACAACAAAAATAATTTAATTTACATTTTACAGATGGCTCCTTGCTACGCTATTGCAATTGATGAGTCATGTGATATTGTTGATTCCGAGCAGATGTCAATTTTTGTGCGCTTTTTAGACGTTGAAAGTAAAGTATTTAGAGACGAGTTGCTAGTATTATTGCCATTGAAATGCAAGACTCGTGGAGAAGATTTTATTAAAACTTTGACGACTTCATGACTAAATCAAATATTAGTTATAATAAAATTGTGTATATTTTAACCAATGGCGCACCGGCAATGGTTGGTAAAGAAAAGGGATTTGTTAAGAGAATCAAGGATAAGAATGCTGAAATACTTTCATATATTGATATGAAAGTATTTCAGCATTCTTATCCTTGATATAATTCATCAAACATCCCTGTGTGGCAAACTTAGTACAACACTGAAGGAAGTAATGGACATAATGATCAAATTGATTAATTTTTTGCGGTCCCGATCTGCTCTCCAGCACAGGCCGTTTAAAGATTTTTTATTTGAATGTGATTCAGTGTATTCGGATTTACGTCAATATAACAATGTCCGTTGGTTAAGTAAAGGCAAAATGATCGAACGTTTTTAGAGTATAAAAGAAGAAGTAATCACGTTCTTGGTAAACTTGGATTCAGTAGAATCAAAGCAGTATCATAAATTCTTAACAAATGAGAGCAATATGCTATCTGTGGTATTTTTAAAAGACATTCTTGGATATTTAAACAAGGGCAAAAAAAGTTAATTTGTGATCTGATATCAAGTGTATCTGCATTTCGACGAAAACTTGAAATCTTTGAAGAATATATGAAAAATCAAGATTTTTATTCATTTTCCAACAATCCTAGAATATAAAAAAACTTCCGATATAGACTGCAGTATGTTTTTAAGTTTTTTATCGGACCTTGGTGAAGAATTTGGTTAGAGATTCAAAGACTTTGCAGAAATTGGAAAACTGTCTCAATTTTTAAAAAATCCGTTTGAAGTTTCTCCGACTGGAGAATGGATTGACGTTGCTACAAAATTATTCAAACTTCCAAAATCTTCACTTCAAATGGAAATTAATGATTTTCAAGAAGATATCTCATCGCAAATGAATAAAACTTCGTCTACTGAAGATTTTTGGATAAAGCATGTCTTGGATAAATACATGAACTGTAAAACCCGTGCCATAAAATTAGCTACTATGTTTGGCTCCATTTATGTATGTGAAACTTCGTTTTCAAAAATGACGTTTTTAAAAAACCGAGACCGTTCAAGATTAACAGATCACCACCTTGAAAACACTTTACGCATCAGTTGTTCTCAAAGAATACCAGATTTTAAAAAATTGGCTCAAGAAAAGAAATGTCATTTTTCTCATTAAACTTAAGTATACAATTTTGTTATTATTAGTATGAGTGTATAATTACTTTATAAATAATTAAATACTTTGTCTTAAAATGTGTTTTTAATGCAAAAATAAGTACATTAATAATAAAATTAAGTTTAAGATTTTTTTGGCCCTCGAATTTTTTTTTTTTTTTTTAATATTTGAACCGCCATATAAATTAATTGCCGACCCCTGATCTACATAATAAAAACTGTGTGGCATATATTCTAGAGAACCTATACATTTTGGTACATTGTTGATTTTTGATATCCAAGTGATTTAGTGTATTTAATGTTTACATTTTTCAATGAAGTTCTACATCTACATTTTAGATGTTATATATAAATAAAGAGAAACGAAAATTTATTTATATACTTTCTATATTAAAATATATTCTATATCTATACAAAAAAATCTTTAACAAAAAAATGTTATAGGTATACAATATATTTAAATATTTAACAATAATATAATAACTAACATAAACAAGAAAATATTATAGTAGGTAGATGAATATTATCGTTTACACCGACAACGCTAGACAATAAATTAATATTATAATCTAATTGTGTTCACTATTTATACGGTTAAAAAACGTTTTGATATATTATTAGTAATCATCCTATTCAAAAACCGTATTATTCATCAATACGTCTTTAAAATGTGTCTTATGCTTTTTACCTGGCCAATCAATTATTCTCGAAGGACATAACGAACTAATAAATTCCACGTTTTAGTCTTTGCGTGACTAGGTACAATACCAAAACAAAGCACAACACAAAAACGCATTTTAATCATTGTCTATCACTATCTGATTACTAAAGTAATCGATAGATACGTGGCCAAAATAGTTTAATAGACACAATTATAATAATAGCGTGATACCAACCAATATGGTTATTAATGTAATTATTATTTATTTTATTGAATGGACAGAATAGTTTTCAAATGCATTCAATACAACAGTTCCAATGTAAAGCTCAAAAATTAAATCGAATAGTCCACCGTATAATATGCATACCGTTAATATAATGAGACTATTTTGTATGTTTTCAAGATGAAAATGTTTAACAACTAAATTAGCTGTCCGCAATATTCGTGCAAAATAAAAACAATAATTTAACGAATAACAATTCAAAATTCATCAAAAACATCAAAAACAAATTCTAAGCAATTATAATCCTTATTTAAAACGGGAAGTGTAGAATAAACATTGATGCAACGTTGTTAATTAAAACTGTTATTGTTTATTGTTGTAAACAGTGTTATTGATTTCTAGACGAAAGACTTGTATTGTCGTTTTCAATAAAAAAATAAACAAATTTAAAAAAAAATAAAAGCATATAATAATAATAACAATAATAAAAATTAGGTACCTCCTATACAGTTCGAAACAATTATTACAAAATTAATAATTATTAATACAACGAAACCGGGTTAGGGGAAACAACACGGTTTAAAAGGTAACCGAAAACGAAATAAAAGGTGTGTATATTTTATTAATTTAAGTGGTCCACGCAACAATAATAATCGTCCACTTCCCCGAACGACCCTCATATGCCACCTCCCCTCTCGACGACCACCACCACCAACGCGTACTACCTCTTTGACCGCCGCCACCACCTGGTGACGACGGCGATCGTGTAAAACCTACGAGTGAACACGACAACACATGTCACGACGATGGTCCTCGTGTGTCCACCCGTAGCAGTCATCACCACTACCACTACCACCACCACCACCACCACCAACCAACAGCAACACAAAACACCTTTTTCTCCGCATGCCCGTGTGCGAACGACCACCTGGTTATACAGTCCCCCCTCTAAGCCGTAACGACCCCGCCGCTTTCACGCACGCACACACACACCACGCACATGCCCACCCGCGCACGACTCACTCTGTGTAGACTCGGCCGACGTATTATTTCTGGGCCAATTTTCGCCGCGGCACGCGACACACGCACACTCGACAGATGCGTGTATTATAAGCAACACATACACCAACCAACGTCAGAAACGTGGCAACGTCACATTACTCATCCGCACCTTTGACTGGTGTTCATTTTTTACTTTTCCTCCCCCCTCCTCTGATCGCCACCAAATATGTTCTTTGTACTACGAAAACAAACGACTGGGGGGGAAAAAAAAAATCTTATCGCGAAAAACATCGAACTACGCGAAAAAAAAAAAATGTTTAACGCTTTATAACTGGTCTCCGCGGGAGGTAATATCACATAAGCCACACCGCGACACGTCGTGCTATAAGCAACATTTACAGGATTAGGAATCGCGATCTGACGGAAAATACAATATTTTAATATTTACACATAGTTTCTTCAGTTTACTCTCTCATTCATACAGCCGTTTTCTTTTTTTTATTTTAATCCGATCAGTGGCTGCGAATATAGTAACGGCAACAAAGCCGTTGATGAAATTAAAATCCTAGTAACAATTAATATCAATTCGTTGCTTCGAAAATTAATGTTCCTTACCGCATTGTACAACTCATTTATGATATGTTTCTATTGCAATATTGCTATTGTTGCAATGCTCTCTTACATTAATATTTTCCAATATTGTTATATTTTTTTTACTCAAAATTCATTGTTTTAATTGAAAATCGAAACATTTTTTGTGACTAAATCACTGGCAAAAAGAATTGTGTATTGTGCGCAAGAGTATTACCGATGAATAATGGGATCAAATAAAATAATAACTTATCACTGATAAATATAAAATATATATTGCAAAAATAAAAGAAAATAATTAAGTGCCCTCAAAAACCAAAAAAAAAAAATCTGACTCTATCTGGAGTATACCCAAACAATTAAAGCTAAACTCATAATTTAACACTAATCATTTTAACAATAATAATAATAATATCAATAATAATTTTATCTTATTTATATTTTGATGGATTTTAAATGTAGCGATTTTATAGATACTGTGATAAAAGTTTTGATTTTAACTAATAAAACTAAACCATAGGAATTCTAACATTTGAACACTAGCCAAAAATCTGTTTCTGCGGGAAAATTTATAATTTACCACATCATTTTAGATTACACTTGTTGATGTCACAATGTATGAAAAGTACATTAATATTTTAATGGATTCATATTTAATATAAGATACAATAATCTACATTATATATAAATATATTGTAAATTGATAATTTATATTTTTATAATATTTTGTGAAACAAAAAAATAATACTGGTTTAATTGGTTAAATTTAATTATAATTATAGTTAATAAATTATATCTAAGTATATATGCACACCTAATCTTGAAAATGTGTTACATATATATAATATATATCTCATATGTATGATAGATCATAACTTTAACTTTTATAAAGACACATACATAAGTTATTTTAAATTTATGGTATAGAACGATTAAAAATATTTTCAAAAGTATTTCAGACATTATAAATTCACAAGGTACGTTGTATATTATCATTATATAAAAAAATTTTGGTTATCCGGGTATAGTATTAATATACTATAATCAAATTCTGACATTTCAGTAACAATTAAGATGTATTTATTCATTTTCCAATAAATAATTAATTTTTTTATTAATAAAAAAGTATATTCGATGTATGTATATATGTATAATAAGAAATCATCGATGGATTTTGGACAATTTATTTCGAGTTATCATGTAGTCGACTTTTCTTTCTAATAAATCTTAGTACCTAGGGAGACACGCCATGATTATTAAAAGGATCAAAAGAAGTAAATGAAATTGAGTGAATCGAGGTCTGCATAAAAATGGAAAGCAAAGGGAGACTATACTATACTTCAATTTATTTTTATGTCGATGCATTTATTTATTTTTTTATTACGTTATTCTTCAACCAGTACCAAGTATGATATTTTAAGATCACTCGACAAGTCGTAGAAATCAAAAAGCATAGTAAGTTTTAACGAAGAATAAAATACGCTTAAAAAATGTTAGTACGTAAGGTCGTAAATTAAAAAAACGTTCCGAAGACGGGCAAAAAGAGGCTATAAAACTGATCGTACATTGAAATCCGGCCAAATCGGTTTATTACGGTTACGGCGTAGACAGAAAGAAAATCGAAAATCGGTTAAAAAAAAAAATAAGTCATCAGATAAAATAAAAAATAGTTCATCACAGCACTTTTTCTTTATAAACTAATATTAACAATATTCGTAGAAAATCTAGTATAACAATTATACGTAGAACATTTTATTTCAAATTTATTTCAATTCGTGTTATGTTATTATATGCAAATTTATTTTTCAAAATGTATTAATACTAGTGTGTTCTGAATGTTTCATTTAAAGTCAGTGACTTATTTCCAAATTTTTTGAAAAGGGCTTTATTAGTAAATTACTAATTATTTTTTAAATCAACAATTTATACTAAAAAATACCTTTTTAATAGTTTACACAACCATTTAGTCATAATTCTTAATTATATACTAAATACAGTTTATAATAAGATTACAATAAATAAATCGGTATTCATCAGTTCATCAATAATAATAATATTAACATTTCAGTCAAAACTGTACTTTCTCATTCACTGTCTATGCACATATTTAACACTGAAACTTTACACAGTTTTATTTAGCTAAATTATAGTATAAATAATTTAAAAATGAAAGTAAAAAATGGTCATAGAGTATCCACAAATTGCTTCAAAATATAAAACGTAATGTACACACATCACAAACAGATTTTAAATATGTAGGATCATGAACATTATAATTATTGTTGTGTTCCAAACTTTTGGATTTAATTCATTTTTAAACAAAAATATAAACAAAAAAAAAAACAATTCATAATTTTTAAAAGTGTTCGGTAAAAATGTAGGCATAAGTTACTTATTATACTCCTATAATTTAATATAATAGACGAGTACACATTCAATTATAATTAGTCTTGTACGTACATTTCTTTAATAAAATTAAGAATAAAACCGACACATCAAAAATCTAAGTACCAAATTGTATTATGTTAGATAGTTAGAAAACTAAAAACATTTTTTTTACAACATGGATAGGGAAATAGCATAGTAAAGAATCGTCTAAAATCTTAATAAATAAGATTATTTTATTTAATTAGTCTTTAGTCTTCAAAAAAATAACATACTGAATACTAAATCTGAAACTGCTATAAAAATTGTAATCTCTTTTATTTTAGAAACAGGCTTTAAAATATATTAAATATATATTAATATTTGTAATCATTGAGCAATCATAGTTTTATACTAGAAGCTATTAATAAAAAAAACATTTTAATTTGTATATATTTATACATATTATATTTTCAACTACTATCCTTCCTACTAGGTTACTCTCCTTCAATACTTATTAATATTAACTTATTATAGAAGAGTCAAGTACGATTAAGAAGGGTCCATAAAAACGAAACTACTAGGACCTGGTTCAAATAGGCAATTGTGCGTATAAAATGAAATATACACTAAGAAAATAAATTATGACTATTAAAAAGAGAACCAAAAATTGTTCACAGTTATTCTAAAAAGATACAAAATATAATTGCTGACCACCTTTTATGAACCTTCAATAAATTATTGTCTTTTCTATACGTCATTTTGATAGCAATATCATGAAAATTAAGATTTATTAGAAATATTCCTGTCACATTTAAGTCACATTACATGCTGACGAATTAAATGATGCTAAACAATAAATATATAAATATTAAGTAGCATATTTTACGTTCAGCAACAGAAAATGACATGTAAACTATATATATATATATATAATTTTGTAGTAACAAATAATATGGTTAAAAATGCTGGGGAATGAAAATATAAATAACAACGAAAAATAACTATTATGAGATAACATTTTCGAGTAACCAACAAGCAATCGTATACACAAAACGACAATATCGTGAATAAGTGAAATGATGAATATAAATAAATGATAAGCATATGTCACATAAGATTACACCAAATATAATTTACATTTGGCCATTTTCAAGATTTATGTGCTATAACACTAAAAAAAAAAAATTCAAATATTGAAATATCGATTGTAATGTGTTTTATTGATTTTTAAAAATAAATTTGAAAATCTGTCAAGTGATTTTGTTGACCACACATTTTGAACAAAATTATACGCGATGAATAATTAAAAAAAAAAATTAACTATTTACAAAGGAAGTTTGTCTCGTGTACTTTATTATTAGTGTTATGATATTATTAAACCACATCATCCATTTTGCAAACTTTTTTAATGGCGACAAGTTTCTAAATGACCCTATTTAATTTTTTTAGATTCCAAGTATACAAAAAAAGCTATTAGTTTCACAGTGATACGTTTTTCTCTTTTATTAAAACACTTATAAAATAAAATAAACAGCCCATAAATGTTCCATATTAATTTAAACCTATAACCCTGCTGCATTTATGATAAATTATTAAAAACTAAAATACATATTTATTTATTTTCATACATTTCTGATGCTAAATGTAATACTGTATTTGAAAACTACAGAGAGGTAGCAATGGATAAAGAAAGATGGAAGGAAGTGTATTGCAGCAATGGGCCTTAATGGCCTTTGAAACTGAAAAGAAGAAAAGAAAAAGATAATACTAAAAAAAAAATTCAGAAATTCATAAATGAAGCCTTAGATAATACATTTAATAAAATAAATTATATACCATCAATATTCAATCAAATTTTAACAGATGATATTATTATTGTAAATGAGTTAAACTCATTTCTTGTATCTATAGGTAGGTACTACAATTTAAAATAAACTTAAATGATCCTCTAACATAAAATATTTTTCACTTTTAAATGATATTCAAATAAATTATAAAAATATATTCCTAAATCATATTAAAATTGATGAAATTAAAAAGTATATTCAACATTTTCGTTTAATAGGTAGGAATCAACAAACTCGATTTTAAAAACTACAATTATTACCCAGTTACATAAACAGTCAAATAAAAATAATTGTACAAATTGATTATTAGCCATATATATATATATATATATATAACAAATTAGATGAGAATAAAACAGTAATAAGACTTTTTCTAGATGTTAAAAAACCTTTTGATTCTGTTAACTATTCACTACTGCTAGCCAAACTAAAAAGATATGGTATCAGCGGTGGGTAATGCAAATAACCTATGTAACTTTTTAAAAATCGTATTCATTAAGTATGTGATATTTTAAATAATTATTTAATTTATGATTTCTGTTTATATTTTTATATATTAATGATTTATTAAGTATTAACTATAGTAGATCAATCATCTGTTTTGCTGATGATACATCAGTTATTATTGATGACATGAATAAAAATCATATACAAAATAAGTCTACTTATGTATTACAAGTATCATCAAAACTAGGTTTGATAATGACCTTGAATTCTTAAATGATCAAAAACTTGTTTTATAAACTTTATTATTAATAAACTGTTACTTATTAGAAAAATGATCTTAAGGCACACCAAATAAATTATAATAAGTAGGCTAATAACCTAAGCTGTTGAAGCCTTATCATTAATAAAAAAAAAAAAAAAAAAAAAATTATAATAAATTTAGTAAAAATAACTGTAAATACTATTAGTGATGACACAAATTGCACTTCTATTTTTCCGTTCAAAAAATTTAATATCTAGGTATTATTATAGATGCTAACTTTAAATGTCAAAATCATATCTATAAATAGCACAAAATAAAGTCGTTCCGCGTTATTGTCTCTATGTATGCTTACATCTCTATAACTACGCAACAGATTTTGATGCGAGTTTTTTTAATTGATAGAGTGATCCAAGAGGAAGGAAAAAAGATATTGTTGAACTGATTATTTATTACTAAAGAAAATAGTACTTACTTTGTTCAGAAATTATAAAGTCATGCCTGGAAGACGTCGTCATTCGAACATAGATCGTAGTACAGTGAATGCCAAAAGAGCACGTTTAGCAAAAGAAGAAAAATCGTCAACGGAATATGAGGCTCGCCTCAGTCAGCTTCGGAATAGATATAGAATTCAGGAAGCCAGAGAATCGTCCGCACGGACATAGTAACACCGAACAAAACGGACAACCGAACAGCCACAGATCCAAGAGAGTAACTTATTCATGGATAAATAAAGAAAATTCTGCCATGAATTATAATCCTTCGATTCCTAACAAGAAAAATTGTATAGTATCAATAGGTACCATATCAGTAGTGTGTGAACATTGCTTGGTATTGAAATTCAAGGACGAATCGAAAGACGTTACAAGGAAAAGTAAAATTAGAAAAAATTCTTCTTCCACCTGAACCACTTCACTCTCTCCTAACGGATGATCATCCGAAGTCCAAACAATTCATTCGCAATATAAGCCGTTGTAATAACGCATTTTAAATTATCTCTTTCAAGAATAAGCAAGTCATTGAGCGTGGTTTTATGCCTACATTTAAAATCCAAGGGCAATTGTATCACTTAGCTGGTCACTTGCTACCACATCTACCTGATAATCACACATTTCTACAAATTTATTTTATTGCAGATCCAGACATTACCATACAGCAAAGGTTCCCAAACAGGGTGTCGCGGCCCCCTAGAGTACTGCGAACTTAAATTTATGGTGCCGCAAAAATATTTGAAATATATATTTATTTTTAAACGCCTTCATGAAAAATATAGCACTGTGAGTAATAAAACAGAATATACTCTATGTCTATATTATTTTCCCAACCTCGGGTCGCGACCCAAATTAGGGTCGCAGAGGTTTTCATGGTGGATCGCGAAAGCTTTTCTTACGTTTACATATTATATTTTATTATATTATAATTTCAATTTCGGGAAAAAAAATTCCCGAAATATTCTGATGGTAAAATTATTGAAGAAGAAAATAATTTTAAGGTGGGATCCCACGGCCCGTGGCGCGGCGCGGCGCGTGAACTTTGTCACTACACGCGCTACTACACGCGCCACTACACGAGCGCGCCTCTACATGATCCCATGGCGCGTGGATCGGCGGGTTTCCAGGCGCGGCAAATTTCCGTGCCAGTTTGAATCTTTGCATTGATCATTGCGTTTCTTTTCCTTTCGAGAACGGACGATGGTTATTTTTGCTTGTATTTTTTATGTGTTGCGCAGTGTTTTAGTTTAATTTTATTTTTTTACTACCATATTTATTGTTATTTAATTAAATATACAACAATGGGTGATTATGATAAAAAATTAAAACTAAAGATTTGTGCTGCTGCATATTATGTTATGGCAAGTGGTGAAATTATGTGCCAAACAGAAAAATTTTAAGCCGCGCCAACACGTCGTGGGATATGAATAAACGCGCCACGCCGGTTTTCCTTTGACGCGGGACACCAACACCGACAGTCATCGGGAACGGACGCGCCGCGCCGCACTTACACGAGCCGCGCCGCGCCCCACCAATCCCACGGCGCGTTTGTTGCACCGCGCAATGCCGTTCCACGGGCCGTGGGATCCCACCTTTAAATACCTATGTAAATGGAATGGCGCGGGCTGTAAGCGGTCGTACCCTCATAGCGTGTAGGTAGGTACATTACTATAATAGTATAATATGTAATAGGCATATAATTTCTATTATTGTTCATAATATATTTCCCGGAACGTCACGGCACGGTTTGGTACGTCCTTATCGTAGTTTTGTATAAATATAATATGTACGACATACATACGTATATGAGTATAAATAATTTAATGATATTGTGTAATTCTAATTTCTATCAGTCTTTCCACTTTCGTCATCACTACTTGTTTTTCTTTGCGTTTTACTATTTACGTATAGTGCGTGTTTTATCTATTTAATTTAAAATTCAAGTGATTTAGCTATTTGGAATGGCTAAGCGCGCGTTACCATATAAAGATGATTTTTTGAAGTTTGGTTTTACAGAAATAAAAGATCGATCGAGATTAGTGCGTCCTCAATGTGTGTTCTGCCTGCAAGTTTTGTCAAATGAATCAATGAAAGAAAATAAACTTAAGCGGCATCTCAACACTGTTCATCTTACATTGATAAATAAACCATTACAATTTTGGAAGGAACATAAAAATAAAATAAAACGTATGCGTCTTGATTGTCCGTCCAATACACTTACAGTTTCATTACAGAAAACAACAAAAGCATCATTTGATGTTGCTTGGAAAATCGCATGCTCGAAAAAGGGCCATAATATTGGTGAGGAACTTATCAAACCAGCAGCTATTTCTATGGTTAGAACGGTCTGTGGAGATTAACAAATTGAGAATATCAAATTGGAATTAATCCCACTTTCGGATAACACAGTTAGACGAAGAATAGACCTTATGTCTGAAAATATTTTAAAACAGCTAGTACATCAAGTGATTGCAGCTAGTAAATTTTCCATACAAATTGATGAATCTGTTGATATTCAAAATAACGCACAATTGATGGTATTCATACGTTATCGAAGTACCGACGATTTTCATGAAGAATTTTTATTTTGTGAACCTCTTCTTACAACAGCAACAGGCTTAGATATTTTTAATAAAGTTGATGGATTTTTTTCGGAAAAATAATCTAGCTTGGTGTAATTGCGTTGGAATCTGTTCGGATGGTGCACCGGCAATGCTTGGAAATCGAATAGGATTTTGTAAACGAGTTCAGGAAGTTAACTCAAATGTTGTAATTATTCATTGTTTTTTACATCGAGAAAATTTAGCAACTAGAACAATTCAGCCAAACTTTTTTTAGTACTTCAAGACATAATTCAAATTGTCAATTTCATAAAATCAAGAGCACTAAATTCAAGAATATTCCATGCCATGTGTAACGAGATGGGATCACAGTATGTAAATTTACTTTATCACTCGGATGTACGTTGGCTTTCCCGTGGAAAAATTCTTACCCGTGTAATGTCTTTGCGTTTTGAAATACAAATTTTTCTAACGGAAAAAAAACACTCATTGGTTGATAAGTTTAATGACGATTCGTGGGTCGCTAAATTGACTTTTCTAAGTGATATTTTTGGACGGTTAAATGAATTGAATATTGAGAAGCAGGGGAAGAATAGGACAATGGTCGATATTGGCGAAAAAAATTTCATCATTCAAACAAAAGCTCGCACTTTGGCGGGAAAAAAATGTTACAAGGAAAAATTGCTACATTTCCCCTTTTAAGTGAATTTCTTGAAGATTCAACAAAGGTAACATTAAATGATTTAAAATTACTGCTTCAAGAGTACTTGGCCAAATTACAGTTAGAACTCGATCGATATATACCAGAAAACGTAGAGCTCAGTAAATACAGTTGGGTAAGAAATCCTTTTGAAATTTCTGTTCACAAAGTTGGTGAAGACATTTGCGGGTTCCAAGAAGAACTTCTTGACCTTCAAGCCAGTCAAGTCTTAAAAGAAAATTTTTCAAGAATGTGTTTGACGCAATTTTGGGCACAACTAAAAGATAAACCGATTTTATCAAGAGAATCTGAAAATGCATTGCTACCATTCCCAACCACATACTTATGTGAAACCGGTTTTTCTACGTTAGTTGTCATCAAAACAAAGTATAGAAACCGGCTTGACGCTCAACACGATATGCGATGTGCACTTTCAATGAATATACGTCCGAATATTGAAGAACTCATGGAGTATGTTCAGCATCAAGGAAGTCATTAAGTAAGAGTTAATACAATTAATATTATGTCAAATTTGAAACTAAGAATAAATTTCTTTTTATAATATTTTAAGACGTAAGTCACGTATGTTGATCAGTTTTTTATTTGTATTTTATAAATTTATTTTATTTAGTATTTGAGGATAGATAAATGTAACAATATATTTACCGATTTGATGTGAATAAATGAAAGTGATGTTTGCAATTTTATAATGTTCTTATTTTGGGGTCGCCAAAAGTTAAATTTAAAATTTTAGGGTCACACTCATAAAAGGTTGGGAACCACTGGTCTATAGTATAAAACCTATTGTGTATAATTAATTAGGTATATACAATATAATTTAATGTATTAATTATTTAACACATATAATTTTTACATAGTAATACTGAGATGTTCAATCTATTTTAATTTTCATACTGGTTCGATTGCTATAGATTTGATGTGAACTATTTTAAAGTTATTTACGGTGAAATATTTGTGACTTTATCTTATCTGTATTGTTTATTAATGCTAAATAAAACCGAAGTTACAAAATATAAATTTAAATATACGATATATTATTATTGGGTATTTAGTATAAACTATAAAGTATAGGGCATAGGCTATAGGGTGCCTCCAAATTTTTAGAAAATAATTAAGGGTGATGTGAGTCAAAAAAGGTTGGGAACCTCTGTCGTATAGAGTCGGGGCGGATCGATAGTTATTAATAAAACTGGAAAAATAAGATTATTAATAAATTTAAAACCCTTAGCAACATACTTTCACCCAATAACATGAGAATGTTTATCATAGCTACGCTCAGTCTATATATTTATATGGTATTGATAATTAGGGCGATGCCTATAATATACATATTAATTCTCTTGAAATTACTATATATTTTCTCATTAAAATATATTTAAAAAAATACTATAGGAGGAGTACTGTTTTGTTATAAAGATAATGTAATTTAACATTAACAATTAACAATTTAACCCAATTATATGCACGATATATATTATCAAATATGATTCTTCTTGACATTCAAAAATTTAAATTTAAACATGACCATCGAAAAAAAGCAAAACAAACCAACATGTATTTAATTTCTATGCGTAGAACCGAATTTTCTTAGACTATACACAGCACAAGATAGTATTTTTGTTTGGTTAATTTTAAACGATGACATTTTAAAGGCTTAGCAGTAGGTTACATTTTAAATATACGAAATTATATTGAATACCAAATTGACTAATTTTAAAGTAATTGAAATGCATTACAAATAATCAATATGTATCTACGACATAATATTTCTATTTAAAAAATATTATGCAATCATAATATAACAATGTTATTATTGTTTTACATTTAACTAATATTTTAATGATATTATTAATTACTATAACTAAATAATTAAATAAAAACAAGAAAGCTCTTTTGCACATTAAGCCTGTATACATAATTAACTTTAATAATAACATTTATTAATGCATATTCCAAGTATACATAGTTAAACTTTGCATTTAAATTTACTATACTTATCAAAGACAAATTTGCATCATTTACGTCTTGAAAATAACCAAATCCAAAACAACAAGAGAATAGATTACGATTCAGTTGTCATAGTAAAACAAAAAAAATGACATGTATAAAAATTAAATAAATCTATATGGTTGTTATATACTTTATAAGTCATTACATAAAAAATGTGTAAGTTACTTGCCAACGTAAATTCAATATTCAAATTAACACGAACGTATTTATTTCAATTTTGTCAAAAATTTTATTTGATAGCATTTATTTAAAAATATTAGAGTAGCAATTTGTGAATTTTCTTTTGTATTTTTACAACTTTTTTTTTTTTTTTTAATTCAAATTTTATAATACATAATAATTACTATCATAACCAAAATAATATATTAAATTTATACATTTATGTTGAATATTAAATAGTACGACTAAACAAAATGTTTACTGATTCGAGTAAAATAGTGTTAATCTTATATTAAGATTCCATATATATATATATATCATACAATATGCCCTCATGTATAAACAGGGAAAATCGTTATGAAAATATGTCACCAGCAGTATTCTGGTGCTGCGCTAAAAGGGTGAAAAAAAATTCCAGAAGATATATTTTGCGGTATTATACTTTCTCGGTGATATACTTGGATGGTTGGGACTAAGTAAACAGAAACACGGAAATAACTACCGTAGAACGGAATACAGAGAAACCAGTGATGTCTTAATAATTTGAGGCGTATGACCTCAACATGCCATCACGAGTAAACACCACACCGCCAAATTTGCGAAATGCAAGACAAAAGATACAACAAATATTCATTATAAGAAAGATACAAGAATAAAGCTAGTTATAAAGGATTACAGAGTAAAACATACTCGCGATTAATGTCAGTTTAAAAGCACAAGAACGATACATCTAAAAGGAAAGAAAACTAACCCAGAATGACTTTCCATCGCCACAACCACCAAGGGTTGGAATTCTTTAGACTGTAGACTTCAGACTTTAGTGTGCATATAATCGTCGCAACAAAATCCAAACACCGTAACGTAGATAATGTCAATATAGCGAAACATTTCCAACAGTGAGTTGCCGTTAAAATAAAACACTGACCTTTCAATATCACATTATTCAAACGATTTGATAATAAACTTTAAACGATTTAATATACATGTAAAATTTTATTACATTAATATGATAGGTTCTAAGAAAACTTTTATTTTCTAGCCTAAGGGCTTTAATTAAAATGAAAAGAGTAATTTTCCAACCAAACAATGAGTTACCAACTACATTTTTAAAGACTGAAACTAATTAAAATTAAATAACAAGCAAATGACAATAGTTTGAATATTTATTTCGTTATTTTTAATCACCCAACGATTATTAAAGATCAAAAATTGGTTTTTAACACATTTAAATATAATAATTAAATATTAATCAACAACAATTATTAATTTTCAGTGTAATTTTTTTTTCTCGGGAGTAGCTTCTAATAAAGAGACATTTAACATGGATTTTAGACCGAAAATAATACTAGTATTAATGATAACATTTATTTTATAGGTATTGTTTAGGCCAGTGGTTCTCAACCTTTTTTTATTCACGGCACACTATTATACATCATAATTTTTCGCGGCATACTCATGCACTGGACCACAACAAAAACTTTGGCTACGCCAAATCCAGTAAGGTTTTAACCGTGCATTGTACACTATACAGTTTACCTACATATATATCTGCAGAATTAATTGACATTTAACTGTTTTATCAATCGGTATTTTCAAATATCAGACTTTTTCTCGGCACATCTAATCGATTTTACGGCACACCGGTTGAGAACTACTGGTCTAGACAATGTCGGTAGATATAAATAATGCTTATTGGTTTTCTCACCACTCAACAAATTTATTTTTGTAATATCTATGTATCTGTTTAAATATCTATTAATAAGATTATTCATTTTTATTGTCAAACAATAATAAATATTGGATCGCAAAAAAAAATATTTATATATAATACCAACTAAACAAAGAAGTGATACTTTTTTTTGAAATTTTAGATGTATACCCAAAATAGTCCTTTAAAACCGTAGTTATATATTATTCATAAATTTAACCTATAGGTTCTATTCTTTTTTTGAATAAATTTTGTCTTTCAAATGAAGTACAGATACATAACATGGGTTAAAGAGGTAACAGTGAAAACAAACAAAACGGTTCTATTTGAAGTGGACAAAGTAACATAGTTATATAGGTTTTTTTTTCGTGTATTTTTCAAATCCAAAAATATCGGGCGGTACTGGTTTGCGCACAAATATCAAAAAGACAACTTGTTTGTGCACAAAACTACCACTCGTTTGGGAACAGTCGAGTCGTAATCATACACATGGTTTGCGCACAGTTACCTTTTAGACTTTAATAGTTTAATACCTTGCATATTAATATTTCTTTATTATTAAAGTACTTGCATACATTTTCCTTCCCCCCTTAACAGACTTAGGACTATCTATGAATGTATTCATATGTTTGGTTAAAAATGTATGTTAATTGCTTATTAATAATTGTAATAAATAATATTTAATACTTGTTCAAGTTAAAAATGCATGTTAATTTTAATTTTAATATAATATGATTGGTATATATACGTGTCTATTATTTTTTGCACTAAAAGTTTCCCATTATTTGAATGTATTTAATTTGGTCTATTTCGTCAGATGTATATTTTGTCCATTAGTTAATGCGATGTTCAACTGATTCTATTGACTCCTTACGGCGATAATTATTTATATTTTTGTTGATTGATCTTATTTTTTAATTCTGTTTCGCTATGTATTTTAAGATTTACGCTTATTACCTGGTGTATGCGGGGATGTGGAGTGTAAAATTGTTGGTTAAAATGTCTATAAAACGCTTCTACACCGTTCGTAGTTCGAGGTTCGTCTTTTGGATGTCCTGCCCATAACGTAGAATTAAATTTTGAATCGGGAATTATATATGTTTCAAGAACGTAGTTGGAAATTAAAAATCTGACGTTGGACAACCTGATATTAATTGTGTAAAGGCATCTTTTACTTCTTCTGGAGGTAAATACGGCAAACCAAAAAAATTTTTAAGACAATTACCAATATTGGAATTTTTGTTATTATACTCAAGTAATAATAGTTTGTTACTTTGAATGTGCCGAAACTAACTTTGAGCTAAATGAAAAGTACAAGCCACAATTTTACAATCGGGATAAAGATTTAGTAAAGCATTGTGTGCGGATATCTCAAAATCTACATGGAACTCTTTAATATTTACTTCTTGGTTAAGCGTATAAACACAAAGATCCTGAATTGTTATCCACATTGTATTATACGTTGAAATTGACTTACTCTTCAAAAAAAATATTATTTTCGTGTGCGCAAGCCAGTTGTATATTTAACATAACCGTGTGCGCAAACGAGTTCCGATTTTTCAGGTAAAAATTATGAATTGTGCATAAACAAGTTTCAGCCAAAATATCAACGGGAAAAACAATTTCTAGGATATTTTTTTTTCTCGTTCTGGTTAAGGTTTAAATTGTATTCTAGAAATTGCAATACTTACATAATTCTCTATTAACCAATCAATTGGTCACATTGAAAACTACCACCCGATGTTAAAAAAGTAAATAGTTCATTTGGAATATGGTAAATCCAATTTGGTGTAGTTTGACAAATATATACAGTAGTGTCAACCCTATATCCGGATAACGACTCGTGCACGACCGGATATTGTCCGTTTGCCGTCATAACACCTCGCGCACCTACTCTTCCTCTTCCGAAGCTCTTAAAATATGCTGAGGTCCACTGGTAATGGCTGAATCCATGTATACGTTCATATAGTTTACAAGTATAAATATAAATTCTCTTAGTCCATCCACACGTCTAACTTTGCACGACCGCCATAACTACCAAAACAAACTTTTTCATCCCGTGCGTTTTACTCGCAATGAATTATCTGACCAGTTTCTTCTCCACCAGGGTGAACTTAATTCTAGTCAATTACACCGGATAACTACAAGGTTATTTTACTGAAAACCAGTGCATTTTATAAGGAATTTTCACTGGACGACAAAAAAATGTTTTTCTCAAAATAGTCAATGTATAATACCATAGTACGATTATAGTGTTACACATTTGTGCCGCATTATTTCGCCCAATCTTTTAAAATATTGTCGACAGAGTATAATCACTGGGCGAAATTTGTATTGTCTAGTTAACTAGTTAAAAAATGCACTGCTGAAAACAATAGTTGTGACACTCAAATAAACACATCGTTACGTTAATAAAGAATCTGTTTTTTATAGAATCTGGTTTACGAGAAATTTCAATCACATGTAACAAAATCAATAGATGTTTGTTTATAACACGCCATCCTATTAAATCAAATATTAACATATTTTTGTAAGAATAATCGTTTAATAACCGTTATTTTATAAATAAATATTTTAATATTAAATGTCATTATTTTAAGGTCACAGTACTAACTTAAAATAAAAATGTGTGTTATTAATTTAAATATTATTTGAATGAGACAAAAATTACGAGGGCAGTTTTATATTTAATCTTAAGTGTACCAATGACGTACATACCGGATTGCCAAGGGGTGCTTTACAACCCAAGTTCTAAATTAGCACCCCCCATTTTATTTTGAAGAAAAAATATTATTATAACGTCATTTTACGTTTATGAAAATTATTTTATTCCCGTTTTTATTGATAATGCACTAATGCCGCGGACATACAATGTATTTACAATGTAGGTCCTACTTACATACGTTATATATGTATTTATGTATGCATAAGGAGTATTGGATATTTGGGTTTGTTATGTTACTTATTTAAAAAACATGCGATATTGTTTATTAAAACTATTTAGTAATTTTTATGCATAATTTTATACTAAATCTGCCTCAAAAATAATAAGCATCAATTTAAAAAAAAAAAAAAAAAACTTATAGGCATGGATATAATAACCTGTTTTGTTCCATAAACGTTTTTAATGATTTTGATAAAATGAGAACATAATTTAAAGATTTATAACTACAATACTCTGAACTGTTAGTGCTAATAAAATAGATGATTTGTACAATTCATTGTTTTATGTAGTTTAATATATTGCTATTTTCTTTCAAAAATTTTACCACAAATACTAAATCAACAAAAAAAAAAAATGTAACGTGGTATCTAACAGTTTTTTTTATTTAATTAATTTTTAGGGCTAAAAAGACTAGGTTATCTAATATATCTTAATCCAACAGAATTGACCAAATAATTTAGAGTGGTCGCGTGATTTTATACTACGAGTAAATGCATGGGAACGGAATGGATAAATCGTCAATACTGCCTAGCACAGTTATCAACTAAATGGGGTTTTTTTATTTAGACAGAATGATTAGTCTTAACTTGAGATACCTTTAAAATATCTTCATCCCTTCTCTTCTCCACAACATAAATTTATGTGGTGGATTAGTTAATTCTGCAATCACGGAACCTCCACTTCGGTATCGAAATAACTATAAACGTATTTTATTGAATATACACACAAATGTAAAATATACTTATTCATATAATATTATATAAATAATGTATTGTAATTCAATATGTTAGTACGTCTCCCCGAAGACTTACAACATAAGGATTATTATATTTATACAAACTCGATAGCGAACATATCTAATACACGTTTAATTATTTTAATGTTTTAATGTAATGAAGTGAAACGAGAAATATAATAATCTAATAAGCTTTTATAATTTGACATTTAAAATAAAGGTTAAAGTTTAACGTAAACATTCAAGCCGGTTTGAATTTTATATAAGGGTTATGAAACCCTTTTTGTAAATTATTGATAATATATTGTTCAACAAAATACTGATAAGAGTACAAATACGTAATTTGATTAATTGCAAATTATTTATTGCCCCTATTAAAGTTTTATTTTATTCACTCACACACATACACACGTTTTCATAAATCATGGAAATTTAACGATGCGGGTTTTTTTTACGTATGTTTTATGACAAGGAACTTATTGATTTACTAACTAACCCTCATAAGATACAAATTTAAATAACACATAATGATTAAAAGTCCCATAATATAGATATATTTATCATAAATTGTTACTTATCTCATAAATTGAAACATGAAATAAATTATTGATGAAATAAAACTCTACTCAATAGTATTAAAATAATAGCATGGAAATACTTTCACAATATTCAAAATCAATGGATTTTGAAAAACATTTCACCAAGTAATTCATTTCATTTTTTAATAATCTTGCAAGTTTTAATTAAAATGTATAGAATTGTTAACAATCTCCGTTTTCTAAATACATTTTTAATATTCCCACTACCGATCTCCCTTTTTTCACATCCATAAATTCTGAGTTTTCCAAATTCGGTATTCTCTCGAATCCTTTACACATTATTCTCTCAAGTGCTATAACCGCCCATACATTGTTTGATTTTGTTTATGACACGATTATCATTTACGATAGAAATCCATAAAAATAGTGAACAGTTGGGCGAAGGAGTTACAACATATCTGAAATTAATTACCATTAGAGGTAAGAGCTAATGTACAATAGTACTAGTTATAGGAGCAATAATGCAAATATAAGAAAATATGATAAGGACGCAAAACCTATACATGATGCATACGTATATGTTGCTGTGTTAATAAATATAGTTATTATAACATAAGGTACATTACCTATAATTATTATAATCATAGCAGCGGTGTCAGCTATAAAAAAAAAAAAATCACTATCTTGTAAGGATCAAAATCTATTATAATAAATATATGTAAATCTAACAGATCAACAAATATAACAAATCTAGCAAATTTTGATCCTTAGGTTTATTTATTATATAAATTAGTTCGTAAGATTATATTAATGATATTAATTCAAAAGATAAAATAAACTGTTAGTAAAAAATAATAAATTCAATTATTTTTGATGTTTTTATTGCATATTCTATAAATTTTTTGATCATATTATAGTGCATATTACAGTACTTTTCAATATTATAAAATCTGAACACTAATTATTATATTTGTCTGACCAATATGGTCAAATCTCGTTTTCTCTTTTATCAATATTTTAAGATGGAGGTGTTACATCCAACCGAGCTTTCTTTCATAAATCCAATGGTTAATATATTTGATTCAAAATTCAAATATACATTCATTTTCACTATCAATAGTCTTATTTTGTATTTAACTATAATATAATGTAAATCGTATACGCTCCGGCTTTCATTTTTGACTATAGGTTGGAAATCCTACGGTTTGACATATAACGCTCCACTATCCAAAACATTATCTATCAAAAATTTCAAGACGATACAACCTTAATTTAAATATAAAATAAACTTATACTAATATCAGAAATCTAAATCGCTAAACCTATCTCCGTCTACAACGAAACGTCAACAGGAATATTTATGTACGAGTACAATATTATACATAAGATACAATATTAAACATATCGTTTATTTTAAATGAGTATTTAATTATCAAAAACGATCATAACGACCCAAGAATGGAATTTTCAATATTTATTTTTATTACGTTGTATATGATACAGCTAAAGTCCAAAATATGGCTATAGTAATCATTAATCAGATAATGTATACATTATCCATACTAATTAGATAAAGTAAACACTTAAAAATGTAAAATCATAATTTCATGCATTAACCGGCTATTTTGTACAATAGCTATTGATGGATTAGAAAAAAAAAATGTACAGAACCTGTTATTTTAATATATTTATAATGGCACTGTTTTTATGACCTGAAAACCGTACAATAATAAGATGGCATTTTAACTTACTATATAATAATAATAATAATAGTGATAATACATAACAACGTAACGATATTATACTAGGTGTTAGTTTGGTGTATGTTCTAAATCCCTAATTAAAGTAGATGAGGTCTCAAATACAAAAAAAAAAAAAATCGTTATGAGAAATCACAAAAAATATGTCATTGATAGGTGATCAGGGCTTTCAACATTATGCATGGAAATCTACTTGCAAAATAAATAAATGCAAATACAAAGCATCAAGCATTTTAAAAATTTCTAAATGTCATCAAAGTTTTCATTATTTAAATAAATTATATATAAAAAAAAAAATGACATATAATAAAATTTATTTTGTACCTTATAATATATTAATATTGCATAAAATATACTTTAACACTTAATAGCTAACTTATATTTATTAATTTTATTAAAGTAAATATATATTGTTATAAATTTATTAATAATATTTTACATTAGCCATAACACGATACCTAAAGTTACTTTAGCTGGGTAAAGTATACCATAACCCATTTTCTAACAGTTCTTATACAGGACTAAAGTCCGAATTTTGCTAATGTGCACATTATTCAGATAATGCGCAAATTATCCAACTTCGGACTTTAACCACAACATATATACTACATAACCAATATTATTACACTTTTATCGTATTTTTATCAATAATTTTTTAGCCCTCTCTTCAAATACTTAATTATGTTTATGACCATTATATAATCATTATCTTCTCATCAAGAAAAATTTCATATTAAATATGACAACAATATACCATAACTATATAATTCATACAACAAAATTGATTTATTATTAAAATCAGTTTAGATTCATACAGTATAATGGTTATTCAAATAATTTTAATTAAAAATATAAAATATAATAGGTACATGAAAAAATAAATATTATTACATATGTTTATCATAGTAATTTGAAATAAATGTTTAGGCAAATGTTTTATTTCATGATTAGTAATAGAACTTATAATACAAAAAATATTGAATATCTCCTTACAAACGACAAAAATAAAAATGGTTCTTATATTTTTGTTATCTTATGCGTTTTGATTAAAACAAATAAATATTTGTACGGAGAAGTCAATACTTATATCTATTTAATTTAACTGTAAATAATAACCCGTAGATATATAAGAATATACTTAAATCTTTTAAATTAACTAATAAAAAAAATAATGTTTTCTAATTAGGTAACACGAAAGCAAGTTTCTAACAATTTGTATTAACTTGGATTAAAACATTAATTACATTTCCAGTGAATCATACAAGAAAAATAAATTAATTTTGTAATATTATCGCACTAAAACTTATACAAATATGTTTTTTTTTTTTTTTTTTTTTAATAAATATAAAACCTTATTAACTTTAGTCAAAATCAGAATAGTTTAGTATACAAATTTCAAAAGTATTTTTTTGAAAAAACGAAAAATAATTGATCAAGGCTATAAATAGTACAATTTTGATTCATATTTAAATACCTTAATATGTTTATTATTTCTCGTAGAAAATTAGGCACACTTGGAATAATCGCATTAGTATTGAACGAGTCAATAATCAAAAGACCTCCTAACTATACAATTTTGGATATCATATTGTCATTGAATTAATAATGTAGTAAGATTTTATAAAGTAAGTAAGACTTATGTTATGTTATGTGAGGCAGAGGGAATAAAAATAAAAAAAATATATTTTTTTTCTTTACACTAGAATCTAATAAAATAACGAAATTTATTTTTTGTTTATTACGGATAAAATATTCTTCTTCTTTTAATGGCTTGACTACTCTCTGAGAGTTGTGCCTTTGCTACTCTACGTTACCTCTCTATTTTTAAATGCCTCTTTACATATAATATATACTCGTAAATCAAAAATCAAAATTAATAATGCGAGATTTAGAACAAATTTAACTGTGAAACTTAAAAAAGAACCCTTTGGTCATAGTTACTATAATCTGGCACCATAAATTAATCAAAATAAATTTTACGTCTTATATTCAAAACGTTATTTGACAAAAATATAACAAGGTTAAATTTTGATAGCTAATAACATACATGTATAGTGGTGAAACTGAGACATTTTATAATCATTATAGTGTTCGACGTTAGGTTAGGTTAGATTATTTTTGTTGTATTAATATAATTGCGGATTCCTGGCATCACATTGCGCTAGAATCGCAAGTGAATGTATGTGGTGCACCACATACACCACATGGTCAGGCCGATAAGGAATATTTTAGTTATTATATTGTTTAAGACGACATAGGCCTAGGATCATTGTTTTATTTGTTATTAGTATATTATTATTTGTGTGGCGTCAGTGGGAACATTTAATTATTTATATATGCTGTAATACCAACCAGGCAAATCATAAAGTTTTCAGATTTATTGTTATACCAAGAATTAAAACATAAAAACAAATTAATTTTTTTTATTCATTATTCACATTTATTCGTAGCTAGTCAGGTATTCCTTATTATTAATTTATAAGAGCTAAAAACGCCAATACTATATATATATACATATATGTAATAAATCAATTTAAATTATTTTATCTTGCTTAAAGGTGTTTTAGCACTATGAAAAATGACGAGGTATTCTACCTATAGAATACTTCCTTATTACTTTATTTTACAATCACTAATAACTATAAAATAATATACAAAAGTAAATAAAATATATAGTTCCTAAATGATTCAATTTGCACGATAGATTATAAATTATTTATTATTGAAAAGAAAAAAATCTAAATGTTGAAATTCACAGTTACAATTTTTATTTCCCGTTTTTATCTTTGAACTGTCAATAATATGTTCACTAAAATTTTATTGATGTCAATCTTATAATAAGGATAAAAAAATTATTTTTTATAAATATTATTTTCTGGTCATTATTTTTTTTTATTATACGAATACAAATTTCATACATTTTTATACCTCATTATTTGAGATGTCTCAATTTTGACATATTATCATCGAGTTTGAAGACGATGTCAAATACGATCTGTGTACACATTTTAAATTTTCAGTCGTACGAAAAACATTTATTTTGAATAGAAACACTATACAATAGGTTCATATGTTACTCGGTATACAATCTAAATTATAAAATATAAATTCAGTCCCAAATAAATAAAAACACTAAAAGATCTCAAACCTTAAGTTACGAAAGAAAAAAAGAAAAAAAGGAAGTGAAAGTAAAATTAATACATACAATAAGTATAATAAAATATATTAAATATGTTCAGTAGATAACCAAGTATGCAAAAGCAAAATTTGGTTCAAAATAGATTTAAGATATGTGGCCAAAAAATATTAGAAGTCGAAAGTTAAGTATAATAAATTAGTTGTAGCCTTAACCTAAAACATAAGATAGCATAGTGTAGAAACTTGGAAAATTCAACGAAACATCAAATTATATGCAATTTATTAATAAATAATAGATATGCTATTTTTTTTTTTTTAATTTACCATTCAATTTGAACGATACAAAAGTTTATAATTTATTAAAGATTAAATAGTCAAAATAAGAGTAAGTATGTAAAATTTATGAATTTAATTAACGATGAATATGAATATTATTTACAATAAATTATAGTAAGTAAAATATTATTACAGTAATAAAAATTAAAGTTGGAAAAGAATTTATTTAAAATGTTACATTTGGCAAATATATTAGATTGACTTCGTAATAGTTTTGACAATTTTAGACCTAACAATAAAGAACCCACAGATATACAAACATTGGGAATTGGCAGTATCCACCAGAATTGTTGAAAGAAGGTAAGAGATAATTTTATCGGATCAGACATCAAAAAATAAATGTATAGGTAGAGGGTAGGGTCGATTGAGAGACAGCGAAAAAAGGGTGGTGACTTAATATACGCCAATATCTTCTATCCTTTAGGCTATATTTCTGTATTATACGGTTTTTCGGACACTGTATATGTGTGCAGTTAAAGGTGTGTAATTTTTCTAACCGTTTCATCGTCCGTTAACCACCTCATATACAGCTATCACCACCAAAAGCACTGAAGAATAAAATGGCAGCGGAAACGAAAGTCCGATACACACTAAGAACATTTCAAATGGGTAAGAAGGTGGGGGATTAAGGTTTCTTCTGGAAACGACAGAGGGTAGTAAGGTAGCGTAGGAAGAAATGTGCTGCCGATCGAGTGTCTTTATCGTGTATATATTATGCCATCCACGTTCGGGACAGAGGCTCCTTTTTAAAATGGCTAGAACTCTTTCGCAGCGGTGACACATTTGTCCTGCCAAGTGGAACGGTTCGATTTTTTTCCTTCATACTCGTTATTACCCCCCAACGACTTTTATAGAACGCTCACGATTCGTCTAATAGCTTCTTGACCAGAGACTGAACGAAATAATTGTAATTTACTGTTAAAACCAAGTATAAATATATGTTTATACATATACAGGTATAAACGTATTGTGAACGCCCGATAGAACAACGATTGTAATGGATTAGTTACATTTTTAACCAACCTAGCCAACAAATCCCCCTTCCAGAAAAAAAATCCCTGCAGCTGAAATGGGACGTTGAAAAAGCTTATAGTCATATATTTATGTCTTCATGACAAACCTAGAGTAGAAAATACTTTTTTTAAGAAGGAATGCGTGAGTACATAAGTGGATTTCGTTTTCATTACTAGTAATGCGTTCTATCAATGTTGATAGAAATTGTCGAACACTACTCTATGAGTCACACAATACCGTCATTTGTTTTCCAAAAGACATTGAACTACAAACAATTCACCAGCAATTTTTATTAGACATTTGAAACATGACTTTAAATTTTGAACAACTTATATAAATAATTTTATAATACCTACTGCCCGGAACATTTAAAGAAAACAAACATATATTTCTATTATTAAATTAGATTTTTTCAACGAATAAAAAATACTACAATAGTATAATATCTAGATACAAATAAATCACAAAATATATTTGATTGTAACCAGTCACAAAATGACAATTCGATAAAAGATAAACTACTAAACACGATATTTGAAATAAAAAATGAAAAAAATATATATAATAATTTACATTTTATTGGAATTATTAAATTTTTCAACATAACTATTAGAATAGTCGACACATAAATAAAGAAAGGTAAATTTAAACTAACATTTTCACGAAGATAATCATGCAAAGTAGACTTCAAAGTAATTTAAATGACGATAAATTGTAATGAAACATCTATATATAACTTTAAACATTACCATTTAACATATTTAAAAATTATATAATTTGATTAAGGAAAATGTAAACAAATATTATTTGTTCATTATGAAAACACAAAATAATTAATTTTTTTCAATTTGTTAAATTTAGATTTTATGGAAAAAATTAATGATTTATTTAACATATTGAGAATATTCTAATATGTATATTCTTATAATTCCCTATACCTACTTCCATGGGCGCCCGCAGGAATTTTATCAGGGGGAGGGCATAATTAAATCAAAAACTAAAAAGTATATTAAAAAATGTATTCTTAGCAAACAATGAAACATGTCAGAATTATATACACTTTAGTCGTTATTAAATAAAAACTGAAATCTTCGCAATTGTTCAATTGCAAACCTCGTATTAACTGTTCAATTAATTTTTTCCATGGGGGAGGGCAAATGTCCCGTCTTTCCCACCCCTTATGGGTGCATGCACATGCCTACTTCAGTTTCAAATGTTGAAGCTGAATAACTTTACGATATTGAAACATTATTCCTTATATTATGAAACGAAAAAGATGGTTAATATTTCTTGGAGAATTACATGTTTTCATTTTACTAGCCATTAGTTACAATTTATTTAAAACATATTTTAATTTTCTAGCAACATATATTCTGTTACTTTATCAGTATATAACTTGTACATTCCTATACGAATGTTTTGATAATATATTCTATTGGCATACGTCGAAGTCATACCAACGGCAGTCTCGGTAGGAATTCAAAGTTCAGGTATTTTAATTGAAACCGAATTCACTCCGTCGAGTGTTTTTGTAAAGGGGTAAGACATGACCGGATATTAGCATTCCATGAATAATCAAAACCTTGGCATTGCGTATACTCACAACCAAAGACACACGGACAAACATATATACAAAGTACGCACTCACATCGAGAATGAACACTCTCAAAGATAAATCATAAGGACTTTCTTACAGCTCATCTTCAATCACATTTACATGAGGTACATGACTACGGTAATTATTTCCGATCCAGTGTTCACCCATTAACAAGTAACCTTCACCATTAAATGCAATTTTAGCCCCATTTATACACTTAAAAACTATACACATATTCCTCTTTCATCAAACACTTTTCTAACATACAACACTGTTAGTCAACATTTATCCCCGTAACAGCCATTAATTTATTTACTCGCTCACTTTTTCTTACCTGAAGCTACACTGTCTTTTAAAATTAATTTATAAACTCAACATCATAGGCTTGGCTCTTTTTAGCACACAATGGATTATAATTTATAATAGATTAATGGTCAAACTACCAATGTATTCTGGAAAATCGAGTTACAAAATAGAAAGATAAAAAAACTTTTATTTTATATATGCCCGTGATTTTGCGTACTTCAATACTTGAATACTATGCAAATTCACTAACCAAGATAACAACTAAAGTATAATTATTACCACCTGATCCATTTAAAATTAGAACTAATAAACAAGCTGGAGAAATAAATCTAAAATAATCAAAAAAATATAAAATAAAGGATAATCCAAATATTCAATTGAATTGAGTGGTAATAGTTATAAAACTATTATAATTACAATTAAATTAATTAATTCTTGAAATTCCGCATATTATATTCATATGCAATCACCGTTTAACTTTTTTATACTAACAAATAATTTTAAAAAATCAATCACAAGTAATAGTATAAATTTGTATCATACACAATTGAAGACTAATAAAATATTAATAGAATTTACATTTTTAACAGAAAGTTAAATGAATGTATCAACTCATTAAAATATTTTATAAAGTTCGTTATTATTTACACTGTATATTTAGAAACAAAATTATAAATCATAAAATTATGAAAAGACAGTTTTCTACCACGATATATTTTTCAGAATTAAAAATTTTGGAATATGTAAAGCATTCATTATGTACAATAATAATAAAATAATATAATATAATTTATTTATAAATAAGGTATAATTAATTATGTAATTAATAGATAGATATATGTGTTTGTAGTGAACAATTTTTAAAACTTAAAAATCTAATAAAAATTATTCGTCAACATAAATGTTAGGATATCCAATTCGTTTTTAACTTATATTCAAAGGGCCCAAGCAACTTTTATAGAATAAAAAAATGAAACTTTCTAATGTACAAATATAAATATTTTATTCCCATCGAGAGAAAACTGTACGCTCTTTACTCTATAGTATTACTGATAGATAAATCTGTAGAACAAAATAGTGAAGTAGTATATTTGCATTCTTAAAATTTAAAGCTCGGTACTATTTAATCTTGAAAACGTTTCAAGAATAACTAGTTTCCACAAAAGAGGTTTATCATTTTTTACGAAGCCTAGCTATTATAATTTGCCATCTTAAATTTAAACGATATGTGTATGCTTATATTCCTTACTAACTTTTAAAAGGATAAAAGGGAAAACGATGGCTTTACAAAAGTACTATGAACAACGAATAATTGTTGGGCAGAGTAAGTCTAGGAACACTTTGTCACGAGGAATTACAAGTATTGTACTTACGTGAGGCCGTTAATTAGAGAGGATAAACGTACGTCAAGCTTTGGCTAACAGCAAAACGCAAACCCGTCAAGTTGATTTCCGCAATGAATGCAACAAGTGTTTTATAATTTTGTTCTAAAGAAAAATACAGAAATTTCGTTGGAGGAAAAGTATAGCGATTTGGCGCACGTGTGAAACCTCCCCCATTAATCATTCTGTATATTTGTTATCCTTTTGTAACAGAGATATGAAAATTATACCAAATTAACCGTTAAAATGTTACTACAATAAGTTTAACTTAAAAATTGTTTTACGTGACTTTAGAACTACTATGCGTAAATAATGGACATAGTTCAAAACGATCGCTATTAAAAGTTATAATACATTATAAAAAACACAATGTGATCAAATAATAATATAGAAGAAAGTCTAATACCTTCAGTATATTAAAATTAAAGTTTTGGCTAATTTATAGTCATATGCAATGAAAGATGTGTAATATTACTATTTTACGTAATATACATATTATACTATATACTACATAAAGACAATTTGAAAATATGATTGGTACTTTAAATTAAAACAATGTTAGAGTAGGTATATGTTATTAAATAATAATTATATATGTTTATGGCAATAATATTTGGATAATTATGTTTGTCAAATAAACATATAAATCATATTCAAAAAATATACTTAAATTATAAATCACCTTTATGGAAAATAATAATTTGTTTCACTTATTAATTGAAATATTGTTAAATTATAATTTCTTTACAAAGTGATATTCAGTTTTACAAAAATTAGTGTACCCCCAGAACTTGATCATCCTCTATACAAAAATATAATTCATATATTTATTGAAATTATAAAATAAACACAGCTGATGACTTATTCAAATGATACAAAGCAGAGTGCAATTGTTCAACCAGAAAGAAACTCTTGACGAGTGAATTTAACGATAACACTGATAACATCCGGTGCGAATTATTTGTTCAGGCTTTATAACCCTATTCTTACAATTTCAAACCATCGTTACAACCTATACGAGTATAATAATACCCTTACATAAGTAATACGAATATTCAGTGTAAAATAAAAGGGTTGTATCAATTCTATCTAATGCACTTAAATAAATTATTATGGATCAAATAAATACAATGAATTGTCCAATGCATTTGTGCATTATGCATAACGACAAATGTTTGATTATTAAAATAAACCATTATGAACTGCATCAATAAGTAAAGTACTTAACGATATCATAAACGACATCAAAGTTATGAAAATATTATGTACGATATAAGCCAGTAAATTATAAATTTCCATGAAAAAATTAGGAACTGTAAAATAAATTATACGATTTAAAAAATGTTAACAATTCAAAACGAGTTAACACAAAATATAAAAATGTCTATTAAACCCGAACTGATTATATGAACTTATTTCTAATATTTTTAGTCCGATAAATTATTGTTATTATGGAACTTGGTCGACTTATTTGTATACTATGGTTAATTAGACTTGTTTTACTGTCAACACTATCTACTAATAAGTAAACTATTTAATATGTTATCCAGTATGAATACAAACGCACAATAACTTATAACACTATCGCATTTCATTAAGCGCACAATGAAGTTAACTATCGTAGGAACCATAATAATGTTATTACATGTTGGATAGCAATAATTAATAGATAAACATATATCAAATTCCAAAAACTAGATTTGGGATATATGTACAATTTTTATTTCTTTTAAATGTATGGAACCACTGTATATCAGAGACACGTCTGACGTCCGGTTAATCTACACAATCTACCTACACAGGTAGACCTGTTCGGTAGATCATAGCATATGTATGGTCGGTATTAGTTTTCAATTTAACAATACCAAAAATTCATAATAAAATTAATTGGCAAGTATCTTCTGTTAATATATTATAATACTTAGGGAAACGACTGAGCAAAACGTTATAGGAAGTTCAACTCCAATGAAGAAGGTAAAAATAGAAGAGGTTGCGAAAAAACCCAGAGTTTCCTTTGGAAACATAAAATGTAACGAAAAACAAAGCTAAATTTATAACGTTAATGAAAACTCTTTAGTCGCATTACATCGAGGTACCCGACAAACAAAAGCAAAAAATGTTCAAGAACAAAATTCTCAGGTAACGAAAGCAAGAACATCAAAAGAACCACGTGAATGTTTTAATCACGAAAGATTTGTCTTCATTTTTTTCCTCATCATCCTTAAAAATTTTCACCCCTAATTACCTAAAATAACATTCCTTCCTTCGCTTCGTGTAATGGTTCTCAATATCTGACCATAAAATAGCTCAACCATAGTACAGTTTACAAGGGCATCGTCAGTCTTAATATCTGTACGAATAAGAACGGAAGGTTTACATATGTCACTAGCCATAGGACATGAGAACTAACGTTAAAACGTATGATTAGATTAAACGTAAATATAACTGGACATTGAAATTAATCGACAGCAACATAAATGGAAAATTTACAGTACATACCAATAGAAATACGACCTTTAGAAATACTAACACTTGTTGAATATTTTTATGCTGTAAGGAAAACGAAACACTTAATCTATGAAATTATTTGTCTTAATCACACTAAAACAGTCTAATCCAATTCAGAACTACCAAATGGTTATATTAATTAAGCTGTAGTTAAATTTAGTTTAGTCACAGTTACAATTAAAAAATATGTGCCATTTATTTATTTCGTGTTAATCTTCTAATTATATAAAACTGAAATAAAATGTTGTTGTGTTTGATACGATTTGTGAGTAAAATAGAAATAAATAAATAAACGTTTAACCTAAAGACCTATTATATTTGTAAAGTACGACTGGTTTCGAATTAAAAATTCATCATCAAGTATACACAAAGTCAATAAAATCGGAACTAAAAGTACTAGAGTTGCGATTTCATTGACTTTGTATGTACCTAACTATGCATTTTTAATTCGAAACTGGTCGTAATTTACAAAATATTAAAATATTCCAGGCAAAGTTTTTATTTATTTATTTATATATATTTAAATAACTTTCAAAAATAATATAAATTTAAAAAATTAAAATTATATCGATCTTCTAAATACATAAAAATATATCAAACTATAACAACAGATTGAAATAATAAATCGATTTTTAATAACAACTACTTTTATGGAATTGTGTTCAATAAAATTAGGTAATTATTTTTATTAAACTTTTTGGTTTTAAAACCAAAATATTTGTTTTATATAATGGAGTTTAGTTTTCATTGTTTCAAAAAAACAAAACAGCCCTAATGTTACGAATTTGACATCTTTCCACTAGCGTTTTCCCAAAATTATATAATATATGTATACGCTATTGTTTTATAATTTTCGAAAAATATTTTAATATTTATTATCTTTAGAATTATTTTTTGAAATGTCTGCTAAATTAAATATTTACTTTACTAAGTTTTTAAAAGCCTTCAATAGTTAATTTATAATATACTAATTAACACGATCAAATATATCTATTATACATGTACTTATTTTTCGTTCTAAAACAAGTTACTTTGGATAGTAAATGTATTTTAATGAATTAACCTATTCATAATATACTTTTAATTACACATGATATATGTTACACTTTATAACTAATAAATTTAACATGGTAACAAGCTTCAATGAGAAAAATACAAATAAAATCAATAAATTACTGATAGGAGTTCATAAAATTATATTCCGTAAAGTAAAAATATTTTTTTTCAACTCATCAAAGAAAAAAAATTGTATGAAACTGCACAAAATAATTTACGAATACCAACGGATATAGGTATAGGTACCTACGTATAACAATAATAATCATTAAAATGTTGTACATATAATTCTGGATCTTTACTTAGGTTTTGTTTTTATTGTGTTCAGATAAGATAAGAAGAAATAAAAACTTTATTTAAGTAAACAATATGCAAAGGATTCAACTGTTTACAAAAGGATTTAAATATCTCAATGCAAAACGAAGAATATCGTATTAGGAAAAAATAACTACGGAATAAAATGTAATCGTATCTAAAACGAGTAGTTTTGTGAAAACAATTAAAGCTCGAACACTAATCATTCAATAATCTTGAAAAAGAACGTCGTTGACAAGGCTACTGTGTCCAAAAGCACAGTAGTAGATTTCGTTTTCCGGGCATAGAAGAAACCCCAACCCAATACACTAAGTGTATGGAACGCAATCAATGCAAAAATACAAATACAAATATTAATAAGAGGTCTACATTAAATCACATTCCACGACTATTTAAAAAACGTATTATTTAATTGAAAATTATAATTATTTTTTAAGATATAAATTATTTATAATTGCGCTATGATATGTTAGCCTAACATTCATTGGTATAGTATAATCATACTATCCAATAAAATAATTATAATTAATATTTTTTGATTCTATAGACTATTTTCGATAAATTAACATATGAAAGACTATAAAAATTTATCAGAGACTTTATAGGCATGGTACACACGTATTGATGTGCGGCATTGCAACATTGTCGTAACTACAGTATTCATACGTTTGATGCGACGTCCCGACGATTACAAAATGTAGTGTCTTACAAATCGGTATACGAGGTGTGTCATCTAGTAGAGAATCAAAATCATAAAAATTTGTAATATATTTTCATTAAATATTTAATATATTTATATTTGAATAATTTTTAATTTTTCAATAATGAAAGTATCTAATCAAAAACTGGTAGTATTTGCATATTTAATTTCCAAAAACCAAATATCGAAGAAAACAGACATGACTTGGGTGCATTTTTTTCACTAACGTAAAGCTTTTAAGACGATTTTTTTCAACGAAAAATGAAGATTTAAGAACTTACCCAGATTTCAGGGAAATTTTTTATATCTGAATTAAAATGATTGATATCTATAAATTCACATAATGATGATGGCTCCATAGCTACGATAAAATCACAATGGTGTGTTATCGTTCAATAAATTGTTATGTAATGAGACGCCGCATTTACGATATTTTGACGTTGCATTATTGGAAAAATTATGTCTCGTGCGAGCTCGCATAATGACGTGTGGTTACGGAGATGTGTATGTATCGGTCAATTAGTTTATGGGTATAAATAATTGCAATTAAAATAACACTGCAATGCCACACGTCAAAAAAAAAAAAAAAAACGTACTTATGTACCAGGCATTATGGAATTATTTATATTGTAAAAAAGTTCATTCACATAAATATAAAATTAAATAATTACGTAAAGACCTACATTAATGATGTTTTAAACGTATAATTGTTCATACAATTATTTACATTTTATTTGGACAAAAAAAACTATAAAAATTTTAAATTTAAGTTAATAACTTTTAAATTAATAAATTGTATAAAATCTACAAGATATGTATATTATATATTATTTTAAAATTATTGACATAACGGATTAATTTTTTTTTATTTTGATACTAAAATAAAATTTAGGTGATTTGCAAAGTGTATTTGTTTAAAAAATTAATACTTAAATTTACACAAAACCAATAAAATAATTTTCAATCATTTTCAACTAATGAAAAATAACTATTGCTTAATGTTTTCTCAGAAATAAATACATAAATGATATCCTCGTAAGTAATTGTATGCGATTAGAATCTACTTTTCTCCCATGATTTTACTCTTTACACGAGAACCAAGCTCTTATATTATCAAAAAAAATTGATATATAAAATAAGCTAAATTTAAATTTAATGATTCGAACACACATGAAATATTTTGTTAATGAGAAAATAATTAGAAATGTGCACAAAATATAGCTTATACGATTCTATTAAGAGAGATTCGTCGAGGCTTGGTCAACACAATATTAATACTGACGGTTTAATTATTCGTTTAGAGAATATAAAGTAACGGTGATTGCAGAAAAACCATAAAAAAAAAAAAAATAAATAAACAAATAAATAAACAAAAAAAAAATGGTTACATGATGAGGAAAAAAGGTCGTTTGTCTTTATTTAGGTTTAAGCCGTTTTAATTGATGCGCTCGTTTCGGTTTCGGCATACGCATTTATACGTATTAAAACGCGGGTGCATGAGACACGGACCGCAACGACTTACCAAAGGACCCATTATTCTTAATGAGACACTTGTTAAATTGCATCGCTTTGGGCAACACTTCTGCTGCTACGATAAACACACGCACACATTCACAGTGGTGGTAGTGGTGGTCGTCGTCGTCTCTTACCCTCATCCCGCGATGTATGAACAACTATACTTCGATGCATTAAACGTGGTTTTCTACCAATGATATAAAATTGAATCCAATTATAATATACTCGTAATGCAGTATTAATGTTTGCGGATAGAGTTGAAAAAGCAAACGAGATACAACCGAAACCAATTGCAATGGGAGAATAACAATGGTTTGGGTTTTTTTTTAAGACCTAATTGACAATATGCCTCCTTTCAATGTTTACGCGATGTTTACATTACCCAATACTTGTTTTTCGTGTATAGATTAATTAACATCAACAATAAAATACAATAATAAATAACACTTAATGATAACCAAATCGCTTCAAAAGTGTATAGATATTTCAAACGGGGATCATTAAGTTATACATCATTATATCACATTAAATCATTATATACTGAAAAGTAAATAACTAACATTTTGTAGATATATAAAACAATATCACAATATATTTGGTAATGGTTTTACGCATCGTATAATGCTAAAATAATATGATAGATTTTTATGCAAAATGTCATGTTATTGGGCTATCGAGTTACAGGCTAGGAATATTCTCTACTAACAGCTTTAAATAACAATAAAAGATTCTAATTCTTATGTTATATACACATTAATCTTAGTAATAGAAATTTTAAAAATTAGCTATCAGCTATTTACTTTTTCAGTCATAATTTGTAATAATTTCAACACATATTACGAGTATTAAATGTATTGATTCAAAAAACATTTAAAAGTGAAAATCACTAATCATGATTAATCATGGAACAAAGACAAATATTCTATATTTTTAATGGAATAAACATTATTTATTGCATCATAAATAAAATGCGCAAGTAGGTAAATTCTCGTTTTTTATAATCGAAAGAATCTCTGAATTGGAAGTTGGATGAAAGGGCATGGTAAATTGTTCATATACGGGTATAGTTGGCTACGCAAAGATAACTGTTTATTCAATTTTTCTTAAATGGAACTGTGTTTACGTAGTCCCACGTCAATGAAATATGATTTTCGATTTTCGTTTTCAGCTGTCTGTTAGTAGTCTTTACAATTTCGTAGTAATTTATCAAATATTTTTTCTTGGTAAACTTAAAATATCCCAAAATCTTTTTCAATTTTATATCCACAGAACATTAAATATTCTTTTAATATAATTTATAAAATTAATTAAAATAAGCAAAATAAGAAATAGTTATCACTATAATATGTTGCCATTGTAGGACTGATATTTCAATCGAAACCGTCATGGGGTATTCTTAAACAAACACACTTCACATGCTGTCACTCAAAATATCGACCAAAGCCCTCGAGTCACAATGTCTGTGGCTTTAGATATTTCGGACTCATTGAACCCTGCACATATTGCTATAAGGCTTCATCTCAGGCAGTTTTTTTTCGCGCAGTAACAGTAACAATAAACCCTTTTTGTCATACGAACTTTTTATCGCATCGTTTAACAATGAAATTACTTCTAAAATAACACAGACACTTTCAAGGGGATGAAGAAACCTATGTTCTCAAGTTACGTGAATACATAAACATTTTCAAGCATATTTCACGGCAAACTTCACAACATAAATATATTTATGTTGTATTATAAATTCAAGAAACGATAAAGGAAATAGCATGTAAAAAACATAATAATCTATTTTAACTAAATATTATTAAATCTAATTTTTAATTTTTTTTTCTGAACAAATAATACTTAAAATTTAAAATGTTGAAGTCTTTTTTTTTTTTATCAAATAGTAAATATAAATAATGTATGTAGGTATGTGGTCATAATTTTATAAATCATACAATCATGAAATCGTGATAAGCAAAAAATTTAAATAAAATATCTGTTAAAAATACATCAATACAAATAGGAATGTACATTTTATAAGCTAAAAGATATGCAAGATAAAAATCCAGAATTTAATTAGTAATTTCATTTTATAATTGAAGCTAATATAAAAATTACATTATAATTATATAATGTATAATTTTTAATATATAAAAAAAATAAAACTTTATATAAATAAATAAATAAATAAATGCTTAAACAGATGTATTATTATATTTGTAAAGTACAACCGGTTTTAAATTAAAAATGCATCTTCAGGTATACATCCAGTCAATAAAATGATAGCTCTATTATCTACTTCGGTATAAATGTTGGTGTTCTATTTTAAAGTATACATTTATGACATTTAATATTTAACACATATAATAAAAATTTTAATTTATATTATCATAATGCCATAGATATTTAACTATCAAATTACATACATTCTAGTAAAATGCATTAAAATAAAATGTAATGAAAAAATAATACTAATTAAAATCGCACGATCATAACATAAGTAACCATCAGCCCAAATACTAATTAAACTTCAGAACTTTTTGCCGCCGGTCAACTTCAACTTGTGTAAACAACTGTGTAAAAACGTTGAAAACGATGAGCGGTATATAATAAAGCTACTACTCCGAGTGGGCAGACTAAATGGTTTAAGCATTTCCACGTACGAAGTTCACTTGAGTCTCAACAGCGGCAAGCATGTAATGCGTCATAACTATTGTTTGACACATTAATTAAAAGCGCTCGGTGTGGATTTTAATATCGTGGCGAAATGAACTTCGCCAAAAGTTTCCGGCAAACGTCTAAACAAGACCGAACTTTGTACGTTAAAATATCCCTGAATTTTTTTTTATTAGAGTGGAAAACATCTACCCCTTTTTAGTTTTACAGATCATGAAGCTTAGAGAAATGTTAACTGATACACTGCAAAAATGTTATTTTTAATAAAATAGAAATTATTTTATTGTTTAATGATTTTAAATACACGTATTGTATATCACAGTATGTTGATAAACGTAATTTTTTATTTATTTTTCAAATACAACTAAAACGTTCTGTCTAGGAAAACGAGTACAATATTTAAGGACAAACATCAATAATACTTTTAAATTGATCTAAACTATTTTAATTTTAGTAATTTAAATTACCTTGAGTTTATGTGTAGAAAATGCAGTTTAATTATATGTTTGTGGTGTGACTAATAGAATATACTCGTACATAATTGTTTCCTGTTTTAACCAAAAAATAAACTTTAAATTGAACACTTATTTTTTAATGATTAGAAACCAAAAATGTAACATAGCAAATTACGTTGTGAAAATTTTTCTGAAGATTTAAAACATATGCTCCCAATAAATAATTAGTATTATTAGTAATCAATATTACACACTTAATTTTCTACGATGTTTTAAATGATATATGATATTTTATGATACTTCAACTATTTATAGTTTCTATTTTACACAAATGAAAAACAGATTTTACAATACCGATAATATTTCAATCAATTTGATTGAAGTGCGAAATAAATCAGATTTAACTCAAAATCATTTGAATATAACTTATTAAAATGAAATAAATAAAACTTCTATAAGTTCTATATTTTAATATATTCTATTTATATAAGGTATCTTATAAAATTTAAAAGATTAGGTACTTGGAGCATAATTTTATCGTTTTTAATTTAGAGTATTAAAATAGTTATATAACAACTTTTTTCATGATAGAAATCACATTTAAAAAATTTTAAATATATAGTTATCTAATTTATTTAATAATAGGTCTCACTGCCATCGAAAATACTAATAGTCTTTTAGTTACTCGTTTAGATTGACTTCCGAATAATTGTTTGTATTACAATAAAAGTATATTATATTTTTTGTAAATTATACAATTTATAATAATATCTAATCTAACTATTTAGTATACATTATTAAAAACGAAACGGAAAATTAAAGTTTTTATTATTGAAAAAAAGTTTGTATTTATAATGTTTTCAATAAAAAAATATTTGATTATAAAATTATAAATGGACATTTTTCAAAAAAATCTAGTATCTAGTAACTGCAATCTGAACTTAAATAAAACACAGGCTCACTTGTTATTGAAAGTCAAACAATTTATTTTATTAAATTCATTAACATAATAATAACTATGTATTTTCATTGCGGTAATTATGTATATTAACAAACTATATAGATAATTATATACTACGGATGGACGTACCGTTGTATCATATATCAGAATTGATATTTTTTCGGTAACGATTTCGGTAGTGTATCAATATATAATATTTAAGACCAAAACCGTAATGATAGTAATAATCAATAAGATAAAATTGTTAGTTAATAATTAAACTAAAATTAAAAACCTATACATCCTAATATTATGTACATATTAATAATATAAAAAAGTATCTTTATAAAATATAAATTTTAGGGAAAAAAGTAAGTACTTAAAATAAACGTATTGTGTATTGAATTAATTTAAATTATCGAAATAAATGTTTATGGTAGTTCATCTCTAATCAACATTAAATTTCATTTTAATGGACAAAAAATTAAATTCAATAGGTCGAGCATTCTGAATCATCGCGATCAGAGTAATCTCGTCTTGTTTGTAGATATTAATATGCATATTTCATACATATATAAGAATATTTTACATTAAAATCATAATTATTTCAATTATGCAATAAAATAATTGGAAGAAACATTTAAACAAAATAATTAAAACCAATAAGCAACCAAAAATATATACATGTTAAATATAATATGTTACGATATAATTATAAATTAACTTAATACAAAAGAAAGATCTCTAAGATACCAACGAACAAAAACGATAAGAAAGGAAATTCAAATGCAATATTGAATTTTTTATGACATTCAATTAATGCGCTATACGTTCTCCTTATGCGTCAAATTCTCAGACTAGTAGTCTAAACTCCAGCGACAGAGAGTGTATTGAAGAGGAGGGAACATCGTTTTATAGCCAACATCTGTGCGAGTACACCCTTTATTATTTAGTCGTTAGGAGGCGCTAAACTAAAGCTAGTTTTCTTGAGTATTACACCAGAGCAAGGGCACTAAAAGAAAACGTAAAAAGTTATTAACTATGCGTATTATCAACTCATTAGTCACTTACAAATATAATACTGATAGAGCTTAAAGCATAATTTTTAAACGTATTTTTATAACTACAAAAATGGTTTGCATAATATTCAACACGAACTACAATATTTCATTAAGTATTGAAAATGTTACAAAACTAATTTTAACAATATGAATATATTTTTCAATCAATACATAATAACAATGGTCAAATGAACTATTATATCATCAAAAATATTTTATAAAACTATAATATTTTATAAAATATTTTAAACACTCCTCGTGTACATAAAAGTGATAAGTAGAGTCTGAGTAGTTTATGATTATTTTATAGACACTAAAATTTATTTATCTAAACTATATATTATATGTATAATTAAATTTAAGTAAATTTATAGTAAATTAGATTGTTATTTTAAGAACTTAACAAAGTACTTAAAATAAACAATTTCATAAATTAAATCTCATGGGAAAAAAACAAAAAAACTTCTCACCAGTTTTACAAGACATTACCTAGTAGTTTGTTGTAATTTCATAACACATACAACGTTGTCGTCAGCTGGTGGCTGTAGGATTAAATCTAAAATTTACACGAGTTTTCGCTCAAATTTAAGACAGCACAAGTACACCAGAACAGAGTAATTACCGTTCATATAATAATACATAGTTACCTTCACACTGTATAATAAACAATGCTATTTCCTCTATAACTGATAAAATGTAACATATTCTAAAATTAAATTTAATCATGTAATCAATTCTTTTAACACAGATTCAGGGGGGGCGATCGCCCCTTCGACCCCCCCCTCCAAAAAATACGCCCATTAAGTAATTTTCGTAAACCACATTTTTTTAAATTAAAATAAAATCTAACGGCATTAAATTTGGAGACCTTTCCGGCGAAGGAACAGTGCCATAAGTACCAATTAAATGTTTTGGAAACATTTGATGTAAATATTATCTAACAATTATTGCATTATGAGCTAGTGTTATCGACATGCTGTCTTGTATCTAATGGAACATTATCTTATAGTATTGGTAGTTCGTTGATTGAACAATTTAAATATATTTTACTATTATGCTATCCATCATAAAAATACGATCCTTTAAGCTAGCGGCTTCGTTTCATTCCAGTATCGTTCATTTTGCCATTGATGGTAAATTTTGATTCATTAATCCAAAAAATGTAATTAACAATTAAAAAATAATTTTGAATTGATTTTTGTGGCTATAAATTTCAACTTATAAAGAAAAATGCCTTATTAATTTTTTATAAATAATTGGTTTATTATATATAATTATTATTTTATTTAAAAAAATATAACGAATTAAAAATAAAAATAAGTTATTTAACACAATTTTTAATAATTTAGAACATTAGATAAAAATGTCGTAAAAAACCAATTATTCATAACTTCTAATTTTTACTTACTTCTCTTTGGTCAATTTTGAAAATTGAATAGTTTTTTTACAAAATTCGTTACAAAAAAAAAGTAGTCAATCCAAATATGCAGGAAAGAATTACGGTTACCATTAAAAAAAGAAGTTGTTTTACGTATACGTGAACCCTAAGCGTTAAAATTTAAAATTAGTCAAAAAATATGTAATTTAGTACCCTCTAATCCATCCAAAATATTAATTTCAATACAAGTTCACCCAACTGAGATATTTAGTGGTATCTAAAATGGTGATCATGCTTACAGTAACAATATTAAGTCTTTTATGGTATTCAATAAAAAACACTATTCAAATGTTTTATTTATTGACCTAAAAATAAGAAAAATCCTAGGTATGACATTTAATTTTTATATTTTAAAAACGGTATATGATTTAATTTAAATATGTTTTGCAATACTACAGACTTTTGTTCACTAATAAAGAACTCTACAGTAGTTTTCATTGCATTTTAATCTAGGAAATTATGGTAATCAACCATTTTCTGAACCTTCATCTGTCTAGAAAGAGGGCCGTTGCCGGATTTCAATTGATGAATCTACCCATTTGCGTGATCGACTATTTCTGCTAAGAAATTTTATCCCAAAGTACCCCATGAACGATACATAGTTAATTATTATAATATTTTCTGATATGATCTATGGAAGACTTAAATAGAAAATTATTAGCAAAAAAATATGCCTGAATTTTCTGATCATGCATTAAAAACAAACTACACTCTTTTTGAGGATAGTCTAAGAGCACAAGCACTAGGACTTATATTTTTAAAAGAAAAACATTTTTACTATTATTTTCAATTCGTCAACTAAAACTTTCTCGTAGAATTCTAGAAAAAATTTATCTCAGAATTCTGAATTAGTTCTACATCACAGGAAAATTTTCCACTCCCAACTCATAAATCAAATTATGTTTCCAATGACCCTTTAGTCAAAGGTAAGCGGAGCATTCATACTAATCCTTAAGGATTCAATTTAAACTTAATTTAATGTCTCAAGCTCGGCTTGTATATATTATATATATATATATATATAATATATTAATGGCATTGTTTAGTACAGCCATAACACGTATCACCCAGTTAAATTAATCTAGGTGTTATAACTTAAAATATACTCTATTAATTAAATTATAATATTTTAAACTAAAGATACTAAAGATAATATGTACAATTTTATTATCTTTCAAAGATGAACATTTAAATTTATATTTAGTATATTTTCCTTCTAACAAATAAATAAAATAATGGAATCAAGGATATAGAAGGAGTGTTAGGTAAAACTGAGAAAATATTCCAGTGTCAGGAAAGAATATCCAATTATTAAGTAATTATTAAATATAATAATTATAATAATATAATTTAACAATAATTATATTTAATTATAACAATATTAAATAATTATTTATAAGCAACAGTTCCCCATTTAGATCAACATTTGAATAAGAAAATGGTAACGTGAGAGGAATATTCGGGACAATTTCACATAAAAAATATCGAGAAAATATTAAATTATAATGGTGTCTCCCCTCTGATTGTGAACACTAATATAATTATTGAGTGACACTCCACGGGTCCTAATAAATCTATTGATGTTTAATCGTATTGAAACTGGTCAAGTAGTTTCAGAGTTTACCCTAAAAGTGTAATAAATTATATTTACATATTTTTATTATTTATTAATAGTAACAGATATAATTATAGATTACAGGAATACAAATTTCAATGAAATGTTTTTCTTCTTTAATAGAACGACCCGGAGAGGATTTCATTTTCAAAATTATATTAAAATACGAATCTACAAAAAAATTATATGAAATAAAATTATCGGTTTTAAAAGGCTACAACTCGGTTGCGCACATTTACCTTTTTTACAACTCATTTGCGCAATAATGCACAATTCGATTACGTACATATATTTTGACTACCTGTGACGAAAATCCCTGGTATCAGAACTCGTTTGCTTATTATCGTTGATTATTATACAGTAAAACTTCGATAAGACGGAACTTCGGTAAGACGGAAATCTCGGTATGATGGAACATTTTTTTAGTTCCGTTTCAAATTACATACAATTAACGAACTCCGTAAAAACGGAAACCCCGTTAACATGGAAAAATATCATGGTCCCAAGCAATTTCGTCTTATCGAGGTTTTACTGTACTCCTCATGGTTATGAGAGTTGGTTACTATTATTATTTCGTTTGATTTAATAACAATAACACCCACAGGACATTTTTTATAAGTACATTTAAAATTTAAACATTCACTCATTACAACACGGTATTCACTAAATTCATAATTATCAATATTAAAACATCGTTTTCCTCACCGAGATTCAAAAATATTAGAAATGTTTACGCCATATTAAAATTTACGTCGTCAACACACCATTCCTACCGAAATTTTACTAAAATTAGTCTGGAAAATCTAAATTTATATAATCTACAGTCTACAGTCTACAGACTCTACACAGTCGATTATAAGATAATATTAAGAAAATATATTTGATAATTTGTACTGCAGTCTGTGACGATATATGTATACACTTGTCATGTGTGTGAATGTGTCGTTGTGCGCAAACAAGTTATCTATTTTCAAGTAAACGACTGATTTCGTCGTACGCAAACGAGTCGTCGATTTTCAGGTAAAAAATATTGAATGTGCGCAAACGAGTTGCAGCGGTTTTAAAATGTCCTCCAATTTTCATATCAAATAAAATTCTTACCACTTAGTTTGATAACTAAGAAAACACAAATGTAAGAGTTATCCCTACCAAAAAATGAAACAATATTTAGGTTAAAATTATAATAAAATAATAATATTTGAAAAAATGACTTTCGAAAAAATATTATAGACCCTACTTGAGTCAGAATCAATCTTCTTCTTTTTAGTTACGGCCCTTAAGACCATCCTGAAAACACTAAATTTTGCCACCTATCCCTGTCCTCCGCTACTTCTCTCCACTTGACACCAGGCTCTATCTTTTCCACTTCTTTCTTCACACCATCTTTCCATCTTAACTTAGGTCTACCTATTGGTCTTTTTCCATTAGACTCTTCTTCGATCACCCATTTTACTAAAGTACCCTGTTTGCGCCAAGCATGTCCTGCCCAACTTAGTTTCCGCTTGGTGATCTCTCTAACTATATTCGGCCTCTGGAAAAGTCCTTGGAGTTCCACGTTATGAAGTTTTCTCCATTCCCTCGTTTGTCTATCGTATATGGGGCCAAAAATTTTCCGTAGAACTTTTCTCTCGAATATCATTAATCTTGATTCTTCTGTTTTTCTCAGCGCCCAGGTTTCTGAGCCGTAAAGAACAATTGGTCTTAGTAGAGTCATGTACATTTTGATTTTTAAGGCTTTAGATAAGGCCTTCGATTTCAAGACTTTTTCAAGTCCATAAAATCCTCTATTCGCTAATTGTATCCTTGTTGACAATCTATAAATGTAAATTTTTTTAAATCGGTCGAGTAGTATACCTACCTGTAGATACAATTAAATGTACTAAATGTATTAAATGTATGTTATTATAATATATAAGTATGGATCTTACAGTATGCATGACAACAATTATATAATGTTAACATTAATCGGATAATTTCAGCATTAGTCATATATTTTTTGCTAATGAGAAATTCTTCGTTATTAAACATGAAATGTCAACATTAGCTAGTTTATATTAACGATTGTCAGTTAAAAATATTAAGTAGTATCTGAATAAAAACTTGTATAACTGTCTTTATTACTACTAGCATTGATTGTAAATAAATAAAGTATTTATAATTAATGGTACTAGGTAGCATAATAATGAATTTATATTTATAAATGTTCATTTTTTTTTTCTTTCTTTCCTATACGTTTTAAAATGTTCATTTGATAATTATTTCTAATACAAAAATAATAATATCTCATGATGTATTATAAATTCATTATAAATTATTGTACTTTTAAAATTAAAAAAGTAATAAATTATACGATAAATTAAAGAATCAAAAATAAATTAAAATTTTTTTTATCAGTTTATTAGGATGCACATAATATAGAACTTTTAAATTGAAAATACTAATATTTTTTCATTGTGGCCCGTTTTCATTCATAATTATTTCATTTTTAAAACTTAAATTAAGATTTGTCTATTAAATATCGATTCTTATCAAATATCATGAAGAAATTGTAATAATAAAATAGTTTCCACTAGATATGTTTATTATATAAAAGCTTATTTTGAAGTATGATGCTCCATCTTTTGAATATAAATTATATTTTGTATATATATGCAATGAAAAAAATATTTAGTATAAATATTAGGGTTTATTTTATACATGTATATATAACATTTTATGCGTTACATCTATGATACCCCAAATATAACAAGTTTTAATTTTATAATTAACTCTTAAAAAATTAAAAACACTTCCAATTTCAGTTTTAAGTAAGGTTTTTAATTTTTATACTAAGTAGAAATATATAAGTTAGTTAAAAATTATACATATTGTATACCTAAATTATAAAAAAAATCTAGTTATATGCAATTATTTTTTCTTATCCTTTCGAATTTACCTGTCTAAATAAAAAATATTTTTCTATTAACTTTGATATACCTATTCTTTATAAAATAATACATAGAACAATTATTTCAACTAAATATATTCATGTTAATTATAAATAATAGATTAATAGCACCATAATTGTATATTTATAATTCCTTTTTTATTGTAAGTTTCAACTATAAATGTATTACTGTTCATAAGGGATTTTATTACAGTATAAAACGTATAATATTATGAGTTTTATACTATACGTTATATACGTACGTATAATACATGTTTTAAACTATACCGTATTATAAGTTTCAACCCTGATTAATATAAATATTAAAATAATCACGAACTTCTGTAAAATTAAAATTAATTATACAGTCATTTAACAATGCAAAACTACCTAATTTTAATAATAATTCTTATTATATGCGTTATATAAATACTATTCAGTTTTATCGACAATGAATATAAAATGTAAAATGTAAAAAAAATGTAAAATAATCTGACTACTACCCAGATGATGAGCATAACTATAATACAATAGAGATTTGACATTGATAAAAATTAAAATTATTAAATAAATATATTTCTGCACTTATTTTAATGCGGTGTTCACTTAATTTTGATATCTTTCTATTTAATATGTATAATTAATAATAACAATAATACTTATTAATACTTAATACTAATATGTATATTTAATAGTATGATAAAATGTACAATTTTGAAGCATGTTAGGTTTAACTTTTTAATAAGATAAAAACAAAATTATTTAGTTTAAACACAATTATCATGTATATTAACATTTAGAATAAAAATAAATAAAAATAAAAGTTTAGTGATAACGGACAGGTTTCACCCATTACCCGAAAAAAACTTAACCTAGAGCTCTTTAAAAATATATTTTTTTTTAATTATATTTATTTTTTATTTTTCAATATGCTTAAAAAACAAATTCAACAATTTTAACCTCAGTGTCACTTAATCAAATGACAATCAAATTATTAGGTGCCCAACTAAATTCAATATTGCCGAGAGTACACACCAATATACTAATACTATATTTTAATGTTATTAATAAAATATAATAATGGAACATTTTAAAAGATCTTAATATCTTCTAAATATAATTTAATAACATTAAGAAACAAAATACTCAAATATATGCCGTTTGATTCAAAAAAAATAAATAAATAAATAAATAAATAACACCTACTAAAACCTACAATAAATTAGCACCAAATTCCGGATATATTTTAATTAGAGTAGCATCTGCTACAATGTTTCTGAATTAATGAATACAACGAGCTATAATTAATGACGTTTAATGTCATGTAATAAAAGGATTCTTTTTAATTACTGGGGGTTGAACCGTAACAATTAAATAACACTTTTCGCAATTTTTTTATTTTATTTTTTTGTCTCATTTATTTAAGTTTTGATTTTTTTTTTTGTATGCTAACACAAATAACAAAAAAACATAAATTAAAGGACAGATGTGTCTCTATTGTAAGAAGTAAATTAATTCTAAGAATATTGTAGAAGGGTTAGAGTGGTTAGTAAAAAAAAAAAATTAAAACTTTTCACTTATTTACACAACAATTAGTTAATCTTTATCAGAGTTTTTCTTGATTTAGTTAATTATATTTTAATTCACTTAATAATAAATAAAATTTATAATAAAAAAGTTTTCTGTAATAGTTAATAATACAACCGTCGTAAGTAATTAATGAATAACTTTAATGAAACAAGTAAATTATTGTATCAAAATATAATGGATACGCTGTCAAATGTTTATCATATACAACATAGTATATTATAATTATACATTTATGAACAATCAAATAAGTGTACGCAAATATAAGACAACGACGTTACTATGAATATTACATTTAAACTAAACACTAATTCATTATATTATTATTTTAATTGTTTTTATAGACAAAATAGTAATAAAGAAACTAAGAAATTCTAGAAAATTCTTAACAGAGTACGTATTTTATGTATAACTAATGAAATTATAATCTACAATATGATTATAATTATAATTAAACATAAAAAATAAAAAATAATACATCAAAAAATATATCATAAAACAATATTTTAATGTCATCATTTAAATAATTAATAATAAGGATAAATGTTATAAGATTTTAGAATGTAAATATTAAATTATAAAATAAACATAGGTAGACTTAACATCTAAAACAAACTACTTCAATATAATATTTTTTTTCCATAATTTTACATGTTAATGTTTGAATTTACAAACACAAACAGTTGTGTACTTAGTATTTTATTTGAATCACTTGTAGTCTATACATCTAGATATTATAACAAATTTGAAACTCCAAAATATATGGTAGAGATCACAATTGGTGGTTAATGTAACAATTAAAGATTAATTAAATTAACGTATAATTTAATGCATACAACCCATTCGTAATGCTGTTTAGGACATTAATTGTTTACACACGTAATGTGATCTCCGCCACAAATTTAATTTCTAAACTTTCTAAACAACTGTATTTTATATAAGTCAATTCAGTTTCGAAAGAGAGCATCCACTAAATTGACATAGCTTCTCCCTAGCGTTATTATTTTTTATTCTGTTAAATTAAAAAGATTTAATCCACAGCAATACGTATTAATTATTATATTAAAATAAAATAAAACGGTAAGAGTTCAATCAATGGAAAAATAAAAAAGTTCTAATTTAAAGGCAATAATATTTTAAATCATTTAAAAACTTCATCTGAGGTAACTTGCCTGAAATAAGTATTAATATGCAACTTATTTATTATTGTCAAATACATATATTAAAATTGAATAAAAAAATAGTTATTTAAAAATACAATATTATAATAATAATTAAATAATATTCTAATAATAACATTTTAATAAAAATATATTATATTTTATACACTAAATAAATTACCCAACTACCCTCAGCATATTAGTTTATTTAACTATAGAACTTTATGCAGTGGCGGACGCAGAAAAAAATTTCGGGGGGGGGGGGGGGACAATCATAATGTACCATTGTAAACAATATTATATCCATAATCCACTAGCTAAGGGTGACCATATTAAGAAAATAAAAAAAATGGGATTCCTGTTACTTTCCTCCCCCAAATAAAAAACCTCATCCATATACATACATTCACACATATGCACATAAATCTCGAGAGTTAAAATCCAAATCTCTGTCATATCATAAACAATTATTTTCTTTTTACTTTACTTTTTCTTTTACTTTTTAAAATAACCTAAATAATAAAATATTTTCTTTTAATTATTATTAAATTAGGGTAACCAGTTTTACAAAAAAAAAAAAAAAAACGGGACAAGCATTTTTTGGTTTAAATACTCAATAAAAACATACACATTTTTTTAAACAATTTTATATTTTATAGTTACAATTAAAATATTTTTTAACTACCTTGTTTAATATTTTGATAAAAAAACTTGTTTACTTTTATTGGTTTGATGTCGATTGCTCATCATGTCCTTTATTATCTATTGCAGTGCCGTTACTGTACTTTTTGCAATGAACTGATTGCATTTAATAATTTTGGTTGTTTTAACAAAAAATCATAAAAATCATTACACGAATATTTTTTGAAATTATTTTTCAGAATTATAATTGATTTGATGGTAGGAACGAGAAAGCGATTTTTTTCGTCCGTCCATAACACATTAGTGATAGAAAATACTCTTTTAATTGCAGCATTTGTTCCAGGCATTGCTAGAGAATATTCTACAATCTTCCAAAAATTATTTATCAATATTCTTTTATTATTTAAAATTGTATAGATAGCACACCATCTTTCTTCAACACGAACATAATTATTCTGCCATTCTTTTAAATTTTCATTTATAACATTAACTACATGATTATATTCATTAAAAAGAATATCAACATCCACATTCCAACCGGTTTGTTTTTTATTATTTTTCAAAATAGATGTTAAACTTTTTTGAATATCATTCCATGTTGGACAATTTACCAGTTGAGTCCAACGAAATATTTTTAGTTCTTCAAATGAATTTCCCCACTTTTCGATGTACAACAAAAATGTGTCATAAAACTGGTTAGTTTGTTCTATAAATTGTTTTTTTGTGTATTTATTTTTTGTTTCTAGTTCTAAAAGCATCGAATTTTAACTGGAAGTTAAAAAGTTTTGTGTTTTTCTATTTTTTATTTTTCCACATAATATTTCTAATTCTTCTGATACTTCGCATGCAGATATGTTCGATACATTCGATATCAATAGGTAAGATATCTGTACTAGTTTGCATAGCATTGTGCAGAATATGAGCTGCACAACCAATTCCAGAAATGTTAGTCTTCAAATTATTGTTCAAAATCGTAAATACATTTTTTGTTCCCCTCCTTGCAGCACCTCCAAAATTGGTATTACAGTTGTCACCGGTAAATGCAATAATTTTGTGAGATAATTTATGTTTTGTTAAAATGTCCATAATATAAGATGACAAAATATCTGAAGTTTCTCCTTTCAAATTTGTGAATTCTAACACTTTTATTTGAACTCCAGTTTTAGGATCAAAATATCGAATAAGAATGGGGACAATTTTTAAATTCTTATGATTTGAAGTGTCAATCATAATCGTCGCAAAATTAATAGCCTTTAGTTCGTCTATTATTTGATCCATTGCAAAAGGAGCCAATACATTTAGAATAATTGATTCACACTTGGTACGCGCACAAGAAAACTTTTTTTTCATGTAACTTTTTTATTAAAGTAGTAGTACAATCCATTGACCTAAAAGAATGGTTGTGTACTATAGTGTGAAATGCAAACATTCCCTCTTCTGCTGCAATTTTTAACCCTTCACTAGTTAAGCCAGCTGGTCCTTGTTTAATAAAATATGACGTTACCTTGTCACTTTCTGAAACACTAGATAAGGCCGACGTATGTTTTTTCTTTTCCATATGCTGTTTGATATCAGAGCGTCCTCCATGTTCGATTGAAAATATTCCCTTGCACACCGTACAAAACACTTTTCCAATTTCTTCACAATCTTTTAGGAAAGTAAATTCAGACTGTAAAGATACAGTGAACGTACATCTCCTCTTTGGCATTTAAAAAAAAAAAAAAAATAATGCACCAACTCACAAAATTTAAAGAAAAAAAGACGATACGTAGTGGCTATGATCAACACAATCGCTTTACTGTTCGTACGTTACTATTCGACATATATTGTTGTTCGTCTTTTTGATTATAATCATCGATATAAATAGTATTATATATTTAAGTTCGTAATGCATATGCTATACCGGTGGTTCCCAACCTATGGGCCGCGGCCCACAAGTGGGCCGCGAGCAGGTGGTACTGGGCCGTGAACTATATTTTATTAACATTACTTACATATATTTTTAAAATATTAAATATCAGCAAATGAAAAATATTCGTTAATTGAACTCTCATGTGATCAGACTCTAAACTCGTTTTTTAAAACTACACCATTATTACCATTATACTTAAATATTCGGCGAGACTTTCCAGCAATTTCTAAAATTTTACTTAGAAATTTGGTGGGCTATATTTCGACAACCTGTGTGTCTGTGTGAACGAGCTTTTTCTACTTTTTAAAAAATAAATGTAGGAATAAATTGAATTTTGAGTGATTTAAGGCTAAAACTTTTCATTTTTAATCCAGATATTGATTCTCTCATGGGGAACAATCCAAAATTACATTAAATTGTTTAACTCTTGAATAATCTAGTTCAATGAAGTTCTATTTTTTGATAAACAATTGTTTTTTTAATAAATAAATTGTAATAACTGACGTATGTGCACATTATACATATATAACTATTGGTGGGCCTCAAACATTTTCTATGAAATTGGTGGTCCGCACTATTAAAAAAGTTGGGAACCGCTGTGCTATACGACATAGAGTGGTGACTTGTGTATCGCGTGTTGCGTGCGTAAGTGATTCGCAGAAACTATCGGTTATCGTTATCGCATGCAACAATCCGCGATAGATTCATAGAATTAATATTATACATTATTACCTAATGGCTAATTTAACTACTTCTATGGTAGATTGGTACTAGAGATGTAAAATTTACGTAAATTTGTTTTTTTGGTAATTTACAGAGAAAAATTTATGTAAATTTACGTAAATTCTGTAAATTTGGTAAATTTTGATAATTTTTGTATGTCGCCATAGGAACACCCTTAGGAACTCCTCACTTCCACTTTTCCATGAACTTATAATTATTATAATGCTTATTTTTATTATTTACTGGATAGTGTGGTGTTCATGGTATTTTAATTTCTTGCGGCTTCATTTTAACTTTTTTAATATTTAATGACACAAATTAAATAAAAAGTAAACTATTAAACAAATTAATGTAAAATCAATAAGTTTTAAATAATTAAAGTTGATAATAGTATCTACAGCCATGAATCAAGTGATACTGTCATAGTCCATAGGCCGCGATGTGCCGATGTCAATAAAATCAATTAAATTTATTAATAGCACGGCTGTAGATAAGTATTATGTCTACAACCGTACTATTAATAGCGATAATAATTGCTGGTATGATAATATGTTATGTAAATGTAATAGTGTAGTACACTATCAGTAGTTGTGAGCATGTTGAACGTTTGACGTTTTAAGTTATATTATATCAACTATTCCATTATATTAATATATTAAGAATATTCATCTCGTTAAGACGTATAATTTAAGGTGTCACATGCTAATATTTTCGGTAAAATAATATTTACCTGTAAAAAAATAATTGGTAAAATTACTGGTAATTTACCTTACCGGTAAATGTATGCGGTAAAAATTTACCGAGCTTACATCTCTAATTGGTACAATTAGATTATCTTATTACTATTAGTATTGCTCGTCGGCATCGCCACTCGACGTTTGTTCCACGGAAATTTTAGTCTGTTATTTATAACTTTGGTTTCAAGTTTTTAATATAAACTGTTTTATATTTGGTCCATAAATTAATTTTATTCTTTTACAAAAATTCATAAGCTATAATTTAATTATAAGGAAATAACGGGATTAAAACGGGACAATCTTCTGAAAACGGGATAAAAAAGCGTCCCGTTCGAAGTTTCTCGGGACAACGGGCCATAATGATCAAAAAAGGACAGTCCCGTTTTAAACGGGACGTATGGTCACCCATATTAAATTATTAAATCGGTAATTTTATAGTTCATCGGCATCGGGACTTGGCGCTCGTTCCACGAAAACTTTTATCTGTTATTTCTAATTTTGGTTTCACATTTTAAGTATACGAGTAAAACTGTTTTATATTTTTTCATACATAGATATTTTATTTACAAGCAATTAAGACTTATATAATAAATAATACGGCAATAACGGGATTAAAACGGGATAAAAAGCGTCCCATTCGAAGTTTGTCGGGACAACGGGACGTGATGATCAAAAATGGGACAATCGCGTTTTAAACGGGACGTCTGGTCACCCTACACTAGCTCCACAATCTCGCCGAGGCGAAGGGAGGCAGCGCGAGCACGAGTGTAGTCGTCGGTTCACTCGTCTCATCTCGCCTTGCCTCGGGCGCGCTCCACTCAGAGACGGTATTTTGGTCGTGAATCACAAAAACACGAAATACGAGGTGAGGCGTACCAACTTTACTCTCGCCTGAGCTCACGAGTCCTCAGTTAGGTTAGGTTAGAAATCAAAACTTGCAAAATAATTCGAGTAAATTTTTCAAACTCACCTGAAGATTCGACAAGAGTCTCAATGAGGCGACCTCGCGAGAGTGTGGAGCTAGCTTTACGTATATTTACTTATTTTAATTTACTGATAATAAGCGATTTACAAACACGCATTATTTTTACGAAATATTGCCATCATGGAATTTCAAAATTTTAAATTTAAAGTACCAATATACCTTGTAGAACTTTGGAAAATTATAAATTATTAACAAAATATTTTTTTCTAACATATTTTAAACGTATTTTGAACAATTAATTTGTTTTTTAAGGTATATAAGGTAGGATAACAACGTTTAAAATTAATCATCTATTCGTTGGGGAGGGGAGGGGAGTTGAACGCACAAAACCCCTCCCTGCGTACGCCACTGTTGTTATGGGGTGCATAACAAAAATTGGTAAAATACTGATTTTGAGTATTACTATTATTATATTAGTTATAATTATTAAAAAAATAAAAATCAATATAAGAAATAATTATTAATAAATAACAATATTGTATTTTGACAAGTGTAAAATGTACACCTATTAAATAACAATTAAAAATTAGAAAATTATAGTTTATAGCTTCCAAATAAATTATTTTAACTTAATCGACAGCAAATTAATTCAGTACGATTTGCATTTAATTGATATCTAAAGTTGAATTTATAAAAGATTTACCTTTTCATTCGCTCCAAGTTAACACGCGAGACAGTCTAATTTTATTTTTTAGACAACAAACATGGTTATCCTTCTGAAGCTAAAGAGGTTTTCCACTAAGAAAAAGAAAGAGGACGGACGTAGTTCATCTGGAAAATTTAAGGAGCGAAGTACAGGATTATCAACGACGTTATCTGAAATGACGTTTTGCGGTTAATAAATACAATATAAATAAGAAACTGAACAGCCGGAATCGTTTGCGTCAAAAAAAGGTTTAACTGGGATAATTTATTGAATCGTTGGGCCGATTTTCGGTGTGCGCTGAATAATTCTGTACCGTCATGAACGAAAGGAGAAGAAGCCTAAGTCCATGCCTCTACACTATTACCTCACAACCCATCCAAGAACACACAAGCCGTTTCAACCTAAGACAGCGGTATCCACCATTGCTTAAGTCTAACTCCCTGGGTATTATGACTTTCTTTAAAGCGGAAATGTTTTGCTGGAATTTTTGAACTTCGTCAACTATTGGCAAGTTATATTTATAAGTACTATACTTGAAAGTATGTTAAAACGTTCGACAACATTTAAATAGCTGTCTTAAGCAAACAATTTATTTACAAAAATTATTGAGCTGTATATGATAAAATGTTACTGTTGCAAGATGTGTAAAAAGCAATAAAAAATTTTATATTATGTAATATATATGTAATATACCATATATTAAATTTAAAGGTAATAAGAAATATTTCAAATACACTAACTCAAATTAGATTCAGGTAATTTTTACAGTGTACAGGAAATACAAATATACATGTTTTGATAAATTATTTAACTAATTTTAATTTTTTTCTGCGTCTGCGCAGAAAAACAATGTTAATTAATAGAAATCATTTTTTTCGTACTGGAAATGGATTGCTTTATTTTTTCTTAACAATTTTGACCTTTATAGTTTTTTGACATCTTTAAAATTGAAATTTTAAGGACGGTCGAAAGTTTTAAATTTATTAATTTATTGAGATTGTCATCATACGAACTCGTAATTCGCGTAACTTAGCAACTTTTTATGCTGTACAATATCTTGAATAATAACATCTACTATAAAATTATAAAAAATCTAAGGGAAAAAATTGAATTTTCAGATATTGCGGAAGACCGCCGTAATAGAAGATCGCAAGCACAAAAACGTACTAAAAATAAGAATAACAGGTATGAGTACATAATTTTTTTTTAATTCTAATAGCAATTCATAAGAACTAATAAAAGTAAACTATAAAATCATTCAGAAAAGGCTTAAAATATCAATATTTATAAACTGAAAAAGAAGAAGTTTTCTAATAATACAATGATACATTTGAAAATGTCACTAGTTTTGGATCATTGACTTTCATAATATTTGAAAAACAATACGAAGCGAATGTCAGTTTAATTGACATTAAATAATTACAGGTGATATACAGGATGTCCCAGGATAGATAGATGGCATGACTTTCATTCGGTTAATTTTTTTAATTTTTTTTTTTTTTTTATATATATAAATACTTAGATCCTGCGCAAAGCAAAATTGCATTAAAGATTTTCTTGGTATTTAGAATTTAAATTTTAAAATTTTAAATTTTAAATTTTAAAATTTCATTATTTTCATTCTGAATAAATAAAACATTTTTTTAATTTTTATAATAAAAGCAATTTATAGTCAATCTAAATATATATATATATTATAGTATAATATACAATATAGATATTTGCCTTGCGCCTCCCTCAATAAGTGCTTTCCTAAGAAAGCGCAATTTACAGTTTGGTAACTACTGCTATAAACGATTGTGGTAACCTATTTTAATTGAATTATAATTTAATATTTAATATCTGGTTATATTTACACTAGTACCGTAAACGTATATTTCAACAATTTTACTCACACATTTAATATTTAATAATATTTTTAATATGAAACCTAATATGGAAACGATAATTTCAAAAATTTAAACAAATTAAAACGATTAAATTGCTATTATACAGGAGCGACTTGAGTCAGTGGACCGCTCAAATTACTCAAATTATGGGATATTTATTAATGTTTAGGCCGTTATTTTTTTTATACGATAATGAAAATATAATACAAACATTAGTACAACATATAATTGAATTAAATAATCAAACTGTATGATTAGAATGTATGTAGTCAAACAGTATAATTAGATGACGGTCATCTCCAAGGTATTTTGCATATACACATTTAATAGCATAATAAGTCGTCAACCAGGATAAATAAAATATTAGTTCTTTGTAATTGCGCTTCAAAAAATAATTGAAAAAAAAATGAAAAATGAAATAATGTGTGTAATATAGTGTAACGTTTTAACAGTTTATATACTTCTATATCTTTAAATGTTTGCGCCTAAAATTTCAGCTTTTTTTTAACTTCAAAACAAAAATATGAATGTAATTATTAAATAACGAATATAACATTATTAAATAATGCAATGTTATATTTTTTGTATTTAATATTTTTTTTTTTACATAAGCTTTCATTGATATTAGTATAGGATTATTTGGTAAAATTATTATATTTGTTCCTTAAATTTAATTATACTCAAGTAAACAATGAAAATAGTAATTTTTTAATAATTTATTTTGTTATAGGTATATTTTACAAATAAAATAAAATGTTGAGCCATTTTTTAATTTATTTTTTTTAATAAAATTGTATTAAATATTAATATTTTTTCAGTTTTATTTTATTTATTATTATTTTATTAAATCTTATGATCAAATTACCTGTTTGGTATAATATTTGTTTAACATTAGAATATGGTGATTGTAATGATTAATTCCTTTCAGAGATCTTTTAAAAGTATAACCGAGAACTTCTCAATGTGCTCCTACCACTTTTATATAACACTCTAAGCATATTTTATAACAAATATATAATATATTATTAACAAATTTTAAAAAATATAAATAAAAAATAAATAAATAAATAAATAAAACACCATATTTTATACAAACTGTTTTCTTCTTCTTTGGCTTACAATCATTTAAGGCCCATTGCCGCAACAACATATTGTCTCCAATCTTCTCTATCTTGTGCCGTGTCTTCAGCATTCCTTACTCCCAACATCTTCAGGTCCTCCTTTATTCTATCTGTTCATCTCTGTCTAGGTAATCCTTTGGGTCTCTTTGCGTTTGATTTCCATGCAGTTATTTGTCCGATTAGTCCTTTTGATCTCCATACATGTCCGGCCCAGCCTATTCGTGTGCTTTTCAAGATCCCAACAATATTGGTTTCGTTTTACAAATTGTTTTGCCATATATAAATATATATAATGGTATAATTTAATAAGAAATACAATTGACGAAATGTTAACTTCACATTGTTATAATTATTCTTTAAAAAAGTATGCAACATTAAAATTACATATTCCACAACGTTTATAGTATTTTCATGGTTTTCTTTCCTATTTTAAGTTACGACTATGTCAGTTGGAAGGTTCCCAACGATTTTGGCTTACCCTTTCTCATATATAAGCATATAATTAAAATTTTCAATAATTTTTTATATTTTACAATATAATACAAATTTTTATTTTTGCATATATATATATATATATATATATATATATATATATTTGTGCTTTTTTCTCAGAATAGTAAAAAATATTTATTAATTAAAACATACAAATAATTCTATAAAACAGGGCCCTTTAAATTTATAACATAACAATATACATTAATACATTAACATAATAAAGTCTAAAATAAAGTAAAAAAATTTAGGCAATATACTATGCTTACTTTGATGTGTACTTTTTTTATAATTAATTAATATAATTTCGTTTTCTATTTTTTGAACCATTAATTGGTTATAAATTATAAGATTTTAAATTAATAATTACTTAACTACAAATTATTAAATTACTAACTTTCAACTGTGAAAAAATTAATCCAAATGTTAACATATTATACATACTAATACCTACCTCATTTAAAAAAATACATTTATTAATACATATAATTCAAATACTTATAACATAAATAATGTGCGTGAAATAGTAATAAACTTCATAATCAACAGTGCCCAATTTCCAGATTTTTTAAAGATTAATAGCCGTCAATTGAATAAGTATGCGTAAATCTTAACATTTAAAATCTTTGATTACAAGTTTAGAGTTCATCAACAAATTTTACTAAAAAAAAAAAAAAATGTAAACAAGAATACAAATTCGTATAAATTATAATTGAAATATTATTATATAATCAGTGACTTAACACTCAATATAAAACAAATAAAGTACCTATACTAATTGTATTTTAAAAATAGCGTGTTTAAAAAAAATAAAATATAATTGAATGTAATAATAAACATTTGATTCTTTTTTTTTTTTTTTTTTTTATAAACTTTATTATGTGTAAGTTTTTATTAATATCAATCAAGTAATTATAAACTGTTACCAGTGAATACTTTATTTCTCTTTTAATTAATTTTATTAATACAATAGTTGTAAGTCACTTAACTCAAAATTAATACATAATATTATAAATACAATAATATAACAACTTTAATCAGTGTAAAATAAAATTACAATTAATTGACACTACTATCTCTATAGGTATCTTTGTAATTTTTTACTTGCATTTACAGGTCATTCTAAATTTAAAGTTGCCATTGTAAATAAAGTCTACCAATAAATCACAAATCTAACTTTACTTATGTAGACAAAACATTATTATATACGCAACTAATTTATTGTAATTTCAACACCTAAGCGCATTTATTTATTAAGATCCAATAATAACTACCCAGAGAATAATTCGTTTTCAACCAATTATGATAATCAAATTATACCTATATATATATAATACATAATTTATAACATATATAATTAATTGCTATAAATAGAAAAACAGGGTATTGAAAAGTTTAACTCTATTTTAAAATATATAACAATTCAGTATAATAAACAAATTTTAAATAACTTTTAATAAAGCAATACATTTTAATAAATAAGCATTTAAAAAATTAATCAATAATTTAAATATTTTTTATTAATTTTTAAATAATCAATGATTTATGTAAAACATGTGAGATAAGTCTTAACCTCGTGGAAAATAAAAAAAAAAAAATACAGAAGAAGAATTTATAAATATTTACTCTTAGATATATATTTAGTGGATCGAATTAAGGAAAATTGCGAAATCTTTCATTATGTTAAAAGGTAAAAACGACCAATTTTCACCAGCATAAAACAACCTATAAAAGGAAAGAGTAGTTTTTCACTACTTATAATAGTGTCGACCTGTCTATGATTTCCTAATTTTGAATAAGAATCTAGGTTATCTAATTTTAAGATAAAAATAAAAGTAAAAAATATCAAAATTTAATGTTATAGTTACTGTACACAGAATGAAAACTTAATTTTATATTTCAATTATAATAATTGATTTTACATACATATAAATAAACAGTGGTTGCTGCTCAATAGACTTACTTTGAGACCATACCATTTAAATTAACCAAATGATAAAGGCAAAAGATCCTCAAAAAAATAATACATATGTGCAAAATTTAAATCATTTAAAGTATTTATTATGATCAAATCGAATATATATTGATGAAAATGTTATTAATTTGATGTAATTTAAATTTAAAGTTGTAACTAATTTATTTTTGATATAAAATTACATAGAGTTAATTGAGCTTTCCCGTCTTCGGTAACTTTTTTACCATACACTCGTAAACTTTATGTTATTTAAACACAGAATCGGCTCTTTGCTGAACTCTACGCAAAACCTGAAGTGTTGCTAGAATCTATTTTATTGATGGTAGTTTCTCATCCGGTTCGTCTCCGATTTCTTCACTATCAGTGACAGCATTTAATTTTTTTTAACAGCTCTTTTCGTTGTTTTCACTGAATTTTTGAATGCCTTCCTCGGTTAAGTAGTCGGTCCTTCAATAGTTTGAACCTCTTCGACAATATTCGTTAATTCATCATAAATTTCGATTAATACGTCAGCGGGATTTACAACTCTTACACTAAGGGTTTTAACTTTATTTGGGTTTATATAAAATCGAGAAAAGATAATTTAATTATTACATCTTTACCATATTAATGAAATACCGGTACCATAAACTACCGTTAAATAGCACATTTGATCTAGTTTTATTATTTATCATATTGTTAAATGACTCTAACCGGTGAGTTTAATAAACGAATATTTTTCTGTGTGTTAGTATACGTGTAAATCAGGAATCGTCTGTTTGAGTTCAATAGACGAATGAGTTAATTAACAGTGAGTAAGCTGCAACCGCTGTAAATAGTTTAACATAACTTTGAAAACATTTTCTTGGCACTTGAATTAATATTTATTTAGTACTTAAATAACTAGAGCTAAAAAAATTCTTTTTATTGGGTACTAAATTAACTACCCGGTTTCCCACAAAAGATTTATTTTTATAAAAATAATATATTTGTTGTCATTACAAAATTATTTTTATAATTATTGGTAACTTATAAATTAGTGCTTATAACTTTACAAGCTTTATAAAATATATTTCGACTTGTGATTCAAAATATTACATATATTTTCAAAACACATACACAGAAGTAATATTTTTTTAATACTACACAAATCAAAGTAGTGGTTTGATGGAGTTAAAATAGTAACCAATCTGAATATAAAGCGCAGCTTGTGACCGTTTAGTCATACGCAGAACAGTCGAAAAAATGTTTTTATTAGAATAAAGATTTTCTATAGGGTGGATTAGACTTGGATTTTCCAATAATGCTATTAAAATAAATTAATTTAAATAATGAAAAAATTTGGTGAAAATCGGTCATATACAAATAGATAATTAGGGAGTTTGAAATATAATTTTGAAAATTGAAGTTCAATCTTTAAGAAGTCTTCTCATGTTCATTGAAACAAAAATTAACAATGCATGAGAGTTTTTCCTGAAAGATATGTTTTTGAGCAAAAAAGAGATTATCGAGAGCTGGCCCTTAAACAAGGAAATATAATAATAAATAACCGTAACATGTACGTAAGTTATAGCCACCTGTTACTGTACGTTAATAACTTGTTATTAATCAAATTTACCACTAAAGAAGTAATTGTAGTATTTATAGCATACATATTGAGTTTAATATTATTTAGTATTATTTTTAAATTAAAACTTATTATAAAAGCTAGTCACATATTTAGTTGAGATTGGTCGTGCCAACAAGTTACAACGTAATGATGTAAACTAAATTTTTCGGAGCCTCCGTCGATCGAAACCCCTAGCTCGTGCCCCACGTGCCCTTAGGATAATAATGGCATTGGTGCTGCGTCAATCAAGTTTAATTTAGTTTTTGTATCTTTAGTCTTCATACTAACTTTTTTTATTTTTTGTGTTCATCAAATAAAAATATACTTGAAAAAATATATACATGTCATAAAATAAATTTTTTTTAATCTTAATAAGTACTAGATGGACATATAATAGGTACGTAATAACACAAAAAGCACAAAACAAAACTATACAAACATTGAAAGAAGTTCATAAATCTCAATAATATTTATACACTGTATTAAAGTTATTACTAAATACTTAATTTTGGTCAAAAAAAATGATTTTAATGATTAAAAGATGTCTGAAAGCACTAGTATTTTAAAATTAATACTTTTAAAAATTTTCTTTAGTTATTATTAAGTAAAAACAATTGAGGTTTTATTGAGAATCAACCATTAATAAGTAAATTATATAATTACTTAAATGTAAGAATGGAATCAAATAGATCAACAGTATATTTAATATTAGTAGTACATAGAAAAATATAAATTTAATAAAATATAGAAATAAAAAAATATATTTTGCATGATATTAAAATCTGAACATAATAACTAATTCTTATAAAATATAAGAATGTAACTCAATACTTATTCAAAAAATATTTATTTCTCATGTAAGCATTAACTGAAAATATAAATTCCATAAGAATTTAAAATGTAATTCTAAGTATCCCTGAGTTTTATTAAGACAACAGAAGCTATTAAATACATAATCATTATACATGTTATTTGTCACCCGATTACAACTTCAAGTCTCGTACCAAACCATCCCAAGAGTACGCTCAAAGAAATTCGACCACGTTTAGTTTTCGATTCGTAAAAATTTCTATGGCCCTTGTAAGCGACACTAAAATGCTACAATTCGATTACAAAATGAAAATTTGTGTATAATTACGTAATCAAAAGTTCCATAGTTAACCAAAGAATCGATATTGTCATTGATGACGATTTTGAGAGCAAAAACGGTCGTCTGCAATATCACCTCATGAATATTTAAAAAGGGTGTACGAGACACGGCCACGTCCTCTCTCAGTCCACTCAAAAACTACTTCTCTTCAACGGAATCAAAACCCATGAAATTAAATTTCACCCATTATTGCCAAGCACATAAAACGCTTGGTATCGGTGGTTTTCCGTTTGTCCGTGGTTGCTATAAGTAGGTTATACGTTTACACAGTTAGGATAAAACGAGAAACAGAACGCTTACGAAAAATGTCTTTAACTTTATACATATAATATAAGCTTAAAATTAATCGCCTATTCAGCCCTTCTGTAAATGACATAAAAGGACCATTACAATCTACAATAATAAAACACGCGCCAAAGATCTTTATTCATTTTATTTGTTTTTTTTTTTTTTTGTTGCTCCTTAAAAATACTGTTATTCCTATCGTCACGTAAACATCTCTTAACCAACCGTTTGAATAGCAATATCATAAATCAGTTGAATCAAACTCAAAACATTCATAAAGCGGCAACAAGTTATATAAATTAAATTGCAACTAAATAATTATGAAAATAAGAAAAAAATTTAAAATTTCTAATATTTAGGTAGTATTAATTCACATTTTCGTTTATTATCATTAGCCAATTCTGTTGCTCAATATTTACCAGGAAAATAACTTTTTCGACTTCCTCAATAGTTAAAATATGAAATTAAACCATGAAGCAGTATTTACATCAGTGATTCTCAACATGGGTAATATCGCAACCTCCTCTACAGTAACAGAATTTGAGGTAATGCTGATAATTGGTGAGCTTCTTTTGGATGGTTTTGAGCAAATATATTTTATTAATATTAAAACCTAAAACTGGAAAAAGTTAAATAATAAAATACAGATATTAAGGAGATCCAGTGCCGGCCTTAGGGGGGACCACCCCAGACCCTTGTAAAAGCCCCAAATTTATGTATTACGAATGTCACTTTATCTATAAATAAAAATAATATAGTCCCAGTAAAATGCAAATTGTGACCCGTGTAGTACACGTATGGTGGTATTCTCAGGAAACGGAATATTATCAAAAAAAAATTAAGACTATACCAATTATACATAGCTATACAGTGTTATACACGCATGTACTTGTAAAATTGTTTATCGTCGATGACGGTTCAAAATATAGTTATAGTATATTTTTTATTTTTATTTTTGTTTATTAGCTTCAAGTATAAAACTATTACAATTACAGCTCAATAATTATAATAAAGTGCTTAAAATTAAATACATAATAGTGACATTAAGATAAACAGATACATATCGGTGAATATGACATAATTGGTATTTAGGCTAATGAGATAGGGAAATGAACTATGGAATGGATTGCTTTTGTAATACGGCTGTAAGGAGGGAAATGAGGGGATTAATTAGTGAAGAAAGACATTTGGAAATATTGTGATTGTTAGTGGAATTATTCCATAATGGAATATTATAAGAATCGGCGATGGAAGCGTAGGTGACTGGGAGAGAGTGGTGATGGTTTTAGAATGTTAGACGTGAGTAGTGTTCGGATTTCGTCGAATTGAATAAGTAAATTTGCGATGGTTGAATATTGCTTTATATTATGGACATCCTTTGTAGTTTGAGGTCACCCGCGCAAAGGGCACACGTGGCTGGGCCGCTTTTTTCCTTGGCGCAAGTTTCTGAAGAGTGACCTCCCCCACATTAAATACAGCGTAAGGGATGGTGGCAATATTTAGCGGTATGTTCGTACGTCTGACAGTTTTTACACTGAGGCGGACCACTCTTAGTCCTGTATGGTAATTCAACTTTAATTTTTGTATGTAAATATTGATTATAGACTTAAAAATTCTTTATTATTGGTATTAGGTTTGAGGTACACGAAAGAGTAGAAGTGGGCATCCGTTTTTAGTGACATTTACGACACAGGTAGCGGAGGACCTAGTTCGTCGAAATCATCTGAGATATGGGTCGGTCGAGTGGTGCAGGTTTCTTATGACTATCTTTGTTAGGCCGATATATAGAAGGCATGAAAGTGTGGAAACAAGCATAGGTTTCCATTAGGTGTTTTGCGATTATATTAAAATTTTCACGACCTTGAAGGCAGACAATTAAAAAAGAAGGTAATGACTTACATGTAAAACCGTTTTGGTCAGAGAGCTGGAATAACGTGTTTTTGAAAGTGGAAAAGTTCATAATATCTTTGATATAAAATGGCGGAGCCCTGGGGTTGTCATATTGAGTGGAGAAAATGGACTCGTCAATTGCATCGAACACATAACGTCGGGTTTACTTACGTTGTTCTCCTCAGATGCCAGAATGGTGAATTGGTTAAGTTAGGTTAGGTTAGATTAGGTTAGGTTACAAGATCACTGTTCTAACTTAAACATAAAAAATGAATTAATAATATAAGTTTCGAAAATCAAATATATATATATATTTTTGGTTGGTACTAAAATAAATACAAATAAGTAGCTAATTTTGTACCAAAAGTAATTTTAAAAAAATATTCACTATAACAAAAGATCTTACTCAAAATTAGTTTTTTAATGCAATGGCCTACTGTTGCTTTCCAGTATACCTAAATAATATGACTAAAACATATATATTCTAGTAATAGTTTTAACAAATTGAAATATTTAATTTTATTCTATTTTTTTTTAACTCTACCTGTCTATCAAGCGAGTCGAGAGAGAAACAAAGAAATTAATTAGGTTTAAATAGCCTTCCGAATTCTTGCATTGAATTGGGCAACTTTTTAGCATCAAAAATTAAACTAGTTAATTATTGAATGAATATTAAAATCATACAAAAATGTGTTCAATTCAAATTTTAAATCTACAATCATTACAATCGGCATAAGTTAATTGTAATTTTATCTTAATACATTATGTTTCATTTGTCCTTTCCTAATATTTTACCAGATAACAAGTCTTATTTTTTCAATTTAGGTTATAGCTTTATTTGAAAAAAAAAATTCCATGCCAACAGTTTTGGGGTGATTTATATAAAAGAAAATAGCAACTTGCTGTTAGCATTGTGTCTCATAAAGGTGAACGGTATGCAACCTCCCTCTCCCAGTCATCTTTTTATACTTTTATTACGGTTTTCTTTTGTCCAGTGTTGACCGTAATTAAAACGGATTTCGTCGTTAAAATAATAACAACAAAACCAAACCTGGCGATATAATAATAGAGGTGAAAAGGGAAGGGGAAAAAATGAGAAACCAAGTTGCGCCGGAACCATGTCCGGCACCCCTGCCCATAATATTATTACTACAACGCATTGTACTCATTTCCCGCGTGATAACAACGACGAAAACAAAAAAGGGTTAAAACGCTTCCACGAATGATGACTGAACACAATAATAATTACGATATTATCAAACCAACAATCAAAATATCAAATATTCTAAAAAATATTAAAACAAAACATAAATATATTTGAATGTCCCAGAAAATGAATGATTGATGAATCGTAAAGGAAATTATTTGTAGACAGAAAGAAAATATTTTAGATGAAAATCTGAGAAATTATCTAAACTAAAATTTAAAATTTTGAATTTTATAAATTGTATTTCGAATAATAAATACATTTTTAAAATTAAAAATGTTCAGAAAAATGTATGCTAATTATAATAATATAAGTATAAAAATGTAATAATTAATGAAAATTCTAAAAGGTAAAATTTTTCATTTTACTACTTGAAACCACAAATGATATTCAATGATATCTAATAAATTAGAAAAATCTAAGTTTGATATGCACAATTATACTTCACTCTAGTCCTTTCGATCATTTTAATTCAAAATAGAGGAGTATATTCAATTAATATCTTATTATTTATATCATTATAAAATATAATAAATAATTATTAAAAAAAAAAGTAAAATTGTATAACAAACAAAATGTGGTTCCATGTAATTTAAACGCAGTAATTTCGGCGCAGAAATTTGGTCGCGGCAAAATAGTCAGTGTAAAATCGTGTCATTTGGTCGTCTGGTAAATTGCGGCAAAATCAGTACATTTTCTAAAAGTTGATACGTAAAAATGTATTATGATCAATATCATATCGTTAACTATGAACAGTGTATGCTAGTAAGTATATAAAACAAATTACTAAGAAATTGGTAATTTTGCGCAGTTTACATAAAAAAGTACAGCCATACAGGTATCAATATAATACAATTATACGGGTAAAGAACTTGTATAGTGACTGTAGGTACCACAGTACAGATATCAAATAAGTACAATATTATATTGGACTGGTGAATAACTTGTTTAGTTAAGATAATAAAAATAATTAAAATTGTATCTTGTTAAGTGTAAACGTTTGATTCGATTTATAGGTGTTAACTATATGCTACGGCCACGTGCGCAGTGTTTTGTTAAAATTTTAATAATGTAGCTAAATTATACTTTAAGCCAAAAAAATAAAAAAAATATTAATTCATAATAATCTGACCTAACCTAATCTATCATGTGCACCGAAAAGAAAAATATGGCGACGAAAAAATTATTTGGAAATGTAATGATTATAAACAATTTATTTCGTGGTCGCGTTCACACAAGAAATGATACGATTATTAAATATGTTGAGCATATTCATGTGCCTTATGTATCTAAATTAAAATGTAGATAATATATGAATGATTTAAAGGAAATGGCGAAAACATCTCAACTGAGTACTCATAGTGTCATTGGAACAATAATATCAAAAGTAAATAGATAATAATTATAAAATTCAATTAAAACTAACATACCTCTACTATATTAATATTTATTTTTTAGTTAGGTAAATGCTGCAGTTGCAGGTAAACCACCAATAAATCAACTTAAAAGAACAGTAAAACGAACAAGACAAGTAGAAAGTTCTGCTCCACTAAATCCTATGACTACGAATGACTACGAATAGTGAACCATTTTTATTATACGACAGTTTTTCTGAAAATATTGAAGAAAAGCAAATATTAATATTTTCATCGAAAAAAATTTAAATTTATTATTAGAAAGTAAACACTGGTTTGTTGACGGCACTTCTTCGTGTTTCCCTAGTCTTTTCGTCTAATTATATACAATTCACAGTATAATAGCATGTAATATTGTTCCATTGGTTTATATTCTTTTACCAGATAAGAAAGAAATTACTTATCGTCGTATATTTTTTTTCTCTAAATATTTTAAAACCAAATTTAAACCCAGTAATGATTATGACTGATTTTGATAAAAGTAATATGAACGCAGCATCATTTGTATGCCCAAATTCTAAAATTCAAGGTTGTTTTTTTCATCTTGGACAGTCAATATGGCACCAAATTCAAAGTATAGATTTAAGTAATAGATACTTTACTGATCCAGAATTTTCTCTGAATATTCGAAAAATACCAGCATTAGCATATTCACCCGAAAATCTTATTGATGATAGTTTTGAACGCCTTCTAGAAACAGAATTTTATAAAAAATAATGAAGAATTACTGACAGATTTTATTAATTATTTTGAGTATACCTATATAGGCCGTGTTAATAGAAGAGGACGAAAAAACACCTCCCTCCATTCCCTATTGCACTATGGAATTGTTATTCTTTAGTCGAAAGAAATATTCCACGTACCAATAATACTAATAATGCAGTGGAAGGATGGCACAATTGTTTCAATGCATTACTAAATTCAGCTCACCCATCCATCTGAATTTTTATAAATGCATTTGAGAAAGAAAATAATGTAAACCAATTTAAAATTAAATAATTTCTTTCTGGTATATCGTTACCCAAAAAGAAAAAATAAAGAAAATCTTTAATTTATATTTTTATATTTGTGTAACATCAACCGTAAAATAATGGAGGGAATACGAGCAAAACAAGGATGTATACTTTAAAGTAGCTTAATATGTCAGTGTGAACCTAGGTGTAAACAGAAAAATTATAGCCAGCAACACTCAGATATCCAAGAGAATCAAAAAATTAGAGGTGAAATGCAAAATTAGATAACAAAAAATCAAGATATAGGATATAATGAAAAACCAAGAATTATAAACATAAATGAATAAACTGTCGATCACGTACGACTTGGAAGTCGATTTTCGATATTTTGTTACCTTGAGTTACCTATGTATTTTTCGAGATATTTTTAAAGAGTAATCGTCACCGACGATTTCAACTAGTCAATCCTTGTTAATATAATTGAAACTCGGGTTGACGTTTTCTTAAGTTGGTAATTTTAAGAAGAATGTTTTCTTAATCAATTGCTATTGAAAAAGTTTGGCCATTCCTTAATGTAAAAGGCCTTGATTCGGCATAAAACACTAGTAGGTATATTCGATAAAAATAAAATACCTTAAAAATTGTTTACATTTTTATCCAAGTAAATTAATTCATTAATACGTATTTATATCAAATATTTCCAATTTATTTTTAAAAAAATCACTAAAAAAATAATACAAGTTATTTATAAACTTAAAAAATAAGAAAAAGATAGAAAAAAGATATTGCTTAATGCTTTTCAATTCCATTAATGACTGAACTCCATTGCTAGATAAGGCTTCCTTATTCTTACTGAACTAGATACTACTATATAATTTTTCTTCAACCATTGCAGAAAATACTTTTTCCACTGGCGATTTCTGACGTCATTAAGAAAGTGGTCACAGAAAAGTTGCAAAAGTTTAGTTAAACAACTTTTCTATGCTCACATCTCTGTAAACATTAAGTTTAATATCTAGACATAATTTTAGAAACCGCATACATTTCAGAGAATTTTCTCTCTATGCTTAACGTTAAACACATATTAAGAAATCGAATGGATAACAGAATTAAACAAATATTTACGATATTTGTTTTTTTTATTTTTTATACATTTATTAATATGAGTTCCACCTTTATAACATTTATATATGATTCTAAACCAGACGAAAATGAATAATTTATTTAAGAAAAATATTTTTACAAAACATATTCTAGAAATTCCATTACTTTTATTCATAATTATTTTTTCTTTTAATTTTATATTTTGTTTTATCAAAACAAGTTTAGTAAGTTATAAAAAAATATAAATTTCAATTCATTATTTACAGATTTTAAATTTATAAAAACGGAACAAATATTGGTTCTTCAACCTTTTTTCAGATTATAATATTCTATTTTTTTAATATTGCACAAAATATTAAACCAATATTTGCTGAGAAACCTCTTTTCGAATTCATCATTCTGTTTATACAATGTATTTAAGCAAATACACTCATAAATGCATCACAACTACCGAACAACTAACATCACAAGTCACACTCAAAATAAGTAACTTACGGTTTTGTTTTTGGTTTCATTATCTAAAGTAGGATATATTATAAAATGAAGTGAGATAAGATTAAATCATTTTGTATAGTTATACCTGATAACGAGCGCAAATAAATATAATACAAATAAATTGTATCTATTAAAACTGTTGTAAAATAATATAATACGGGATACAATGAAGTTAAAAAAATTAAGAATGAAGGATAAATAGCTCTACTACTAATATGACCGTAATTCATTAATTATATACAATTAGCATAATTAGCCATGTCAATTATTATGTTTTGAACATAGTTATAAAATATATATGCTCTAAAATTATAAAAATAGGTCTTAAAAGTATAATTTAGTTCAGATAAACTTGAGCCTATTTTAATTGTATTCATCAGCCAAGGACACGGTTATATACAGAATTATATGCAACACACTATAAAGCGCACGATATATATTAATTTACTTTTTATTATTACAAAGCAAGGTAAATAATTTAAAAAAAAAATAATTTCTTTATCGATTTAATTTTAATCTGTTACCAAACAAAAGCACCCCTTAAATAAAACATTAAATATTTTAGTAATTTCAAACAAATAAGTTTAATTTCAAATACTTTGTCGAATGAAACAAATTCTGCAAAAAAATAATAAAAATATTTTGCATTTTAATCCGTAATAAGCAGCATAACTATAAACAAATATATTAATATTACCTACCTATATTAAATATATATAATCACTTAGATTATATATATTTAATATATATAATTAGATTTATAGAATCTTATTAGATTTATAGAATTGAAAAATACTGAGTATTTACTATAATATTATCAAAAAAAATCTTAAAATATACCCTAAAAACATCAACAATTATTTCAAAGATTATTAATCACTAAGACATCGATTTAAATTTAAACTCCCTAGGTTATATATGATTAAAATCATATAATTAACAGTTTTTCACAAAATTAATATAGAATTTCTGAAATTTTTTTACAAATTTTGAGTGTTTTAATTAATTTACATCAATAAATTAACATTGGTAAGTATTATTATTAATTATTATTATTACCCCGATTATTACTTACGGATACGAAAATACAAAATTAAGATTCAACTATCATTAATCAATTTATTTTAGTTCTCAGTATTGAAAATAAATATTTCTATCATTCAACCAACTGACTGTTCCAGTAAGATAATGCTTTTATATTTTAAAATTAAAAAAAGGCTATAGATAAAGGGCGATAAAGATTTTGTTTTTCATGTGAAAAATCGAGAGTAAAGAAATAGGAATGCCAATGAGTCACAAATGTTTTTACGACACATCACAACAATGCAAGTACAATGCACACCCTGCAGAATCAAATCTTTATAAAGGGTAGGAAAAGATGACGTCAGAGCCAATATATTCGAAAATGTTGAGGGTGTAGTGTAAGTTGTAACGCGAAGTCCTTTTAAAGAATCAGATAACGCATGAAAACATCAACATATTCATAAATGTAAGATAAAAGTAAAAATTATTCAAAACCAAGATAATATAAGTCGTATTTTTAATATTAAATTCACAAACAATAATGTGAGGTCAATTTTGCCTGTTTTTGAAAAAAAAAAAACATGATATGTTAACTTGTGAACGTGTACCCATATGAATTATTCTACATAATATTCTTAAAACTACTTGAGTATATTATGTTCTTTATTAGTCAACTATAAAATAAATAAATTCTTATATGGTCTATATAAAAAGTTCATTATTCTTGTGAATGTAATTTTTTGTTAAAATTCTACACAATACACTACAGAAAATATGTAAGGTATAATGATACTCGTGCAATGAATAAGAATATTTCACTTCAACCAATAATTTAAACCACTTAGATTTTTTTAGCGTTTCTCTACTTATTTAAAACTTTTTGTTATACGAGTATAATAATGAATACATTAATTTTATTTCTTATTCTTCGATTGTCCAAATAATAAGTCAAACTTTATTAAATTTAATTATATTAACCCATAGAATTTTAAATTAAAAACCTATAAATATTTAACTAAAGTTTCAACAAGGAGTATCATATTTTTATGAAAGAGATTATGTGTTGTATGATTTCGATGAATGTTAGCGACTTTTTCGACTGCATAAGCATAAAACTATAAAAGGTCATAAATCCTGAGGTATTTATGATGGATGAGTTCGATAAAAGTTTAATGCCATACCTCCTATACTGAATGATATTATATACCTGCCACCTCTGCATATCACCCCAAATTTATTTTTACTATACATTCATTTCAGCAGAATTCTTAGAATATTATGCCAATAAAACAAAAAGCAATATTTTTTAAAAAAAAAACACCTATATTTTTCTAGCAATTAATAATTAAGTGCTTTAAAATGTATTTAGTGCAATGAATAAGGTATGGGACTGCTTATACTTGCATGCATTTTATAATAATTGTGGAATATTCAAGGTAGGAAAATGAATTAAAACAAATTAATTTTGTGAAAGAACCAACTTTAATACAAATGTCACTATGGAGGTTACTATACATATTTTGTCACAATTTAGGATCAAAGTATTTTTATGCCTTTCATTATATTTTATCTATTGTAATTACATAACATTTTTGTTAAAATATTTAAATTTTTTTATATAAGTATTTGTAAAATAAAATATGTTAATAATATATTGAATACTAATTAAACAACTAAATTTTCAAAATTAAAAAAATATAGCACGTGTATAAAAAACTTATAAAGATACACGTATAACACAATTCCTAACAATTTTTAATTTATATTTATATTTCTCAAAATTAGAATAATACCAGGAATAAAATATATAATTTTCATTTTCATATTAAAATTTTTTTACATTTCATGGAAGTATTCTGAGCAGCACTTAATCGCTTTTATAGTATATAATTTGAAAAATTATATTTTAAAGTTATTAACAGTAAAGAAGTCATCTTTAAAATGTCTATACACAAAACTAAATCAGCAACCAATTTCAATTTTATTTTTATGAAAATTATGATTAAAATTTAATTTATTTTGAAAATTATGGTTAGATACAAGTGAATTAAAATAATATATTTAATAATTAGATCAAATCGAGGAAAAAATACAATTATTCTAATAAATTCGATCAACATCAAATGCTCTGATAATTGATAAGAGCAATAACTTATGGTAGCAAATTTTGTTTGATTGGTATTTTCAAGAAAACATTTTTTCAATTGCTCAATAATCTCGAAAATTTTCCAAATAATTGAGAAAATCGAATTATAGAAAATACCGGCAATATATGTATAGTCGTAGACATTTAAAACTTCTACTGTTGCTAATATCAACGTTCTAGGCATGGTGTATTTTTTGAACGATTAAAATTGTTTCAGTACAGTTCATTTATTTGAAATTAAAATATTTCGATGTCTTTAGTCGTAAAATTTCAATAAAATAAGAATTTGAAAATAAAATAAAATAGAATGGACAAAGTCTCGATAATGTAGCTAATTTAGTATACCGGAGAAAACTTTCAAATACTAAATAATACTTTTTAAGTATTAAATCACACACATATATGGCACTTAGCTCTTATTGTAAAGTAGGGCAAAAATGAATCACAATTTACTGACTAATTTAAAAATCTACTCGTATTCAACTTATGCATATATTAAACAATTTTACAACTACATTTATACTTACTTAATATGTGTATGATAACTAGTAGTCGGATTTATATTCTCTTAAAATCCTTAAAATATTATGTTTTTATGTCATTTAAAAAAATTAACTAATTAATGCATGGTAATATTGATAATATGAATAATATTGATCTGACTTAACATGAGGAATAATTTTCTTATATAATTGTACAAACGTAATTTTAACATAAATATTTTATAAAAATTGTTTAAATAATATTTAAGTTAGGAGAAAGGTAAAATGATAAGTTTGCCCCCTCAATATTTTTTCTGGAGGGACAACTGCCCCTTCATGCCCGCCCAAAATGCCGCCTATGAAATCACAGAAATATTAATATTAGTGTACTATATAATTCAAATATACCTAATAAAATATAATTTTATATTGATAATTTATAACTTAAATCTATATCAACCTCCAAAATGTTATCATTTAAAAATAAGTATTTATAAATAACGATAGATACTATAAAGCAAGCATCAATATTTTCTCAAAACTTAATATATAGATAGGAAGTTAAATATAACAAGAAAAACTAAAGTAAAATATGAACTCGGTAATTTATAACTTTAGTACACATACAATTATTAGGTACTCAATTATTATACTTTGAACATACTGTACATTTTATGACTAATTTCTTGTCATATGATAAGATTGAAGGACGCAGTTATACTTAGAGGAACATTAAAGTATTACGTCAGCAGATCGGGAGGAAGGAGTTCAAAAAATCTGACAGTATCTTACATTAGAGGAAGGGTCTAATCTCAAATCTGATGTAACAATTGAAACTATCAAAATTTGAATTAATACGCAAAAAAAGCATAAATCGATGAATTACCAACAGCATCGAAGATTTATTATTCTTATTATTTTATTTATTTAAATGATTGAAAAAATTAATTTTAATAATAAAAAAATAAATAATTTAGGTGGTCTATGAAAAACGTTGACGTAAAGTAGGAAAGTGTGTAGTGAATTTAACGCTACCTAATCTGTCATTTATCTCCGAAAAGTAACTAGTGTTTTCAAACTTTTTACACGTTCTAAATGCCGATTAATCACAGAATTTCAATTTACAAAAACCTTCGATTTAAATGCAAAACTTATTTAATACATGCACCCACACATTAATATATTAGTAATTTGAATCGTTTATTAATTGTTATTAATTATTAACCTTAAGTTTAGATACCTAATACCAATTAAATATAATTTAATATAAGAACTAATTACTAATTACAGGTTACTAATGTAAAGGTTCAACAATATCGACAAAAAACTTTTTGTAAAAGATACTACAGAGAACACAGCGTACTCGACAATGTGTGAAGCTAAAATCCCTGAGATATACCTAATACCTACCTACGTTATAAGAAAAGAAAATCATTTAAATTTTGTTCATAATATAAAAAAAATTCCGCTAAAATACTTCACTTAATATGCAAAACTATAAAATAACAGTGATAGAAAACCGAAATGTTTAAATTAATATAGTTTACTATAAAAATATTACAAGTGGCCCAACCTAGTCATAGCTACGACCATTTAAGAGCACAATCGCACGATCGTTCAATGAACTAATGTGATTAATTGATTTTGAAAGGCTTCTAATCAGTTTTTGAGCGTTTAGCTCTTAAATCTCTATGAATACTTGGTAGGTACCAACTAATAAATTACGTACGAAAATACGAGACCTAATTTATACGTATTAGCGAAAATATTTCGTGGTTCCAGAAACTCCAAGGCAGAATAAACGTAGGTTCTGTGTTCTATATAAGACCGTTTTTATTATTTTTGTTTACATTTCAGAAAGAAAAAAAAACGATAAATTAAGTAGCACTAAGTAATCCCTATCTGCTAGAGTGCATAATGCGTCTTACGGTTAAAATGACGTGAACTTTTTTAATTAACGGAATACTTTTTAATAAAACATGGGTATTTATTCCACCTATCTGTTTTCACTACCGCGAGCAGATTCGTTTCAAGTATACGAGGAATATAAATAACAATGTGGAACCGAAAATAAATAATATTTCACTTACCGTTATAGATGATCAGATAGAGTGTCCCCAGCACTTGCAGTCGGCACCGCAACATGATTGGTGTAGCCGGTCGGGAAAGCTGAGTCTTTCCGGGACTAGTCACATTGGAAAAAAAAACCCGCGTTACGCACACACGCAAGCGACGGCCGTCCGAATAATAGCAAAAGTTGGCAAACGTCTGCGGTAGTGTTGATTTTTTTTTTAATTTTTCCCGGACATACAAAAACGATATCGAGTCTCTTAGTGCGGAAGACGTATGTACACACGCGATGACGCCGTCACGATAATATTCTAATCAACCGTACGGTTTTTCGGGAAAAAATGAACACACGTAATTTTATTTTAGACGTCGGCAGACGACAACGGGCAACCGAAACGAAAAAAACAAACACACAGAACCAACGACGGATCAACACTGACGCGCGCGCTCCGCATTGCCGGTATTGCCGCCGTCGCCGCCGCCGCCGCCGATCCCGTCCAACCCCTCGAGGTGCGTAAAGCGTAAAGCGCACCCGCGATGCCTGACGGAAAAAGCCGCGACTAATCCCCTCCGGTGGTGTTCGGTTTTGGTTTTTTATTTTATATTTTTATTTCTATCTATCTCTCTCTCTCTCTCTCTCTCTCTCTCACACACACTCTCAACCGTTTAAATGGAAACGTGTACGATCTATAAATTACGGTGTTTTCTGTGCCCCGTGATGATTTCTGTATTTATTATATTATATTAATCATTATTATCGTGTGTTTCAACGATATATTTATATATTATTGCTGTTGCGCTGTATCAATATTTTTTTTCCTTTTCTGTTTATTATATTATTATCGTGATCGGTATAGGTACACGGATTATGGATAAAAGTAAAAAACCTTTTATTATAATCCTTTTCAAAAGAAAAAACGTTAGTCGCATGATAAAACTCACGGTATAATAAATCATAAGCTAATTGTTATTATTATTATTATTATTATTACATTAGATAAGTCCCAAAATAATATCTGATATTAACTTTAATACGTAATCAGCTCATATAAATGTAATAAAGTTAGTCCATGCAGCACTTGCTTATATACAATAAATAAACAATTACTTATTATATTATTATTATTTAATATGAGTTATATTAATATTATTCTATTGTTGTAAGTCACGAATGGTCATCTACTTTCAAAGTAAAGTTCCTACTATGTAGGATTATATCTTGGATTAACGATTTATTTTACCTCCGCACACGCCGCGACCGTCACAAATAAATAAACAAAACACTTACGATGCAAAAACAATATTATGTACGTGATATGTTTAAATTGTTTTTTTGTTTTATATGTGTATAAAATTGTTATGTCGATTACACATAAAAATGGCAAAAATTTTTAATAATAGATTTTGTATATGGCATACGATATTATATTTTATAGTACGAATGTTACATTACTAATCTATATCACTATATTATATATTCCTTAGCTCTGGAGTGGAGTCCTTATTAAAAACCATAAAGTCTTACTGACGATTGTTCTATCATTATATTTTCTATGTATGTATATATTATTGTAACAATAATGATAAATGTTTTTGTTTACAAGACAAATTCACAATTTTCTACTCGAACAACAATTATTTAAAAAAGTATTTAAATAAATAAGTATAATAAGCAGGTAATATAGTAAGTAAATCAAAAATTGGTATACATCCACAATAAAAATTATACCAAGAATTTGCCCAAGTAAAAATATACAATTTTTGAGAAGATTATTATTTACTCTTTAACAAATAAAAAAAACATCTCTGTGGATTTGAATTATCGGCCTTATTTAAAGGTTTTTACGCGCTTTAATTAAAATTTTATTTCAATTACAAAATATGATATTTCATCACAAAATAAAACGTAAGTAAATCCTTAGTGTTCCAATTATATATTTATATAACATGATTTTTTAAATAATTTTATAAACGTACCAATATTTGCAAACTTGGGGTGTATTTTTTTTCATACTCGTATATTATTGTGATGATTAAGAGGCCCGAATTAATTTACCGCAGGCCTTAAAAATCCCTAGGACGACTTTGCAAGTATAATTTTTAATTATTATTTACATCATACAATCATATATAATGGAATGAGTCATGACATTGGCCGACACTCAGTTGCCTTAATCTTATTATACTCAATTCAAGAATAAATGAAAAAGAAAAATATAAGAGATACATACGAAAAATATTATTCTAGTGCACAGCTTAATAAATTACAAACAATTCTAAATTATAACAATGACTTAAGTCTTGAAATGAAACCTATACAAAAAAAAAAAAATAAAAATAATATTATATTTATATCGGTCTACTTTCATAACTCACAAATTACATAATATAGCTTGGTGTGTTTCGTCCAAAATAGTTATTGTTAAAGAATGCCTAAACAATACACATTTTTAATTTATACGTTTGTTTTGTTGTTATTGTTGTTATTGTTACGTTCGGTTCCTAGAGACAGGTGACAGACATTATTATTATTTAGCAAAATTTAAGAATATCTTATGAGATATTGATTCAAGTGAGAAAAAACATTTTCGTCTGAGATCCATAGCAGTTTTATATACTAATTCTTGAGGCAACGTTAAAATTTATAAATTTATCACATGTATAATTTAATACATATACGAAGAATTATAATGTAAATAGTTTTTAGATAGTTGTATTAAATACGGTTATAATAGTAGATTACATTAACAGCAGTATTAATTAATATATATATTAGTGTGTTTTTATATTAATTAGTTTCTCTACATCGAAAATGTTCGAAATCAAATTCAGACCACGCGTTGACTTCACTATAAACTAATGAAAAGTAACTATAAAATTATGCTTGATGAATTATGAAAATGAGAAAAAATGTGTGCACGTAGTTCAGAAATAAATAATTCTTATAATTATCAGTAAGAAATGGTTGATTGATCATATTTTCCAACCATACCATTATATATTATTTATTACTTATTAGTAATAAGTAATAAGTTATTACTGATATAAGTACGCGAAGGAAATATATAAAGGAGAGTATTATTGTGAACTGTTTAATCGTTGAAGTTCAAATTTCATTGTGCTTCAAATAAATGTGACTACATTTAATTTTTACGTTCCGACATAAGTATTCTATAAGTACGTAAATTAAATTAATATTCACCTAAAACAGGACCATATTTAAGTTATGGTTAGGAGGGGCAATATCCCCCTGGCAAATATGTAGAAGGGGTAACATTTAGGAATTTGATTAAGGTAAAAGGGCGGTAAATTTATTCAACTCCAAAATAAAATAATTGTAAATCCAACACTTATTTAGTAAATTATTTTCCATAGCAGTGGTTTTCAACCGGTGTGCCGCGATAAATTTATAAATTGTTTTATAAGTATTATTATCGATGTTTGAAGAAAACACGTACCTGAAGTTAGCCCACCCTTATTAACGGATTAACTCGAGACCTACACAAATATATATATATATATATATATATATATATATATAGTTATTTGCGAGTCTATTTTTATAATTTACGAATTAGCCGTTTGCGAATTATAATTATAAAACAGAAGAGTGGGCCAACTACACGTAACCCATCCATGTCGCCCTAGAATATCTTAATTGGTCTTTATCTGCGAGAATTCGCAAGTCCATTTTCAAAATTTGCGAGTTCACCCCTTACCCGCAAACCTCATTTTCCTGCCGTTAAGTTAGCCCTCCCATTACATTAAATATTAATGACCGTTTGGCTATTTGGGCAATATTGATGGAGAGATTAACTTCACGTAGCCTCTCCAAGTCGCCCTAAAATTTCAAAATCGTATTACATTTTTTTAATTTTATTCAAATTATTTTCAAAATATTTGATAATTTTATGATTATGGAATTAAATTATTATTGTAGAGTATTGAAAAATTACATTATAATCATAACGAAAATCATAACTATACGATAAACTAACGTGTAAAAACACTCTGCTGGGATTTAAAAAATAAATATTTTATAGACTAATAAGATTTCTCTATCGAATTTTGGACAGCAACTTCTTAACGAATGTTGTAATGTAACATCAAAGAAAACAATCAATAAATACAATTTTTTTATTTCTAACTTTTTGATTATTATTTATTATTTTGATATTATTTGGTAATTCGTGAAATAGTTTTATTCCCCTATATATATATGTATAAAACATTTTAATCATAGTGGTGTTTAGTTTAAATAATATTAGATTCGTATTAAAATCCTTCATTTTTAGATTCTGAGTGAAGCCAAAGATGGTTTTATAATAAAACGTTCGTGGAACCGATTAACAATTATTATTGGAAATATTTCCAAGAAATATAATTACAATTATTCTCTTCGCGTATTATTTATGGTGTGGGCGACATGGAATTGTACAGAGCTGCCACGTCGCGTTGTCCCATAGAATTTGTATTTATATACAGTCTGTACTATTCCATGTATAAGCAGTTTAAAATCTTTACTCATTACCAATAAAGGGGTGTGAGATTAATATCACGTATAATGAGAACAGCACATTTATTTTAGACCGCAAACCGCCAACGCTATGTATAAACATAGTAGTATATCATAAATCGTAAGTAAAATTGATAAATTTCTAGTCAGAAAGACCATGCATAAAGTTACATTATTTATAAACGTCTATCGGAATGATTTCTTATAGTTTTTGTATTTAATAATAATAATACAGCTGTAGTAATAACTATACGGTTTGGAAAAATAGACATTGTTGCATAATTAATGTTAACTTGATACTTAAATATTTCGAACAATTAGGGGCACCGAGAGAACGGTGAATTGTGTCAGGGGCACGAAATCGTTCTTCCAACGTATTCATTCAATTTTTATCTAACCTCACCGATAAAAAAAATAGTGTTTTCCAAGTTTCCTAGAAGCACGAGCGAAACGTCTACCAACATCACTGACGGGAAGTGTATGAATAATTAAGTCGACAATAATTCCGTGCACAGTGTGTGTTCGTCGATCTTTGCACCGGAATTCCCCTCCCCTCCCTTTGCAAGTCACCAAGGTCGTTTACAAGTTATTTATAGCGCTGGCACGTTAACGCAATCAACCCGTGCACAGATTTCAGTTGGAAAATATGCCGACGATTGATCGCAATTGAACAACTCATCAATTATTGATACGCGGACCGGATCAGACGACCAGGTACGTGTTCCGAGTTTGATTTCGGGGGAAAGATGAAATTTCTAAATTAAATCGTAAACCGTCATGGAATAGAATATTATCGCTAGTCAATCATAACTCATCGTAAATTACATCATTTGTTTTTATTTTTAGAAATATGTCCACAGACACAACAAAATTATCGTACATAACTGTGATCGTAACGAATATTAATCGAAGCATACATTTTTTTCCGTGACAATTTAATCGGTGTCAAGTATTCATTCGGTGAAGTGCGCGTGCCCAGTTATTTCTTAACAACACTTCAGGCTTTGCATTTCGCGGAAGAATATGTCTCACCGCCGCACCGTCATAAACACGCCCCTGGCGACGACCATCGCACGCGCGACACGACAACAATAACACGTCTATCGAGTACGGGCGGCGGCGACGACAGTAACGTACACACCGAGATAATAGTTTCCCGAGGTGGAACGACGCAGACGGGGAAGGCATTCCCCAGGATTAGAGGTCTACGATGTCGCTAGCGAAGGGCGCCGACGCGCGATGGACCGGCGACAGACTTCCGACACACAACTTACGGTCGAAACTCGGCTTCGACACACACGCGCACCCACTCCCCCCACCCAGAGTCGTCGCCCGTCCGAGTGATCGTTTTTCTCGCCAACCGAGCCGGACAATAACCGTCATCGCGGAGGCACACGCGACCGATTTTTCGTAACCAACCGGACCGCGGCGATGGGGTGGGGTCAAGAGGTGTTTATGTCCGATTCCTGGGAGGGCACGAATATGAAAATCGTTTCCATTTGATGTTCAAAATGACTACGGTCAATGTTGAGTGTATTTAAAACTTCGTATTAATTTCTAAATGGTATAATTATTTGATATTATTTCCGACAATTGCTTTCATTAAAAATACATAGGAACGCATTTTGAAGTTTCGCCCCAGGCGTAATATTCGGTTGCTACGGCTTTGCTAACGAAAGGAAAACACGCGTTTTTCTGTATCAAAATGTCTTACCCTCCTACTCCAACAGTGTGTAAGCGGCACCACAATAAAATCGAATTATTATATTCACAATTAAAATTTGAATTGTACAGTAATCTTATTCATCGCGTTGTTATAAAATACCTACGAAAAAATGTTCGTTTATTCTAAACCGAAAAGTTGTCTCATAAATAATATCGGTGATACTGCGTGAAATCTGTTTACATTTTTTATTACAAAATGTTTTCAATATTTCAAAATTATGATCAATGCGTATAGTAAACGTGACACGATTGCATTATAAATGAACTCGAGTGCGAACGTAACAGAATATATAACCAAAAGTTAGATGGGACGATCAGGTGCGGAAAAAATATGTCAAAGGATAGTTACATGATTTTAACGAAAATAATAAAAATATTTAACAGATATTTAAACAAAATAAATATAATTCAAACAATATTACAATATTAGTAAATGATAAAGTATTTTTTAAGTATATGAAACACTGATATCACGTTAATTTTAACAAAAATGTATTACTGATTAGTACCTAAAGTTATCCTATCGTATAGGATATAATGATGCAAAAATAAATCCACGACTTAAGGTAATGTACAATTTATTACCTTAGAAATCCAAGATGCATCTAATGCAGTTTATATTTAAATATGCAATAAAACCGTGATATTGAACTCGTCCCTGCACCATACGCAACACATATAGACAGGGACGGCGCTAGGGTTTGCGAGGCCCTGGAAAATACTCTATTACGAGGCCCTATATTGAAATTATTTTAATCTTTATCATATGAGAGATTGTGTAAAAAAAATAATAATAAGAAGTCTTTTAAAAAAATTTTGTCGATTTAATAATAATAATAATAAAAATAATATTACGAACAATTGAATTTTATATTTGTAAATTATGTTTCAGTATACTTAATACTTGGCTTCTTGGTATTGGATATTACTAAAAACATTTTTTACTTGATTTTTTTGAAGCGAAAGTTTCTAAAACATTTTAGTAATCAATGTTGTTAGATATTTCTTGTTCAATAGATATAAGTGCAAGGTCTGATAGTTTATCTTGGTTTAATTTATTTCGCAGGTAAGTTTTGATTAATTTAAGCTTCGAAAAACTTATTTTGACACAAGATGATGTAACTAATATCGTTAACATGATTCTTAAAGTAATAGATATGTTAGAAAATGAACCATTCGTATTTTTTAAAATACTAAGAGCTTTAAGTAGAGTTGTATTGTCATCAATCATCATACGAAAAATAAGTAGTTCTGAATATAAGTCAAGTCCTTCCAAATCATTCAGATCACCATCGGATGATTCTAAATGTAAATCTTTACAATATTTTTTGTAGCTCATCCTCTTTCATAGTTTTTACTTTATCTATTTGATACAGAAATCCGAAGTTATTCGAATATGGTTCTAACTGTTCAAAATGTTTATTAATAGATTCTATTGATTGATTAACAACTAGAAAATAATTAATACGAAAACGATCTTCCTCATTTAAAATTGGTTCATTGTTACGTTCATAACTAAACATCTTTTTTTTCTTTCTTATACGACAACGCTTAAAAATAGCCCAGATATCTATTTCTAAAGACAATTTATTTGCTATATTTTGTATTACAAATTTACTTTTAAATGTCTTTATTGGAGTCAAACGCGAGGCCTTGATAATATTCTCAAAAACGGGAGGGACTGGACAAATGTCCCACTTACCCTACCCTAGCGCTGTCCCTGCATATAGAAAGATTGGAAAATATTTTAATTTGCTATGCGCACAAAGATCCCCCCGCTCTCGATTACCATATAAAGATTATAGTTATTACTTATTCATTGTCCTAAAAAAGGTAGTTCTCATCAATTTATTATAATTTAAGGTAATTTTCACACAAGTTAATTTAATAACAGGCGTATACAGATGCACCAAATAAATTGTTTTTATTCTATTCATAATGAGATCATGAAATTCAAACTTCAAAATGTTGTTCTTTTGGCTTTTCAAAATTCTGATTAATAAAAAAATCTAAAAAAATAATGAATACCCGAAATGATGTTGCAATAGTTGTTAAACTAATAACTCTGTATAGTTACAGGCTAATAAGTGTATAGACACTACTCACTTCTAATATATTAATTTTTAGAATTAATTTTTTTCCTTTGACTTTTTTCATTTATATATTGATTATATATATTATATATATCATGATTGTTGAACCATAAAGTTCTTTGAATAACGATAATATACGAGTAGTTTGAAAAAAAAAAATCATAACTATACAATAAACTAACGTGTAAAAACACTGCTAGAATTTAAAAAATAAATAAATATTTTATTGACTAATGAGATTTCTTTATCGAATTTTGGACAGTAACCTTACCAAATGTTTTAAACATCAAAGAAAGCCGCCACAACAAAAGTGATGATCGAATTAATTATAATTTATCGCTTTATAGGTACGAACATGATATATATTGATTATATTGTTCATTAAATTGAATTGTATCATATACTTATAAATACAATTATAATTTCTTTATGGCTGTAATAAAAATGATATTTTCCTAATGAGAAGCAAAAAACAAAAAAATATTTTTATTAATTTAATTTTAATTAATTTATTTATTTTATTTCAATATGATACGATTGATTGTTGAACCACAGAGGGTAAAAGGTCATTTTGTCTTAAGAGTCCTATTTTCTATATAATTTTTAAAAAACAATTGCATCCTTTAACAAATTATGATAAATTTATATTTAACGAATTCCAAGTAATTTTAATAAATAAAACTTTATCCGTCTGTATAAAGGTATTTATGTATTCTTTTTTACTATATTTGATTTTATTCTCAATATTTATTTAACATAACTAACTAAAATGTATTTAGTGAATGACAACCTACTTAATATCAATACAAGAAAAATCGTTTGTTCGAAAAAACAAAGTTTATTTTTTAGAATTATTGATCAAATTAGGTTGAACCACGTATCAAAAACCTTTAGTCACTTTTTACACGAAAGTGCAATATTTATTAATAATGTGTATTCATTATTAATGAATAGTTATTATATAATTGCATTTTCTCGGAGAAACGTTTTACTTTCAGACTTCATTGTAATAATAACTATTGTTTTAAAAAAAATACGTTTTTTATATTAAAAAATATTATAAAACAATTATAGTACATCAAACTTTTCAAATTCCAATACTTTCGAATGTAAATAAAATAAAATTCAACATTTCCACGTATTCAGGGCCCTTTTTTTTATCATAACTAGGCTTGACGTATTATAATCTACAATGTATGCCAACCATGTTTTGTGTTTAAAAAAAAAATAATATTATTTAAATTTAATTCAAATCATAAAATAAAAATCATAAATAATCTAACTAGAAAATGCACATACAATGCAAAATACACTATTTTTAAGACCTCACTTTTAGCAATGAAAAAATATAAATTTAGAATAATTAATGACGATAATCAGAAATAAAAATTGAGTATTAGAAATACTTGTATATATATTGTATAAAGCATTTATTAGGAACTTGCAATTTGTTATTAGTAAAGTTATTTTTTGTTATTATATTAATATACATACCTACTATTAACTTTTACTTAAATGTCGGTGGTTATAAATTATATTCATGTTGAAATTACTTTGCATACCACAAATAATATAAGATTTTAATTATAGGACTTAATAAAAATTCTGCAACAACAAAAAGCGTACTCAAATTGACTGAATTGCGATTCTCGATAATTGCACAATCATTTTTTTTTACTTTAAAAACAGTAAGTTTATGTATTGCGCGAATAAAGCAAACTATAACATATGTTACTGATAGAAAAACATTCAAGAGATATACGTCTGAAGAAACCAGATTTATTCAATCTAATGTGCGAACTAATATTCGTTAACAAAATTATATCCAATCAAAAACTTCAATATGAGACTTTATCGTTTCGGTCTGTTTCATCAGAGTTCAAAATAACAGTTTTTCATTTAGCGTTTTACACGCAGTGGTTAGGGTAATCGAGTTCTATTTGAATGGACAACTTTTTTAGCCAATTTTTTTCATACACTTGTATCAACTCTTAATCCCAAGAGTCCCGTTCTACATTAAACCATTATATTACTGCTCTGGGGTATCATAGCGGATTTTCCATCGTATAAATAAATTCTCACAGAATTTATCGTACCTATTTCTCTGTACGTTTACTTTTTTTTTTTAATAATGTGATTATTCCAAACTTTTAAAATGTTCTTCTATTTTAAACACCAACCAGTAATAAACGAAAAAAATAATTTGTACAGTTTAAAGGAAGAAAATTGGGATTAGCTATTTGAAGAGAAGTGCATTGAAAACTTGACAGTTGACAGTAATAATAAATCATCGCATTTGGAAAGTGGTCGTAAAGAGAGCTTGGTTTATTTAACTCTTCGAACTTTATGTGCGCAGTGCGCTAAAAGGATTTTTTTTTTATTTAATAAAACGTAGACACATTTTATTATATGAAATCCTAGAAATACATTTATAAACTTATATATTTAAAAAAACAAATTTTTAATTAAAAAATACTACCTACACACAAAAAGTACCAAACACAATTGTATTTTATTATACTAAAATAAATAATACATGTCGGGGTGAATAAATAGTATGGTTTACCTAATATCAATTTTAAATGTTGTAAAACCCCAATTTTCTGATGTTTGACATCTTTTTTTTTTATATAAAATAAGTTTAAATTAAACTTAACCATTTTTCTTATTGTTTATAATCGACAATCTGTATGATGTGACCAAAGATTTTTTTTAAATAAAAGTTTTAAATTCATTATTATTAATCATCATTATTATTTCATGATTATTTTTTCAACAATCTTCTTCTCCTTCACCTTTCCTCCAACTATTTGTGGTCGGCCACGTTTGTCTTAAACCTCCGATCGTCTCGATTTTCTACATCACCTACATATGCACCAACAGCCCTCAAATTATTCTCAATCGTATCCAACTATCTCTTTTTTTGGTCTTCCTCTTTTCCCTTTAACGTTTATTTTCACAACCACTTTTACTGCTTTTGTTTCCTTTCGCCTCATCACATGCTCAAACTATCTCAGTATATTTCTCACATCTTGTCCACTATAAACGCTATACCAATACTAACTCTTACATACTCGTTCCTTATTATATTTTCTCTTGTCACTCCACTCATCCATCTAAGCATGTTCATTTCCGCAAACTCATACTCTGTTCCATTCTCCTGTCAACCATCCAATACTCTGAACCGTATAGCATAGTTGGTCTCACTTCACCCCTATACAATTTACCGATGCATAAAACGCCCGATGCTTCTTTTCATTTCATTCAACCGCACTTAATCCTATGTTTCACATTCATGCCAAAGTCCCCGTCCTTTTATACAAATGATCCTAAATGTTTAATATTTTCGACTTCACCTATCACATCACTGTTTATTGTTATTGGTCTCCTAATTCCCTCAACTTCTTGATATATTTCTCCAAAGTCTTACTCTATATACTCTGTTTTATTTTTACTTCAAGAGCTAACCTCCAATCATTCAACCTATTATTAACTTCTTCCAGATTTTTTCCTACCAAAACTATATCATCAGCAAACATCATACATCAAGGTATCATGTTCTGTATGTTTTTCGTAACTTCATCCAATACCACAGAGAACAAATAAGGACATAGAGCCGACCCCTGATGCACACATATTACTACATTAAAATCTTCTGTTACTCCACACAAACTATTTAGAGTGGTTCTAGAGCTTTAATACATACCCTAAATCAAATTTATAGATTATATATAATACATTTTTAGGACCTCTTTTCTCATTAATGCCCACTTTAAAACTTCTCGTGACACTCTGTCATACGGCTTTTCTAAATCTATAAACACCATCCACAATTTTTTCTTTTTTTCCATAAACTTTTATTCTAATTTTCTAAACTAGTAATACTAATTGTCTTTGTTTATACTTACGACAAATAATCAAAATTTCTTAATCCTTATAACTATAATAAATAACAGTAATTTTAAAGAAATATACAGCGATATGAAAATAAACTAAAATTGATTGTTTACGAATTGTATTACTCTTTATCAGTCTGATAAATATTAAACTATTAATTTATTAACATTTTCTTATCATTATAAAAAATAATGTGTTCATATTTTCAATTTATAAAAATACAATTTAAATTTATAAATCAATTTATTTTAAATAATTAGTAAAAAAGTAAAATACTAGTATCATTGTACATCAAGACGTTATGGATAATTGGAATTTTAAATTAGTTGAAATATTTATTTCTAAGGTATCAAACTAAATCTGTAAGTATGTAATTATTTTTTTTAGTGAATTATTAAAAGAAGATTAAGTAAATATGGTAACATCAAGGTACAACGAGCCTTAGAAAAAAATATCATAATGGTAATATTCAAGTCAAATTAATCAATTATTTGTGATCAAGATCTAAAAGACTTGAAAAATATTTTTAAATAATTTAAAACCTAAGACTTTAATCTCATTTGGAATATAATGCATGTAACTCAAATCAACACATTATATGTATTACTGTAAAACAGTAATGACTTTAACAAGAATATAATTCTGAAGATGAAAAACTGAAATTAATTTCAAAATTGCAAAAAAAAAAAGTAAACAATAATCATATGACACTCATTTTAAATCATATTTATGTGAATACTTTTAATCTGAAGTTTTAGGAAAACCCTAGCATATTTTTAACCATATGAGAAGTTTTCACATGTATTTTGTTGTAATATGTTTTTATGTTTATTATGTCATGCATTTAAAATGTTTGAGTTTGAAAAATTCATATATTTTTTGTGTTTTTGTTTCAACCCAATTAGTTTTTATATTTTATAATAATTAGGTACTTATATTTTGGGATCCATGTATAAAAATATTTTTGTGTCATATTTCCACTGATAAATATTCGTTTAATATGAATAGCAATATAACTCAAATGTTAATACATTTAAAACTTATTAGGTAGAATGTCTCATTATATTTAGCTACATATTGACAACATTTCTAATTTATAAGAAAATATATATGTTATCACATACATTTTATGATAATTTAAATATAACCCAACAATAATTATGATTAACCAAAAGAGAAATAAGATGTATTTTATATATAGTGAAACCCTAACCAAAACTATTACTTGAAACTAAAATTAATCGTAACCTTGATAAACCCTATAATTCGATGACATTAATAAAAAAATCAATAAAAAATGTAATTTCAATAAAATTTTAAGAATATCCATCAGCTGTGTTTGGTAATTGAAAGGATTCTTTAAAAACAGAATAGTTACGTTGAATTAACTTAGAACTTGGGAGTTTTTACTAATTACATTAAAAAACCGTGAAAATATAATTTAAAATGTCATCATAATTAAACTACTATTACATTTTATACAGTAAAAACAAATGTTTTTTTTTATTTACTTAAGAACTGTTTTTAAATTGTAATCTTTTCAAATAGTTCTATAGGTATTTTTTATTTTTTATTTACAAAACACTAAATTATTTGTTTTTATTCAATACGTATATCCGAAAAATGTGACACTTTAATAAAATAACTTTTGAATTTATTTTCTTTACAAATTTTAGTGGTAAATTAATAAAACTTTATGCTCCTTATTTACGAATAATAATTAGGTTATATTCTAAGTAATAAAGTCAATATTCTAGTACATGGTTTTAAAACCTATTTTTTATTCATCATAATGAAACTAGTTTGTTGTACACAATAGAGATTAAATTGATTTATTTTACATACAGTTCACATGTTTATTGGAAATTGAATTCTAAAAACAAACACTACACAACTTATAAATTAATAATTAATTTTGTTCGATATAATAAATAACATTAGTGACAATAATATTATGAACAATATACATATTATATACAAAACAAAGATTATAAAAAACATTTGTTATTAAAGCAAGTATTAAAAGAATATTGAACACCATAATCGAAAAAGTATTCTTGACTCCGTGCAAAACAAGGAATGTGTTAGTTTTATATATTTTCGATAAAATTTGTTTTCGCACTTTAGGATTACAAAAAAACTGATAGATTATAGAAAAAACGATAAAAAAAATGTATCTGACGATTGGATATTCTTCACTGAAGTACGAGTACCTAGAAAATTAAAATTTATTTAAACAAGACCAATCGTGTACTCAAATAATAATACTCATTTTATCATTTGGATTAAAAAATTACATCTAATATACACAGCTAATGAAGTTTAAATTAAAATTAAGCATAAGTTTACTAATTACCAAACATACATCAACACCCATGGAGTAAGTTCCAATCTCCATGACTCATTTGCTACTGAGACTTTTCTCAACCATCCTTAATCGGTCACCATCATTTTTGATTTCATCACCACAACTAAATGCACAATGGCCATTATGAGTTAAGGTTTTCAATTAATAATAATACGATAAAAAAAAAAAAAAAACATAGAAATTTAAAAATCACTCGACGTAGTTATTAGAAATTGTTAAAAAGTTTAATTAATACAATACAATAATAATGTAATCAAAATTACATTTCGGTTGTTATTAATTGTTCCTTCTTTTTAATTTAAAAATATTCACTACAGTCTAACCATATAGGCTAAATAAGTCAAAAAATCGATAAATTATGGAAACTGTTTACTGTTGTTATACAAGCCATAGTTTATTTTCTATCAATATTTGGATCATTTGTTGATATCGAACTTGTTTTTATCCGTATACTCATATTAATTGTACCCAAAGTCGCACCCTAGCTTAGACCTTGTTGTATCCGTATCATATAATAATAAATTATGAGTTATAATCTAAGTGTCTTTCGCTTTGCATTTAAAATGATATTGAATGTTCATGTTCACCAAAGACATCATCCGTGATCAATTGTAATTAATTACTAAATATTTTTTGTTGTCGATTACATTACACGTGTATGTGTGATACGTATAGGTAATTATATGTATGATACAAGAACAAAAATACGGTCAGTGGAAGAAAATGATCCCTTTATTCCATGACTGAGATATACGTACCCTTAACGTAACGTATATATGTCTATACTAAAACTACTTCATACAATATACCACATACACGCTGAGTCAATAGTAGAGTAGATTCTAATCAATGATTCAATGTTATTTACCCATTAAAAAAGTAAAAAAAACAAAACTAATGCAGTGAAATAACTACTACCGTTGATTTTATAACATCATCAATCAAATGTAAAATTTGAAACATAAATTATTAAAAATAATTATCATAAGAGTACGAAAGAAAACTATTGTACAAATAAGAATCTCAATTTATTTTTTTTCGAGTACATAGAAATTGTACGCCGGTGTTCATATAAAATTGTTAAGTCAATTTATTAAAAAAATAAATAAATAAATTGTAAACGCAATTTTTTTTTCTAAACTTAAAATGTTATACATATATAAACCTAGGTATACTAACTAAATTCAAATCAGAGTTTTCTACATATCTTAACTATTTAAATTATTTCATTGTCGCACAAAATTATGTACACTAGGTATAATAAAGTCGACATGCTATACAATTATGTAAATTAACGGCAATTTTACAGAAAAAAATGATTATGTCTCATGTTAAAGTTATCCACTAGAGAAAAAGCAATAAATTATCATTATCGCAAAAATAAAGCGTAGCAGTAAGTTTAACAATGAATGAACGTTAAAAATATATACGCAAACATGGAAAGAAAGTGTGTATTTTTTATTTTATTATGTATATTTTGTAGTTTATAAATAATTTATTTGTTGGGATAAGTCGATTCCAAACAATATTAACCGCTACATGTAATAATAATTTTAAAAAACGTTACAAGTCGTATTAAAATAAAAACTGAATTATACGTCATATTAATTATCATTCCTAAAATAAAATAAGTCAATACCAACATAATTTGCGACTGATATTTACAAACTATTCAACCGTTAACATTATAGCACATGTACATTACTTAAAATCAATATAGATAATATGAGATGTGTTTTATACGGATAAAGAATTCTTTAAAAGTTTCTGCCACACAAATCCATGACTATTAATTATGTGATGCATGTCAATTATTTTATATGAAAATCAAGTATGTACATAGGTATCCTCGGAAACTTGTTTAGCTACACATTTTTCTGTGGATTACATTTATCACCCATAATTAAGGACATCTATAAAATTATTAGCTTGTGGGTAATTAAGGAACAATTATTTTTGTACATATTTTGTAATGTGTTAGTTTTTTTTTTTTTTTTTGTTGTTTTGCGAAAATGCTGTGATGCTAAAAGGTTTGTACAACGCCAAGTCGAAGACTTTGATACGGGTATTATCCTCGTTTGCATGTTGGGCCGCGTGCAGACTGTCGTCATCCACCCCGTACACCCCTACACATTGTGTTAGTACATTTTCTACAACATCATTTTTACGTCAACTGATAACTATGTATATTTTTTTATTGAACGTACATTTTTTTCAATCCTTTAAAAATCTGTTTTTTTTTTTATAAAAAAAATATAAATATTTAATCAATGCCGGATTACTCATTAGGCGGAGTAGGCGCCCGCCTTAGGGCCTCACTCATTTAAGAGGCCCCGTGAAAACGGAAAACTATATTTTTTTTTCTATTTAATAATACTTTATATTTACGAATTTACGGGACAAAATTCATTATAAAATAAAATATATATTAAGTTATAGGTTATTTATTTATGCAATAATAATAATTAAATAATTTCGAAAAAATTAAAATAATATTATAATTAATTCATTTTTCTTGCAAATATAACAATTTAATGAACATGATTTTATCTTTTAATAATAGTCGGTTATTGTTAAAGCTGTTAATTTTAATTATTGGGTAGTAATGTTTAAGATATACGAAAAAAATAATTTTGTAGGACCCAAAATTTGAATTGCCTAGAAGCCCACAAATGTTTAATCCGGCACTGTATATTATTTTTCAGAATTAGGAAAACAATTTTTCAATTATTTTAAATTCTAAAATGTACAAATCGAATTGATCAAAATTATATTGATATATTTGAACATAAAATAATTTAAATTTTTCTTACTTATTTAATAAATAAGTAAAAAAATAAATAAAATATAATAAAATATAAATATAACATTATAATATGTAAAAAAAAAACTTTATATTTTGTTAATATCTGAACATTTTTATCTTCAAGCCGTCTATGTATCAAGTACTGTTAACTAATTTTCAAATAATAATAATGTTATTACTATTAGATTTTTATATATATAGGTATATCAATATATGTATAAAAATCTCGTGTCCCAGTTTTTGTGACTATACTCCTCCGAAATGGCTTAACCGATTTTAATGACATTTTTTATATACATTTGGTAGGTCTGCGAATAGGTTTTTATCTATTTTTTAAACTCCTAAGTGCTATTGTTTAATAAATCGTAGTTTAATTTAATAATTTTTAACCCGATCGTTAACTGCGCAATTGAAAATGAATTATTAAATGATTACTATTAAAAAACTATTAAAAACTATTTAAAAGCTATTAATTTTATTTTTGGTATTAAATGAGACGGGTATTTATAAATATTAAACAACAAGATCCCGCAACAAGTTCCAAAAAAATCAAGAATGTTAGTTTGAAGGATTATAATGCATATCGGTTGATGATTAGATGCGATCAAGACGTTATTCTACGATATCGTGAGCTTCGTCATCAATTCATTGTCGACATGTATGTAAAGATAGAGAGCGAACGATTACGATACTTGCGATTCAATCAAAAAAAAGCTGCTTGTGGAAGATTCTCAAAACAGTTGTTAGATATTGGTGGTGGGAAGTTACTACAGATGAAACGGGATGCATACAATTACCGAACGATTTCTGCACAATCATTGATTCGCAAGATGCTCTCATTGACCAGATATTTCCCAATGTACACAGACAATATACAAATCATGAGTGGCTGGCAGAAAGAGCAATTTTAGCAACGAAAAATGTGGACGTCTACGAATTGAATCTCAAAATACAACATTTGTTACCAGGAGACTTGGTGTCATATAAATCTATCGATACAGTTTGCGATGCTACTGAAGCTGTAAATTATCCAATAGAGTTTTTAAATTCATTGCATTTACCAGGCATGCGACCAAATAATTTACAACTGAAGGTTGGATCTCCGGTTATTTTGAACCCATCAACCCATCACGCCACACGATTAGTCTTTAAAAAATTAACGAAAAATGTTATCGAAGCCATCATTTTAAATGGCTAATTCCGAGATGAAAATATATTATTACCGCGAATCCCTATTATACTCACAGATGTGCCAATAAAATTTAAACGCCTTCGATTTCCAATTAAATTGGAATTTGCGATGACTATCAATAAGTCTCAAGGCCAAACTATGTCTATCTTAGGCTTAAATTTGAGCACATCATGTTTTTCACACGGACAATTAAACGTGGCGTGCGCTCGAACCATACAGTTTGTTTATGTTGGGAAAAGATGGGATAACAAAAAATTTTGTACACTCTGTTGCATTAAGGGATTGATATTGTTTTTTATTATTATTGTCATAATTAGCGATATATATAATTTTAAAGGATCAATTTTAATAAATTATTAAAAAAATAAATGTTTGATGTTTTTTCATTTTTATATATCGTCACCGTTCACAGCACTCCATACCTCCATACCTCCATATTCTCTAGAAATAATTTATATGACAAAACAACGTTTGTCAGGTCAGCTAGTATTTTATAAAAACAACTCTGTGGGTTATTAAATTTTTAACTTTCATAAAAATATTTATATTCAAAGGTTTCTTGTTCTTTTATATGGCTTTAAAATGTCTCATGTGATGTTTTTGACAATACTCTTAAAAGTTCCTTTAAGAGTCTTTTTCAACTCATAACTTTTCTTTCAACATTACATTCAATCGTAGTTGAAACCAGATACTTTTTTAACCAGTCTGGTTCATTTATTTACTCGTGTAATTTTATATCGTATAAAATCAATAACCATATAATTAATATTTAAATGACGAAAGTACTTATAGTTATTATTCCCTGACGTTTAAACTTAAAAAAAAAGGGTTTAAAGATGTAATCAGATCCACGATAACAATATAATCACTATTTAAACTCGTATAATATGCAGAATTATACAGGTACATAATATAATAAATCACAGTCATTAAATATGATTATAAATAATAATAAATACCACTAAAAAATATCTTTAAGTGCGTCATACGACGTCTACGGTAAAACATGAACGTTGCAAAACATTAAATGTTTTCGTTGGACAAAACAACATTGTTAGATCCGGATAGGTGACTGTTGTTTAAGATTTAAGCAACGTGCTCTCAATTGTTTCTGTTACAATCATGAAAAAAAATATGCTTATCGTACAAACATTTATTTTCATGCAAAATTTGTTAAACTGCGTGTATAATATGATTTTAAATATGTCCCGAGAAAAATAATGGTAATTTTGTCGTTCAAATGCACCCAAAGCACAGTTTTTTTTTTTTTTTGATATGTCACGTGCGTATTGGTATGTAACACGAAACTGTCGATGTATGCTTTTAACAATGAACGGTTCGAGAGAATTAATTCACTACCCACTTCTGCGTTTAACAACCACGTAACTAACGTTTCAGTGTTACGCTAATGATTGTATTTTTCATAAATGTTCAACTTTTCAACGGCATATAGAATGCGTCTAATGATATAATAATATGAATATGTACGTGCACACCGTACACGTTATTTCCGTTGAAAACTATTGACTATGGTTACTTGGCGATTGCTGTGTAGTGCAATAATTGTTATGGCCAATATGTTAATGTAAACATTTATTAAATACGCATATGAACTAACTAAATTTTATCTTTGCATTGTTACATAAATTCCGTTTATATATGTAAACACTTACACGTATATTATCACTATATGCAGTTTTATTTTATATAAAAAGTGATCACTGCATTATTACACGTACAACTTAAATTAATTTTAAGGCACAAAGTTGTTACCACCAACTTTTTATTCTTATTTCTTCATTATTTTTATTTTATTTTTCCAGATTTTTCATAACGAAGTCCTTCCATCTCATCCTGGATTTATCCAGGAATCTATCATTTCTGCCATCCGTATCAGTGTAATGATTTTTCTATCCTTTCCACCCACTTTCCGTCCATATCCTGACCATTTAAGTATTTTACACTTCGTATACAAGCAGAAGTAGAACTAGGGTGAGGAAGACTGGAATTTATTCCAGTGTGTAAAATTTTAGAGGGTGTAATTTTTGTAGTATATGATCTATTATTGACTACTAGTTTAATATTTTTAACTTTGCTACTGATAATGTGTTTAAAACTTAAAAAGTGTGATTATATGCTAATTGTTAAAATAAAATTGTAGGGATCTATGATAAGAAAGAATTTTAAAATTTACCTAGGACATAAAAATTCTTAGTTTTGCCTCTGTATATAGGAAAGCATGTTTAGTATTCATTATTTCAAGATAAAAGTAGCACTAACAATTACAGTTACCGTCGAATGAAGTTGAATATTTGTATGCCAATAACATATTAATATGGCGGTATTATACGTATCTATAGCTAAAATTGTGTTTCTGCGTATTGATACAATACAATTTATGTAAATATTTTTTTTTTTTACGTATCATTTGAATGACGAAAAATTCTGTAAAATATACCTCAGAAGTTAATCGCTAATTAAAAATCGATTTTTAAGTACACCGAATGTGAGTTGTAACAACGTTTTAAAATAAAACTTTTAATCGACATCCACTTTTTCTCACTCACAAGCAGAGCCTGATTTAAAATTTTTTAGGCTCCGGACAAGAATAAAAAGTTAGCCTCTTTTTACGAATTGTAAATTAAATTATAATTAGTAAATATAATAACCAGTCAATAGTAATACAATTTTTATAACAGTTATTACAATACTTACCTAATAGTAAGTAAAACAATATTAGAATGTAGGTACTTTTTTAAAAAATCTTCTAGCTTTTTTTTCTGCAAATGCATCAATTACTTCATCGAAATTAATGCTTGCAGTGATGTAACTTTCAATGGATAAGATTCCTGGGGCATCCAACATTTCTTAACCCAGAGATGATCTTGATCTATTTTTAATTCTTTTGAGATTAATTAAAAAAAAAAAAATGAAGGATTAATTAAAATTAAAAGAATAATTAAATCCTGTAGATGGTTCCGTGATCCGCATGGGCCCTGGACAAATACACACAATGTATTTGCGTATATAGGGACCTGCTCACAAGCGCGAAATTTTAGTACAAGTTTTTTCCCGCACAAAAATTATGTTCAGCCGTTTAGCACACAATCGTTTGTGTACAGTAATGGAATTAGATTGTTCGAAAATCGAAAGGCATAGACAATTTTGAAAATTCGTAAAAAAAAAAAAATCGGTTTTGCTAATTACCGGGGTGTACCAGCTAAAACTTATTATGTTCGTTTAAAAAAATGTCGGAGGCGGTAGTTAACGAGGAGTATAATTTGCCCTACCCGGCGTACGATGTCGTTTTTTCCGTTCGACGCGGACCGATTGTCGTGATGTGTTTCCCGTGTTTCGGACGCACCTCGATTACCGTGCGGACGACACGTAAACATCGGGCGCGGTTCGCGGAACGGGATGCACATCGCGTGCATGAAATTGTTGAACCGCTCAGAATACATTAAAATGTACAGCTTGAATGCAATTTGGATCGCTCACGAATATATCGCACTATCAGTGCAAGAGGGCCGCGTAAATCAAAAATATTAAATTGTTCGGGAGAGCATTTCTATTGTTTAATAATTTATATAGTAATTTGTAATTTCTTCTACTAAATATCAAACTAGACCAGAAATGTTCTTATAATATTGTTACCAACAAGTATAATTGAAAGGCCACATTTCGTATTACGGCTTTATTGTTTTCAGCTACCTTTCAATCTGTCTCAGTGCTATACGTTTATTTGTGTAACTGATGATTTAAAAATATAGTTACATAGATCGCACCACTCTAAAAAAAGAAAATATGAACTCGGAGATACTGAAAACGTAAATTTAAAATTTTTTGATATACAGCCCTCTTGCCCTGATAGTGCCAATTTTGTCCACGAAATGTAACACTACTAGGACACTATAGAACCCAGTATGCTCAGCATCGAAACTCGTTAAAAATGGGTTTCTGTCGCTGCCGCCGAATCAATCTGTAAAAGTCTAGAGTAAGTCCAAAATATAATGTTTAAATCTATGTAAATAAAAATTAAAGGACTGTCACACATGGCGATTTTATTCGCCGCGACAAGTAGCCAGCGACTTCTCGTCATATCAAGTCGCCGCGTTAGGAGTTGTACGAGATAGCGAGTAGTCAGTCGCAAAAATGTCATCAATCGTATCACGTCGTACCATTTCAAGACGAATAATTCGTCTCACATGTACAGAGTTAGCAGAACGATTAATTGTTGATGTACAAAATACGCAAAAGACGAAGTGGGTTCATGATTGGATTCGTAAAAGAGAATAATTTGGGGCCTCTGCCTTACTTTTGAAGGAAGTGGCTGAAGAAGATCATTCTGCTAACAGAAATATTATGCGGTCATCACAGACGAAGTTTGATGGACTTCTTCAAATGGTTAGCCGCCCAGCAATTACTAAAATAAATACCCCAATGAGAAATGCGATTCCATGTAACACAAAACTTGGATGACACTGTGTTACTTGGCGAGTGGTCACCGTTGAAAATCGAAAAGTTTACTCATTAATAAGTGTATTGTATTGATTAATGAAATAAAGTAATATTGATACAATAACAATTTTATAAATAAGATTGATAATATAATTGATATTAATATTGATAAACAATAATAATAACCTAGGTAGCTAGTAGCGACCAGCGAGTATCGATGTCACACGTGGCGACTGCGATTTTTAGTTGCGAGTGGATCACGTGACCAGTATAGTCGCGCGTTCCTAACGAGTAGAATTGAACATGCTCCATTCCATTTACCGCGACTATTCTCATAGCTAAGACTTGAATAACTCGCAGCGAATACATTGTCAGATGGAGCGACTTTACTCGCTGATACGTATTCGTAGCCAGTACCGTATTTAGACATCTTGCACCCCGGCGCAAAAAAAAAAATGGCGCCTCTCTAAGGGGTCTACTCACGGAAAATATAGAAGATAGATCCTCATGAACCTTTTAAGGTGCGATTCCTTAGAGCGCGGCTATAGAAGCGCGACCGATGTCGCTGACGCAGCGCGACTAATTTTAACTGCTCTCCCTATTTATAAATGAAACTTATTCCCAACACCGCCGCGCGGCTGTAGCGTCTCTAATCGCGCGACTGACGACCGTTTGGTAGGCGGTCAAAACGCACTAGACGCGCATCCGATAATCGTCGACTTGTCAATTTGATACCGTTTATATAATTTACCTAAATAATTTTAAAATGTCATATGATAACAATGTAGATTATATATGATACCTGCCGTGCGTCTCTTGCGACTGCGTTTTGTAGTTGTACGGAATACTTACTCACTCGATCGCGTCGCAAAAATGTAAATCGCGCCGCGTCCTAAGGAATCGCACCTTTAAGGTAGATATTCTAAAATCAAAGCTATTTTTGTATAGTAGGCACGCCACCGCACGCCGCACGCGATAACATAATAGGCCGTATTATAAATAATTTATGTTTATTGACATTATCACAACAAATTTGGGAACTAGTATTAGGTATATTAATAATATTCTGGATCGCTGATAGCTATATTGCTATAAATACATTAATAAAATATATTAATAAATTAAATACTTCAACATTAATTTATGATACTGTTATTAAAAACAAAAAAAAAATAATTTCAAAATAATTTTAAAAATTTAATGTGTGAACAAATTTCCGACCACAACATTTTGGCGCCCTCGAAAAACTGGCGCCCGGGGCAGTTGTAGCCAGTGTTATCCCCCCTCCCTTTAATGCGGCCCTGGTCGTAGCGAGTAGTCGCCTCGTGTGACAGTCCCTTAAACGAACAAATATCAGAGTACTAGTACTCGAATTCTCGTATATTGATTCACGGAGTTGCAAACGAAACATACGTTGATCTAGAGCTCTTAAAACACGTGTCACGGAATTCACGTGTACACGTGAAATACATGTTTATCCAAAATATATATCCATTTTTACAATGGTAAAATTAGTAATTTTATGTTATACACTTGAAGTTTTAATAAAATATTAATAGTACAGTATTAAGTTAGGATATACGTTTTCATTTTGGATTTTACACGTGACACATGACACGTGAATTCCGTGAATTCACGTGTATTAAGCGCTCTAATTGATACATAATTTAATGTATACACAAGTATATGTATATTTTTAAACCGTTTCTTATGTTATTTGTAGAAATACCCCATAAAAGTTTCATTCGCCAATTTTTCGAGGAACAATATTATCACAAACGTTTCACGTTTTCGAACTAATAAATAACGACGCTTTTAGCACTGTTTAAAATTCGTACATATATACAGTTTTACATCGTGGTTTTCCTGTAGGCGGGCATATTACAACGGAAAATGTTTATAAATAATATGTCTCTATTATCGAGTATTATTGTACCAAAATATCCATACAAAATACGGAATTCGTTTACTCTTGAATGACTCGATTTCCAGCAGTTGGTTTAGAACACGGAAATCTACCATAGTAGATAACCGTGGTACAGATATAATGATCCGATTGTTTTGAATAAAGATTTGTTATCAATTATTATCGGTGTAGTAAAAATGATGTCGATTATTATTTTAATGTAAGTATTTGGACATTTGGCAGTTATCTAACTTTTTAAATGTCTAAACCATAATTGTTGCAGTTGCTAATACTTTTCAATAAATAAATAACTTTTTTTTATATGAAAAATAATCATACTCGATAACAGTGGCGATTATTAGGGGGGAATCTACCTATCGCCTTCCTCCCTTGGGATTTGGGTTTTTTTAAATTTAGTATATTGCTGGCCCAACATCACCTGCCTATATGCGAATTTCAAACTTATGATTTGGTAGCAAAATATTTTTCCGTTTTGACCACGGATAATATATTATTATACTCAATGTCTCGGTTGCGCACGACCGATATAATTAGAGTTATTATTATAAGATAAATTTTATAAGTCAATATTTTACCTATAACTTTTTTTTAATACATTAATGTAAATTTGTGTTAATATTATTAATATATGAACATTATTACACATTTATACCTGTAATCCATATGTATAATATATTATATACGTATGTAAATAGTGGAGGGTTGACTTTATTTTCACCTTCCCCTTGAACATCATATTTAACTACCACTGGTTATGTACCATTACCATTATATATAACCACCAAGCATGTAAATTCTAATATAATCTATGCTTCGATTACAAGAACATGACTAAGTGATCGTCTTGGTTTAGTGGATAACTCCTAAAATATTCAATTTCGTTTCTAAAAACATAATGTAATGCATACCTTATTTTGAATACAATACTCTGAATTAGTTTTTTTTTTTTAATATCATATTACCTGTTGTTAGAAACTTGAGTCATTAGTTGTAGTAGTAGTACTTTTGAGTAGTATTACATAGACTTATAGGCATTTTATAGTTTACTTAATTTTGTATATATTATTGCTTATTATTTAGTTGTAAAAGTAGCAGAACACTAATTAAATATAATGTGTGACTATTGTGATTAAATTGCAGTATTCTAATAGAAATATCTTGGTAATTGAAACAAATGGTTATGATTATTTTAGAATCTAGGTATAAATCAAATTAAGCTAATGAATATAGGGCAGATAAGTCGTGAGTCGTTTACTAATTTTAGATAAAGGGATCTCGGAATATTATTTATTACCTACTCTAAGACAATGACAACAAAAGCAATGTCTAATATTTTCAACATTTAATAAATTAGTATTTACATCAAGTATTTAATTACTTCAATAAGATCACATACATTTTTAACATTAGATACAGGTTTTCGTATACGCATATAGATATTAATAATATACTGGTGACGTTTAATCAAACGAAATTAATTATCATAGGTTAAATTTAAACTAAACCTCTTACATGAAATGTGTACCGAACTTCAGTGGATGTAAAGCATTCGTTTTCTATGTATAAAAAAATGTTGTCAGATAATAGAGACACTTTCACTACTGCAAATCTTACAAAATACATGGTAGTTAATTATTATTTTAATTTAATTATTTTTTTTTATTCAGTTTTATAACTAATTCATGTTCATTTTTGCTTTTTTAAGACAATTTTGTGCTTTTTTTGTTATTTATTATACTTTAAAATGTCTTGAACCTGTGTTTTCTGAAGTTTGTATAAATCAGAGCATATTCAAAAAAATTAATTTATGCTAAATTTTATTATAAAGAAGTAAGCTAAACTTAAAAATATACATAGTTCAGGTATAATTTAATTATATATAATTAATACACTACTGTACTACACATTTTCCAATGGTTTTAATATGTTTAAAAAGTATAATAGTATTAATATTATAATACAGTTACATCGGGTTCATGATCATATTTTCTTTTGAGGTGAAATGGAAATAACGGCAGCTACTTAAGTAGATTTACTATATATTAGATCATATACTGAACACTACTCGCACAAATAGTGAAAATCTAATTAGGAGTTTGGTCGTTTGGGAGTCTGTTTCCGATAACTATGTACGAAATGTTGAACTAAAAGTCTTTCAAAAACATTAGCAAAAAGGCAAGAAATTAATTATTCTATAAGAGGCTTAAGTTTTCATTTTGACAGGCTTAACTAATATAATTATGAGTGAGTATAAAACTGGGAAATATGAGTGTATTAATATTTCGTTTAATGTAATAAAGATTATGAGAAGTAATATAACTTATAACAAACCTTTTTTGTTTTAAATACATTCCGGCTTCATTTTTTATTATTATATGAAAACACCATCGCATAATTTGTTTTCCTATTTATCTGCATATTCAAATATTGTTAATTGATTATATTATATAGTCAGTTATTATTAACCATCAGATAAACGGATTACAATAAAATGATTATGAAGACCTGTAAAAAATAAAAATAATAAATTAATCATTATATCCGCAATACCATAGTGCGTTCTCTCTTATATTTAGTAAATAAGGTAGTGAAAGTATTTATAGATTATAAGAAAAAAAATTAATGACATAAATTTAAGTAGATAAATCGTCATGCCTAACTGTAATATTTCATATATACCCACTATTAGCTTTTATCCAACTAATACTATACAAATTTAATTTAAAACATGTGTTGTAAATATATGTGTTTTTTTGTGATATATTTAAATGTGTATTTATTATAATTTATCAACATGAATGTAAGTAGATATTTATGTCGTTATTATTTTAATGAATTATCGTAATAATTTATAAACTACCCAAACTTCTGAAATTTATCGGTCAGTTAAACTTCATTAAACAACTACATTAATTATACATAATTTATATTATTTTCTTCTCCTTATTTATTTCATTTTAGCTATGACAATGGTGTCTATCTACACAATTTTTTTTGAATTCTGTAAAGATGTTTTTCTATGATCGAACGTTTGGTTAACTCGTAACCGCAACTCTCACTATTATGCGGGATGTATACTAAGGTAGAGCAGTGGTACTATCCAATTATGCTGAAAAATCCGTGGTAGGATAACGACGAAAAAATGCACCATAGCGAGCCTTCATCATTATCATCTAAAGGATTTGCCTTGTCGTGATAGCCATATGTCTGTAGTTCACCACGTTTCTCAGCTGTGAATAAGATTTGACATCCATAAGATGTTTGAGATCTTGGAAGTATGATGTTCTTGGGAGTCCTCTAGATCTTTTCCCTAAGATATTTCCCTCGAAGATATTCTTTATAAATATATTATGTTTGAATAAGTGTCCTACTAATTTCGTTCTTCTTAATATGTGTCTCATTATATCCCGGCTTTCTCTTAAATCATTTAATACTTATTCATTTGTTTTATTTTCAGCCCATGATGTTTAGCAATATTTATCTAACCAATTTTCAAACTCAAACTAAAATTAAAATTCGGATGTACACATTTAAATTATAAATAATTTTTTTTTTTTTAATAGTTTTCTATAAATGATTTAGTACTAAGACCAATAACAAATAGAACATTAAGAGTTTTATTTTAATTTTATTTTTTATGCGATAAATACTTTTTTTAGCTCATTTTTATTAGGTAGATTTTTAGGGCATCAACATCCGAGCCCTGATAATCACTATTAATATAAATATTGACTATAGAATAGACGATAGATAGTGAACGTTGAATGTACCTAACTGATAATAGTGTATTCCATAATCAATGACTATTAGATGTAATCATTTAAAACAACTGCTTGGTACAAAAAGGAATTTAAATACATTATAGGTACGATTCATAGTAATTTCTGCTTAAAATCAACAACCCTAATACTTCCATGTTCCAAGATCTATAAAAATGTATGGAATTTTAATTTTAAAATAAATTACAATTCAAATTGCCATGTTGCGCTCACGATAGTCAGAGAAACAAAATCATTAATGCCGATTTTCACAAATAATTATCAAAAATGTTATTTGTGATGTTATTAATGACTATTATTAGTCTTGTGATTTTTCTCAAAACAAATGTTCACGTTACATATTATAAGATTGCAATTTATTGTTGACACAAAAACTTAAAAATAAAATTAGTGCAATTTGTGCTTAAACCAAATTATAAACTTCAGGAATTTTAAAAATTTCCGAACAAAATAAATCTCTAACTTGTCAAACTGTCAAGTGTTCTATTTAAAAAGTTATTTTATGTTTAACGTGTGAGTGTACATTTACAGAATTTTTTTCTACAAAATTATCATGATTCGTCGATTGTGAATTGAATATTAATATTAAATAGTTTTACATATAAAGAAATTATAAAAATAAAAACTCATATCGGTATGTAAATTGATTTATTTCTAGCCCTTCATTAAAGTTTACTTCATTTAATTATTTTCCACTGTAGGTTTTTAATATTTATTATAAATTATAAAACATAAAGTAAAATTATTTTAATTTCTTTCTAAAAGTGTTAAAGTTTAAATACAAACAGTTATAGTCTAATAAATCATAGAAAGGTGTCAATTTAATTGATATTTACACAGTGGCGGTTTTCCCGGGGAGGCAAGGGAGGCAGTGCCTCCCTTGAAAGTACAAGAAACTACACGGTTAATGTTATTTAAATTATTAAATATGTTTTGCTTATAATTTCAAGCATAGACACGTTAATAAAAGGGAAATTAATAAAGATAAATATAAATATAAATTTAAATTATGTATTGAACGGACTATGGAGTATACCGTGCACGGTCTCGATCTTTCAAGTCCGTGGTAATCATCAACTGGAGGCACAACAGGCGAATATAATATTGTTTATAGTAATATACTAACAATTTGACATACTGTATTACTATACAATAAACTAGGCTACGGCTGCCCCTCCATACATCCTGTGTCGGCGGTTCCCCGCTTTCTCAGGAGGCAATCGCTGTCACAGTTATCGATACGTTACATGTGTATACAAATTTACACACACAAACGCACATAAAATATGCTAATAGCGCATGCGCGATTCTCTGCGGACACTGCACTCTGCCGTTACCTCCGTCAGAAAACGTCACAGGCTGTGACTCACAGCGGCTGACCGATAATTATTATTCTAACTTTTGGGTACAGATTTTAGGCGTTCTCCATGTTTTGTGTGTACAAGTTATATTATTATTCTTTAAATCATATTATGATTATTCAATCCCTACTTTATTTCACGTTATCACCAAATGAGTTATTATCAAATATCAAGAGCAATTGTAATATGTTTACTATTTTGTATTATAACGTTTTGTAATATAAAAGATTAGAATAATTATTCAATTGTTTTATTTTCTGTTTTATTTGTTTAGGTAGACGATTAGGTAGTTCGTACTGTGAGTTGTGACTTCTGAGAACAAAATAAAGCATTCTAATTTCAAATTAAAGTTATTAAATTGATTTGAATTTTTTTTGTTTCAAGTTGTTTTTTCATATTTTTTAAAAATGAACCCAATTTATGATCCGATTGTATTGCTTTTAGAACATCCTTACAGACGTTGGAGTACATGTGACAAAAACGATTTACTTAGGCAAGGTAAACCAACTCCTTCTCTGACGTATTTATCTGCAGACAAAATTGGCTCAAAAGTATTTTGTAGGCCTTTCAATTCCAACGTTTATACTAAACATCCTTGGATATGTGGAAGTTTTTATTTACAGAGGTTATTCTGTTGGCCATGCATTTTATTGAGTCAGTCAAATTCTGTTTGGATTACATTAGGCTATGCTGATTTTTACTAGAAAGACACTAGTCAATTTAGAAACTAAAAATTGTTATTATTTAGGTCAATAAATTTTTTTGAAATTTTTCTTTTTCATCAATTTTGTAAATATTCAACTATTTGTAACTCAAAACTAAAGAGACACTTTATAGGGTTTATGTCTCAGTTTTGTATAAATTATAGATGTATATAGTATTTTGATATTATAATTATAATTTATATACAATATACCTACCAGTAATGCCAAATTGTAACTAAGTAGTTAGCATTTAATTATGTGTTATAGTGAAAATGAAACCGTTCTCTGACAGATTATTAAAGAAAAAAATTGTATTTAAACAAAATAAATGAGTTTTTAGGACTGTGCGATTCGCTTTAATAAGTCCAAATGGGTAGGAACAAAATTGTTGCCTCCTCAAAATTTTAATGCCAGAACCGCCACTGTATTTACAACTAAAAATGTAAAGCTCAAAACATCTATATATTCATAAATGTTGGTATTTATACAAAAAAGTTGTGATCCGATATTTTTGATGTATAATTTCTATAATTAGAGTATTATAGAAATAATCTTATATTTATGAAAAGCGGTTCTGCATAATTCTGTAACAATTAGAGATACACAATACTTCTAAAATAAAATTTTACATTTAGTTTTCACTTTTTCCGTATTTTGGTGTTTTTATGTTAACTTCAACTAAACCCGTTTTGTTGACAAAGTTTTTTTTATAAATTGTACACAATAATATCTTTTAATTTTAAAATATTCTTTACAATCTATAAAATATATGATGTATAGGTTGGTTCGGAAATATTATGGTTAATTATTTTACGTGATTTTGACATTTAAACATAAATCTTGAAAAAGTCTAACTACTTTTAAATGCTTTGAGTTGAGATAATTTATTAGGTCGACTTCAACAATAGAGTAATTCGCTCATTGAAGTATTTTCTTTTGTATTTTTTTGAAATTGGCAACTAATAATTTTAATCCGATAAATAAAAGTTTCGTGTATGAAAATCAAATAAATAACCGTGATCACCCTTTGTCATTTTTTTCCATAATGAAATTCAGATTAAATTTATATTGTCTGAAAAGAAAAAAACTAATCCTTAAGTACATTATTTAAGTATCCTATAAAGTTTTCTAGAACACTTAAAAGTCAAGCAAAATGTTTCGGATCAAGGCGAGTACCTAACGAAGTTTTGTTTGTGCTTTTGTTTCATGGAACATATTTAACACTCTTTGAAAGTCATTCAGAACTCGTTTAAGAGTCGATTATAGCCGTTTACCCTTTCGGCGATGTTAAAAAATATTGTTTCCTTTTCGAATTTAACAGATCGAAGTTGAGAAGAACCTACGTCCGTCAGACCTTTCCTCTTATTATGTGGTATACCCAATTTTCAACGAAAATTACTCTTCGATGAAGTTTCCGATTTAACCAGTATAGTATTACCCCGTACTTTACTACGGACATAAAAACTTATGGTCTAATTTTACCAACAACTTTGAACCATTAATCAACCCATACCTCCTAATTCGCGTAACTTTAACAAAATGATAATGAAGATAATAATTGAAAAAAAGAGAAATAACTTGCATTTACAAAAAATTGCGAGTAAACTTTTTAACACTAGCAAATGGAAAGCAACCGCGTCAATAGAATCCAGTGTCTAACGATAATTAACCTTTAAATCGCATTCCTAATTTCCTATTTTGTTCAAATCCATTAATTTGAACACTTTAGGGAAAGACTATAATACTAGCAAATTCGCATTATCGAATTATTTCCGAATTGTTGTCAAAACAACGTGTAAGCAATCGCGTGCTTTCAATATCTTATAGTTCAGCGTTTCCAAATCTATGGATTTATATTATTTATTATTATTAAAATTAAATAATAAAATAATATAATTGTATTATTGGTAAACTAATAACAAGAAAAATATATTTATCAAAATTTATTTATGCAGTATTGCGTTATAATAGATGGTAATTCTTATAATAAATTGATCATTAATGTTATTCATTAAGCATATTAGTTGTTTTTTTTTTTTTAAGGGTCATCAACCCAATACAAAGGAAATGTATAGGCCACCTTAGTATAGAAGTTGAGAAACACTGATATAGCTTATACCGCCACGATATTTTTGTTTATATCGTGGCTAGTGCACTATTCACCCCAAGTCATAAAATCAGAATGGTGACTGAACTTAGTGTTATATTATTAGCAGCGATTAAAAAAAAAAAAAGAATAAAAAAAACTTGCGTTAATACACTGTTAAGCCTTGAGTTGTTTTTCTTCCAACGTGTTGTCGCGCACAATTAATCAACTGTAAATGTTCGACGATCGCTTTGGTAGTGGTGGAACAAAGTGGAGGGAGGGACGAGAATCAACCCTCGACCGAACGACATATAAAATTGGGTTTTCCTGTGCAGATATAATGCAATATTTTCGTAGGTACTCTCCAGAAACATTTTTACGTGGAATTAATATCCAATCAAATGATACCACCAAGGTATGGTCCGCTCTAATTTGCTAATTGCGTTTAAAAATTAATAAATAAATCTCAGGCTCTCCGCACACGAGGCGATCGACACGCAGTTTCGCTCTTCCGCGATTTCCTAGCTAAATGAATGAGGGGTTCCACTAACAACGCGACTGTATCGCAAGCAACGGACGACACGTGTAGCGCTGATCGATTGGTAGTCGCGTCGCACAGATCGCGTACAATAGGTATATATTATTTATTTATTTTATTAGGTTATATTATATAAATTATGTGTCGATGTATACATTTTCTTTGTAAGATTTCTTGGACGTTACATAGAATGCTACACATTTGACGTCGGTTTTCAGAAGTTCTTTAATTGAAACAAAAAGCCGATAGTGATTATCTCTTTGAATATAAAGTTGAATCCAAAATCTCCTTCTTTGATTGCTTTCTTGCTTTTCTCTACTAACAAACTTTTTGTAAAAATAGTACGTAACAATCGCTTCTTCGTCACTAGATGAACTAGACATTTTAAAAAAATGCTACCAAAAAATTACTTAAATATCAATAAACGAAATATAATAATCGAATGATACATGTAAAATAATTCATGGATAAAAAGAACAGCATTTTCAACGTATAATATTAGGTAAAGTAGTAGCGTGTCCCAACTTTGTAAATATTTTAAGAGTGAACCGATATAAGTTCGATATAAGTCTGGGTGAGCCATAGCACAACTGTATTATTACTATGATAAAAAACGTAGTTATTAAATTATGTAAAAAAAATAGTTTATTTATAGAAACTATTTATTTATAAATCCATTTACGAGTGTTAAACATTTACTAATTTTTATTTTATTTTATTATTTTATTATAAATATTAGTATCATAAAAAACAAATCATAATTCTAAATTTCTGACAGAAACAAGGTAAAATATCAAATGACATTTGTGATTACTGTTAAAATTTAAAAAATATGTCATTGATACTAAATATTCATTTAGTACCTATTATTCGAGAAAAAAAATTATTTTACCATGATTCAGTTTGTTTTAGTGTCTTAAACCTTGACTTAATAGTTATGTTTGGTCCACACCCTCGTATACAACATTTATGACTATGAAACATAATTTATACATATAATAATAGTTATAACAGTAAAAATAAAGGAGAACGGAGAAAGTTAAGTGCTTAGTGCATTAACTATATAAAGGCACTAACCTGATTTAGTTAATAAGTTTTACATAAACTAGCTATATTTTTGTATCTATCTACAATATGCCACCATAATATCGAAGGTTTGGGAAATTGTTATCATTGATTATTTGTTCTTATGCAATTGATAATTTAATCAATGTTGTAAAAAGAACTCATCACGGGTTTTTAATTGCATCCGTGATTACAGCAATTTTATTTTGGCGGGTAATGAAATAATATTCTAGTGTTGTTCTGTTATACCGTTCATACCACAATATATCACTTAAAACCGTGGCATATTCAATTTGTTCGGACTATTAGCTTTCGTAGCAGTATACTGCTTGAATTGTGTACACATTTGGAATGTCTGAATCGTCGAAAATCCTATTATATTTATCCGTGTAATAATCGCACGACAATCGTTTCATGTATGCACCCGTGATCGCACAGATCGCTCTTATGGCATACATCGCATAATTCGCGCACACATCGTGTCACTTATCAATCCCCTCGTGTACGGTGGACCTTATATTGTTTTGTCTGATTAATAATTATTATGATTACACATATCCGTACCGTCTGATGCTTTTAATTGGAAAAGAAATTTAGAAGACTTGTTGTTGAATCCGAAATATTCAATACTTGTCTCCGTGCCGTGTACGTTTGGTATACTCGTAAACGTCGTCTGTAACTATCCAAATAACCATGACGTACAGTCATTGATTATATTACATTACGTAATATAGTATGAATATTTGATCAATGATACAGTATTGTTACAAATATAAAAATAAAACAGTATTTTGAATACATATGGTCATGTAATATATTTATAGTGTTCTAAGATCAGAAATTGAAAACAATTATTACGACAATCAACATCTAAAAATATACTTAACCGTATAAAAAAAATTTCGTTATGGATTATTATAGAAAAATACCTTGCTATTATAATTTTGGATACATCTAGTTCCAATTTACATCCACTATTTATTTTAGAACTGCGATTTTTAAGACCATATAAGTCCTTGATTATTTGAAACTATAGCATATAATTAATATAAAAATGCTATAAATCAACATCTCCTTAATGAAATTAATTTAATCACTTACTTTTAATAATAAATACTGTGCTTCTAAAAGTCTTGACAAGTTTAATTTATGGAATAATAATTATCAATTATCAATTTTTAATAATATTTAGTAATTAAAGTACATTTTACTTTAAGCTCGATTATTAACTATAATTAATGTATACACACATTTGATTGTAAATATGTATCCATTGGAATTTCAAATCATAATTTTATAAATATTATATAGTTTAAAAATTATAATTAGTTATACATTTAATAGTATTTAATATCTATTATTGAACCCATGAGAAATATTGATTTGTCATTTTCGTTTATTTTTCCCTAATATACCCACACAACAACTCGATCCAACCGCTGTATAAAGTACATCAAAATTCGATTAACACACGAATATTGTCCGATAAAAGTTAGATCCTCTTATACGCCATATCCTTGGTAACAACTATGAATGATTTTCAGCACAAAAGAAAGCATCCCAAGCTCATGCGTAGAATTAAGGGAAAATAGATAGAACTTTCCATTCCTTCAAATAGTATTTATCCCGAATGAGACCTCTTAATCTTGCTAGTTTATTTTCATCAGACAACTCAACACTCAAAACACCTTATAAACTATCTACTAGAATGAAACCTGAACTTGTTTTTAAAACGGAAATCGATCGAAAACGATAATAGTTGAAATTTAAACGATTCATAAAACGTAAAGATACGTAAAGAACGAGGACTTTTAAATACCCGTAACAACATTGATTTAATGAAACATTAAAGATATGCCATCTATAAGCTTGTACATTGAAAAATGTAACTGCAGTTTCTAAGGCAAATTTAAACGTACCCAACTTTATTTTAAAATTAACAATAATATAATCTTTGTTGTTACTTTAATGAATAAACTGTACGCGTATAATAAACTATGTGGAATACGTGTTTACATTATAAAAATAATATGAGTAGTATTATAGTTTTGTTTTATCAATTACTTGGGTATGCGTCACTAAATTTTATCGAAACAATTCGAATTTAAATGACTTTTTTTACCACAAAATGTATTTCTTGCGTATGTAATGTAAAATTCGTTTGTAGCTTTGTTCAGTAGTCTTTGATTATTAATTATTATTATCAGTTATGGGTACGTATATATTATTTTTATTCTAATTGGGTACTTGATGTTATTTTCAACGTTCAGAGTTTAGTATCCGCAATATACATATTTTAAAATATATCCGAAAAAATACTGAAAGACCAACCACAATACGTATTTAATATTCATTGAAGTATGCATAGTATGTCTACATAAATTTTATTTTCAAACGAAACATGCCCTTTATATTTTTTTAGTTATTATATTTTTTGATTGCCTAAGTTGACCCAACTCCAACGGACTTATCTATGGACTATGATAGTATAATATCTTTGATAACTTATTCATACAAGATGGCATGCAGCGTTATATAAGACCTATTTTCTTTTTCACCGTCTTAAGATTTACTTCTTTCTTGCTTTAAACTGATGTCAAAAACACGTCACCCTGATGAAAACCCATTATGAATAATTAAACTTGGATTATTAATGAAGCTTTCTTCCGTTTCGTATATAAACATGAACAGGATCCACCGTAAAAGGTATTATCATACGCACACCACGTATGTATATTCTTGGTTTAATAGTGTACACTGTGTTACATCATTGACATAATATACGCATAAACCTCGAAGTTAAACCCCATGGTCACACTTCCAGTATTATGCATAAAAAAAACGGAAATTAAATATCATAGAATAGTTATTACGTGGAGTTTTTCGCTTGTGAAATGTTAAATTACTCTTCACAAAGGTTTATGAGTGAAAATAAGTTTTTATTGCACGAAAAAAAGTTTCAAATTGCTATAAAAATATCTATAACGACAAACAAACGACGATTGAGTGGCTTAAGTTAAGCATTTGTAAGAAGACTGCATGGAATTTAAAAGGTGTCATGGACTTTTCAGAGAACAACTTTACGAAAAAATGTGGATCTAATTCAACTAATTTTTTGGAGTCGAGTGTTTAAAAATATTTATAAGTGGTTTGTCACATTCTTCATTTTTCGCCATTTCTTCTTCTTTACCAGACTATTTGGACTTTTTTCCTGATAAAACATTTTGAAATTACTTTTTCAGCAACTTTTCTTATCCTAGTTTCGTCGAAAAGTTCATTAAACCACCGGAAATTAATATGTAGGTTGATGTATTTTCAACCTTTCGAGTCGATGGATTTTTTATGCGTTGTCTACCAGCATAACTCATTTTTCATTTTTCCAAGTAACTGTTCTAATACATATGACCATGTGAGTAATATATTTAATATTTAATAAATAAAATACTTACTCAAAAAAGAATTATTTTATAATTAATTTTATACTATATATTAGATTAACTATTTACTGTATTAATTTAAATTTTTTTAGTGACCATTGGTAATTATTGTATTTTTGTCATCATCGTTATTATTTGTAAGTGAATTATAATAATAATTTATAATATTATTGGTAAAAGTAAAAAAAAAATGCCAAAGTACGCTTTGGAGTTATCAAAATCTGATATTTTCTGAATTCGTGTTAATTTACTCCAGTTTAAAAGTTGAAATGTAATCTTTAAGAAGGTTATCACTAATCAGTAATCTCATTCACTATTTAATTGTATTTATTAGTGATGGGAAAAATCAAGAGAAAATAATCGAGTAATTCAGTTATTTAAATTTATCGAATAACTTGATTATTATAAAAAATAATCGAATAATATGAGTAATTACTAATAAAATACGAGTTATTTGAATTTATTAAGTAATAACTTATACTTAAATATTATCTTATTCTACTTATCTATGAATCACAAATATCTGATCTCACACTTGAAATCATAGAACACAAAAATAATTAATAATTATTTATTTACTTATCCATCATCTTGAATCATATAAATCAATAAAAATTCAATTGTATTTTATGAACTTTAAAAAACTATAAAAATACTTAATACTTCAACATTTAATATATGAGTGTGTTATAGCTATCCCAAAAATCCCACATACAAAAACGGATAAAATTTTTGTCTTTATCTTAGCAAATTTTGGTTTTTGTGCAATTTCTTTAGCCCAAATGATAGTGGTTCTCCCATAACATGTTTTTATACTTAAAAAATGGTTATGTAGCGTCCCTTAAAAGTATAATTATCAATTACACATAATTCTGTAAAATCACTTGTGTTTAAATATTTTTGGTCTAAATATTATGTTTTATTTGTAATAACATTATATGTTTACACTTAAAAGGACACCAAAAGTAAAACTTATACAAAGTCCGATAGAACGCGCTGTTAGATGTTTTCATATGACGCAATGACGCGAGTACGTTCGTCGGCATGCCCATTATCCGTACATTTTATAAATAAATAAACAAAAATATAAAAGAAAAAAATCCACTAAAATTCCGAGAAAATAATTCATTAGAAATAAGAAGATATTATAGAAAATATAAGAAATTATAACTAACAATATTCATCAATTTAAGATCATCAAAAAATGGCCTTAGAAATATGTATCGAACAATTACTAATTCAAATGTCATCTGAAACTGAAATAATTTTTAATTTCATCAAAATTCCATGTTTTTTAGATCATCTAAGCGTAAAAGTCTAAGTCATATTTTTTATTTTATATTTTGATTTGCCACGATAAACAATAAATATATAATACTTATCGTTACTTTAAATTGTATTACTTTTATAACTACAAATTTAGTGATGGCACGAATTTTTTTAGATGCCATATTTATTTTAACTATTCAAATAAATATTAAAAATTAAAATATTATGGTTCATTATGGTTCAAGTATGAGCCAAACATTTAACATTAAACAGTTGTAAACTTATGACAAAACTGACACCAAATTATAAAATACAGTAAGCTTATTGCTTTTTCACCCTATACTATAATCTATAGACTATATTTTGCATGTAAAATGTAAATATCATTAGACGATCTCTGAGGTTTATTTTTGTTTTTGTAGAAATAATATTTTTGTCAGCCCATAGCATAATACCTAATAATGTATTACTTATATTATATTTTGGAATAATATTATATTATACACACATAATATTATAATTATAATATAATATATTTGACTTGTGTGCATACTCTGCATATTTTTCTCTACTGACATTTAATTTTTTTAAATGGAGTCGACTAAAAGCAATCTATGCAATTAAAAATACCTATGTATTTGACATAAAACAAAAATATTGCTGGACGTGCACGTATCATTTATTGTACGGTGAGTTATCGATTGCTGTTGGAGAGTTTCGAGTTTAGTTATTTCCTTCGGAATACGGCTCATAAGTGCTTTCTGTCTATAACATGTTGGTATTTTTACAAATTGTACAATATATTTCTGACAAAAAGAAGATAATATATATGCATAAATTAAAAATGATGGAAGAAATAAAAACTAAACGAAATTGAGTTGTACAACAATATATATCGTGCACCGTCGTTTTGCTACACCACTACCATCACCCTAATGTTTAATATATATATAGAGATATAGGTTATTACGGATGATTTGATCACGGATCATTGTGGTTGAACGGGACAAGTGCATGCGCGATAGAATAGGACTTGTTTCGGAGAAGAGGGAAGAGGGGTTGACGAATGCGTCGAATAAATTACACGCGGTAGAGGAGTAAAAAAATGATCTTGGGAAAGTTCTACGGCCAAATTACCAGAATGGCCCACGGGGTTTAGCTTTCTTTTTTATTATTCGAAAAGAAGGGAAAAAACTTGTCTGGTCTAAAACGATTGCATCTCACGTTCGGCTTATCCGACCCAGCCGTCGAACACGTTCGTGGGTCCAATCGAACGCTATTTCTCACACAGACCGATGCGACGGTGAGGATGGCGGAAATATAAATATATAAGTGCGTGTGTGTGTGTGTGTGTGTGTATAATACAAGACCGCAAGAGACAAATCGAATCGTTTATACCAATGACACATACCCCTCGTCTTTATTACCGTCTCTGATCGGTTGAGTATAATATACATATACATATATATTATAGCTCTCGAGAGGTACTCCTACGCCATACTGATTCGAAATATTTGTGAACTATTTGTCATGTCAATCTCGTGTTTGTCATTACAAATCAACCTTGGAATTTTTTAAATAGTAAATAAAAATACTTTATGATAAACAATATCTAGATAATAAAATATAATATGTGTTGACAAGGGTTAGTTTATTTAGTTTAGTCCGTTATGATAATTGTTTGTTAAATCATGTACCTATATAATTGAACTCACTACTTCAATAAATAAATCGTGACCCATAAATAATTTACGGTAGTTTATAATTTTGTTAGTAAATTATGCTTATAGCTGATATTTCCTCGTTACCGTTGAATAGTTGTAATCTTTTTGAAATTTAACACAGTGGTGCGTTTTGACAACGATTCATAATTTTAAATTAAATTACCTGTACATTTTAATTAATAACTAAAGTTTTCATTTTTGTTCAGCGAACATGAATTAAAAGAAGACTAGAATTAAGCAAAAACTTCTATTATCGTATATACTATATACACAAAATATTTTCAAAATTATATTCTTTGGATAAAACCATTTTGGTCTTTATTATGATTTGTCTAGATTATCGTGACCAAAATATTTAATTTTCAAACATAATTTAAACTATTACTAAAAAGTCTATTATAATATAATTCACAACAAATAAATTGAATAATTTAATCATTAATTAAAGCAGAATACAACCAAGAGACATAAAAATTAGTATATTGGCGATTATCACCGATGATGGTTATATTAAATTAATATTCCTATTTATTTTAGATTCTAAGTAAAACGAGGAATGTTTTGGTTTTACCATTATATGTGTGTTTTTTGTGTTTACGAGTTTACGAATTCGACCAGAAGGAGTAATCCGACCATCACCAAATAAAAATTGAAACATAGGAAATGGATTTTATTTAGTACTTTAGAGCGGTTATTTTTCAATATTTCAACAAATTTCCGAATAGTTGAGGAAAACCAAAAAAAGCATAAAATACCTAAAAGTAAAATCAAGATTCTAATCCTCACCACAAAGAATTGCATATTATTTTGTCACACACTATTTATATTTATTTTTTTAATCTGTACACGAATTCGACTAGAAAGATAGTACCAGAAGAAGAATTATTACTCCTATCGTCATGGCCATGAAAAATTTCTGATAAAAAATATTGCCTAATTGGTACTTTGAAAAGGGTAATTTTACAAATTTCCTAATAGTTTTTTAATAATTCCAAATATTTACGAAAATCTATTAAAATACTGAAAAATGTACGGAATTTCAGTTTTCAAAATCATCGAATTTTGGTTTCATTTTTAAAAAATAATAATCGTAATTATAAACTTTTAACTGAATACTTATATCACCGTTTACTATAAATGGTATGTTTTTTAAAAGATTTTAATTTTCATGTTGTCTTAGTTTTTATTTGAAAATGGCTACAAAATAATTTTGGTTTGACAAAAAGCCTTGAAAATGTAATTCAAAGTTTTTCATATATATATTACTGATAAAAGAAAAAAAGTTAAGCTTAATATCAAAAGCAAAATTCCGAGCGTTTAAATAATAATATATGATAAAATGATAAAAATCACAAAAATCAGCTATATTTTTGTAATTAAAAATTCATAAGCTTTTTAATTTTTATACTTAAGGCTTGAAAGTTGAACCCGAAATATTTCATATAATTTTCTTTGTAACAAAACAAAAAAAAATTTACAAATAAATGATTTATAAGAATTACAATATGAAATGTTGACGAAACGAAATGTTTCAACGAACTTCCATTATATGATATTAACTAATATGATTAAACTTTAAAAATTTCATAGTCACAATATATTTTAATGAAGTTAATGCTGTTTATATACATTGGAAATTTTCGATTTTTCCAAATATTAGACGTTTTTTTAATAATAATATAGCAGATATATACGTGCTACATAAATGTTTCACCCAATTTGTGAAATTGCCGATTTCATAAAATCAGCAACGTTGTATTTACGTATTTGGCAACTGTAAGAATGTTGATTGTACGAAATTCATGAATAAAATCACCTAATTCATGAAATTGTTAGCTATATTACCATGTTCACGTATTCGACTAGGGTTGCTGATTTCATGAAATCGGCAGTTTTATGAATTCAATGTGACTTGTAGGTACGTTATAATACAGAACACGGAATAGAAATAAAATTATCCATGGTATAATATACCAACAAACACAGATATAAGGGGGGACTACGGAGGCTAAACCCCTTAGGCCTTATGTAAGGTGTAGTAGGGTAAGTGCGATTTCTAATATTATGGTAAAAAAAATTAATTCTATCACTCATATCATTATTGAAAATTAATCTACAATATAGTAGGAGTATAAAGATCTAGTTTGCAACACAGTGCGTTAATCCGTTTTCGTATTATTAGAGTTGACGTCAACAATTGTAATATCACTCCCATTTTGAAAAACAGACTCGTTATCAATTTTGTTTTTTTGGCAGTTCAAAATTTATTTTGGAGACTTAAAATTAAAGTAAGTTGTGTAATTATACGTGTAGTTTAGGTTTTTAGTTATATTTACGTGTTTAATATTAAAATTATATTCGCTAATTTGGAATATGCTCTTTTCCTGTGTAATATAATGGAGTAAATGCGACATTCATTTATGTGTAAGTGCGACATGACATGCCGCAGTTGCCCCTTTTAAAAATTAATATTTATTATTTTAATTACCTGAGCTAAAAATTATTTTTGGAAAATGATTATTGGATTCAATTTTTTAAAGATTTAAGGCCAAGTTTTATTCCTCCATCAAGACATCTTATATCTAATAAACTTCTTGATGATGAATATATACAGATGTCAATTAAGGTAAATAAAAAAGTTAATGAAGCTTTTGTGTTTGAAATACAGATAGATGGCTGGAATAATATCAGGTATATTGATTGATACTATTTTAAATAAAAATGTGTATCTAATTATATTTTATTATTTATTTTAGAAATGAACCTATTATGAATACTATTATTATTATTACCCCAGAACCAGTTGTTTACAAATCTTTAAGTACTACTACAAGTAGACACACAGCGGAGTATGTAGCCAATGAGTTAAGTATAGTCATTGATAGTATTGGAAAAGATCGTTGCTTAGGTGTTGTATCAGATAACGCAGCTTCTATGAAAAAAGCATGGATAATTTTAAAGAATGATCCACGTTATAAAGACTTGCCTATAGCATATTATTCATGTATATGCCATACATTAAATTTACTTGTACACGATACATTCAAACTTAAAAATGTGAGTGCATTGGAAGAAATGGCAAAAACCATAGTAAAGACAATTAATAACACTCATATTTTAAAATCTACATTTGTTATAATTCAAAAGTCAAAAAAGAGGTATTTACTACTTTAAAAATGCCTGTTGAAACTCGATGGGGTTCAATTGTTCACTGCTTAGAAAGTCTTATACAAAATAAAGGGATTTTGCAGCAATTAGCTTGGTCTGATGATGCTGATGATGACAATTTAGTTAAGAAACTAGGAAATATACAAATGCACATTGTTGAGTTTTCATTTTGGTATAAAATAGATAAAGTATTGGACCTAATGAAACCTATAACTGAATGGATAAAAAAGTTAGAATCAGATGATCCATATGTTAGTGATGTATTTTATGCAGTAAATGACATAAGTTCTCTCTTGACATTAAAGCTTCCTAACATAGATTTTCTTTCGGATGAAGAAAAAACATCCATACTTGAATCATTTGAACATAGAAAATGTATGGCTCTTCATGCTATGCATTACGCTAGTTCCATACTTGATCCAAGATATAAAGGACAACATTTATCACAAATAAATGACATAGCAGGTGTTGAGTACATTTTCAATGTAGCCACAGCAATAATGCCTGAAGAAACTCAACAAATAATGATTGAACTAGCTCAATACCGTTCCAATGAAGGCCTTTGGAGTAATAATTTTATTTGGTCTACCTACTGAAATAAAAAATTTAAATCCTTTCACTTGGTGGAAGGGGATATGTGGTAGTTCTTATTTAAACAAAATTGCAGTAGCAATTTTATCTCTGCCTCCATCTTCTGCTGCTACAGAAAGGTCTTTCAGTACATTCTTATTAATATACACAAAAAAAAAAAAGAAATAGATTAACAAATGAACGTGCAGCAAAATTACTTTATATTCATCAAAATAGAAATAATTTTAAAAAATCAAGTATTCCTAAAAATAAACCTTGCAAAGAGAGACAGGTAAATACAATGTGTCATGACACTAATGAAATCGACTATTAATCTACACCTGGACCATCTACACCAGGACCATCAACATTCATGGCAACAAGTACACCAAAATCTAAAAATATGTTAAACTTAACTTCTAGTTCTTTCTCAGAATCTTCAGAAGAAGATTGGAATTCAAAAGATTTATTTGATGATTCAGATTCCATTCTATCCTCTAGATCAGACTGGGAAGAATTATATTTATATTTTTAATTTTGATTTTATACTTATTAATTATTTATTATTAATAAGATCTTTTTATAATTTTGTTACTCAGTGTATTTCACCATTTATCACACAATAACCAGATTGGTAAAATGTATTTATTTTATTTTTATTACTTTTTATTTTTATTATTAAATTATAATTTTAACTAATTATAACTCGAGGAAAAGATAAATGAAATATAAAACTAAAAAACTAGAATTTAAATTGTTTCTTTGTTGTTGATGTTATAGTTACCTAATGAATCTGATTTGATTAATTTACAATTTATTTTATTGGTAGGTACATTTATAATATTTTTATTCATAATATAAAGTAATTGAAAATACTTGAATTGAAAAAAGAAATTGAAAAAAAGTAATTGAAAAAAGAAGTGTTACCTAATGAATCTGATTTGATTAATTTACAATTTATTTTATTGGTAGGTACATTTATAATATTTTTATTCATAATATAAAGTAATTGAAAATACTTGAATTGAAAAAAGAAGTCAATAATAAGTAATAACACTACTAGGGACTTATATAAAATCATATATTAAATTTATAATACCATGAACACCACACTATCCAGTAAATAATAAAAATAAGCATTACAATAATTATAAGTTCATGGAAAAGTGGAAGTGAGGAGTTCCTAAGGGTGTTCCTATGGCGACCTACAAAAATTATCAAAATTTACCAAATTTACAGAATTTACGTAAATTTTTCTCTGTAAATTACCAAAAAAAAAAAATATACGTAAATTTTACATCTCTAATTAGGACACGACGTTTCCACTACATGGTATTAATATTTTAAGTACCAAAAAGTCAGAGAAAGACATGTCCTCTTCTTGCCCCCCTCCCCCAATGGACGCTCATGAGTTGAACTATTCAAAATTGCGTTGAAATTACACTTCACCTTACTTAAAATATTTCAAAGATTAGGTACCTCAATTTTCAATTTATTAATTAAAGTAAAAAGGAGCAATACTATAATAATGTACTTGTTTAACATATTATATTATATTGCTCATCGACATTTAGGAATTATTGATAATCATAACTATTTATATAGTCCTCAATAGTCAACCTAGAAGGTTAAAAACAAAAAGGATTGGTCAAATTAATCTGATAATGAACTGTGATATTTTTTTCAACTACAAAATATTTTGCACTCTTGCCTATGTTACTATACTTATATAATGTACGCAATAAAAGTTAATTCTGTTAATAAAGTTTTTTATTATTATTTTATAATATGCATGGATGATAATTATTTTATATAGTTTATTAAGTAAATTTTTTCATCCAGCACCCCCCTCCCCCATTTTTATTTCTAAATCCATGTCTGTACACCAGTTATAGAGTGGACCATAGATGCAATTAGAGTTCAAATATTGAGAGTGCTGAACTAGCTGAAAACAAAATTTATGGTATTTGCTGTAATTATTATAGATCGATTTTAAGAAAAAAGACCAGGGATGCTAAACTTAAACTCAGGGACGCTGAAAACACACTTGTGTTTGCCTAGTTGCACATATGCTGTGAATATTATTAAAAAAGTAAATACGGTAATACTAAAAAATCAATTTGATCTATTTGATCGCGTAAACCGGCATATTGCACGTACAGGCAAGCATACATAATTCCATGTATTTTCACTTATTCATATCGCACTGTTTAGAATTTAACGATTTCAGACGGTTTTGTTCCGTGCAGTAAGATGACGGGGAACCGGAGAGACGATTTACAGACCTCATCGTTTTCTTACGCGCACGGCGGACAAACGTGTTAATAGTGCAGGAGCTGTGATTGTCGGACCATGAATCATCGTGTACCTACCCCTCGTGACGTCGCCGCCGTGCGCGCGAACAACACGAATCCCCGGTGGCGTCTGATTAAAATCGTTCGCGGGACGACAAAGGAGCGACCAGAGAGAAACACACCTACCCCCAAGTGTTCCGGACACGAACATAATACTACTGACAAATGGACGGGTTGAGCGGACGTGTACAAAAGCTTGGGCTTTAAAAAGAACCCGATCCCCGTTTTCCTCCGCCCTGGAAGTGATCCAAACCTTTGTCTACTAGTTTACTTCCGTGTAAGTTGTCGAACGATATAACATAATCCACGGTCACACCTTAATCATGATACTTCGTTAACGTTATTGCAGTACACTTGCTGCATGTACGTTGTTCTTCACGCGGTGAGCGAAAAACTGAACGCAATCATTTTACATAATCGCAATAATGTTACAATGCGATGCGCAGTACAGAGCAATATTCTGTTACCGCGACTGATCGCGACGGTTGAAGTCTCGTCGTTTGCTTTAGACGGTGGTGGAGTGAACTTTATAATTAGCACAACTATGCGGTCCACGATATTCGTGGTTACTTTAACATAATACGTCGATATACAAGTAAGGTCTGCAAGACATAAAATAAACATACCTTTAATGTATTGTAGGCACGTCGACGTAATCGGATCGCAACTACCGATATACACGGTACGTATCCTCGTGTATAAGTGTATTATTCTCCAAAAGCTGGTTTCCATCTATAAGAATATTATATTAGTTTAACTTAAGATTAAGGAATTTATGATCATAAAACAATACCACGCTCAGGATTTTAGTACTGTGGGTCAGCCTGATTCACAGTGGTGAGGCATCAACCATCAACTTTTACAAAGTTGCTCCATTCGTTCTCGATTTACCTTATTTACTTAAAAAATTGATAATATAAATCATATTAAAATACACCATCCTCGGTAAGTCATTATTAAATTATATTAATTTTGTTTTTGTTGATTACATTTCAATTAACGAACATAGATATCTATACCATTTGAATAATTTACTTCCATACAATTTATTTAAAATATTAAGATTATTTAAAATTCCTAAAAGTGTATACGAAATTGATCGTTATAATTATAAATGCCAAATTAATATTTTTGTTTATTTTTTATAGTTGTTGCGAATATATTTAATTTAGTATTTGAACGAATGCTTTCGTTTCAAAACAGATTATATAAATTCTTATCACTCTTATACAATAATAAACATTTATAAAATAAATAATTTAATTTTTTTACATTATTTAAAACATAATTATTACAGATTTGAGTACTAAAAACCAAATATTTCCTGATAAATTTAAAATCTGGAAGTTGCTGTTCCTTTATATAAAGGAAAAAATCGTCCAGAAATAAATAGCTATAGGCCAATCTCGATGATTTGAAATTTTGCGAAAGTATTAGAAAAAAATATTAAAAAACCGACTAATAACATTTTTAGAATACAACAAAGAAAATAAACTTCTTTCAAAAATATTAATTTGGCTTCAGACCCGGTCTAAGTTCTGAAGACGCACTTTATAGCGCAACTAAATTTATAAGTAACTCCTTAGATAATGGTGAAAAAACTTTGGCAAATTATTTAGATCTGGCTAAATCCTTTGATACGGTGAACCATACTATACTTTTGAAAATTCTACCTTGTTTTGGAATTCAAAATAATAGTTTAAAATGGTTTGAAAATTATATACAAAATAGGAATCAATTGGTTAATGTTAATGGTACACTAGGTTTTGTAAAATATATTATATATGGAATACCATAAAGAAGTGTATTAGGACCGATTTTTTTTTGTAATGTATGTAAATAATATCAGCAATACACAATTTGAAGGATAAATTGTCACGTACGCAGATGATATGTGATTGCTCTAATCAGACAAGACATGGGAATCTGTTCGTATTAAAAAAAGTTGTACCTCAACTAAATTACAAACATTTATCACTGAATATAAAAATACATATTATATGACTTTCTTTATAAATATCTTACATATTCCTTTAAATGAATTTTCAGTTTACTTATGTGATAACAACGTAAATTATAATAATAATGATGATCTTTGTCGAAATATTATAAGAGTAAATAGTACAATATATCTGGGTGTTACTTTTGATAAACACTTACTCGTAAGATGGACATTAGATATAAATCACTTAATAAAATACGTATAGCAGTATATCATTTTTATAAACTATAATTAATTCTGCCAAAAGATATCATTCGCACTGTATATATGTCCTTTTATTAAGCATTGTTTCAATATGGTATAGGAATTGAGGCAGTACAATTGAAAATGTGATTAAACTACTTAAGCTGCTAAAAAATAAAATGAGAGTTTGTTTGGTAAACATAGTTTAGTAAGGTCAACACTACAACATTATCAAGAACTAAAAGTATAACCAGTTAATTTAATATATAAAAAAATTTGCTATATAATGTGTTATTAAAAATATAAATAATTGGTTCAATATAAGTACGTTCGATTTAAAAAAAAAATATATGGCTTTTAATGCCACTGTTTCCTACACAAATATATCTTTTAGTCAAAGATTTCTGGACTATAAAGGTCCTACTTGTTTTAATTTTTTAGATAGTGGTGAAAAGAAAGACATCTGTATATCGCCAAAACATGGGAAAAAAATTGTAAACTGGTTGTTTAAAAATATGGAAAATTGTTCATGATTTATTATAAATATGTATTAATAATGTATTAAAATGTATGAGAAAAAAATGTAATATATAGTATAATTCTCTATCTCCGTCACAAGCAATACTTATTGGAGATAGATTAATCATAATGTATTTATGTATTCTTTTTTTGTGAAATGTAATTGTTTAATTTTTTCGATAAAAAAAAAAAAAAAAATTATTAACAGAGAGAAATAATTATAAAATAGACAAATTATGGCTTTTGATATTGATAATCATGGAGAACTCATTAATATTTCATCCAGTTTTGGAGTTTAAATGTTCAGTTTAAAATGGTTTAATAGTTATTTGACTAACCGAAGCCAAGTAATTAAAATAAATGGTTTCACAAGTTATAGCTACTTAGTTAGTACTTCCATAAGTTTTACTTTTAATTATTATTTCTAAAATTTAGTAACAATACTAGTCGTTTCAAATAGCTAGGGTCATTAAAAAAATATATATTATTGATTTAAATATGTAGTTTGTCTTAAACGATTATGATGGAATTTTTTTTTTACCAAAAAATAAAAAATGCTTCCAATTCTAAACCCTTAATATTCAATACATTTATTAGCAATACCAGTACAGCATATAATTAATTTTATTAAAATATTGAAAAACAAATGATGTCTGAAATCAATATAGTGGTTCCTAATTATTACTCATTATATTATCTAGATATATTCATTCATTTATTTTAGATTAATGGAAAACCTGAAATTTCGGAACAAGAACTTTATAAAGTACTTGAAAAAATTAAGGAGTCGGGAAACACATTTAAAAAATAACAGAAATGTAATAAATTATTGGCTTTGGTGGAAATTATATTTATAACATTTAATTTATCTTTATGTTAGCCATGACCAAAAATGTAGTAGGAGGAACCAACTTTTTTAATTTATGTAATTATGCCTTATAAAATTTTAAATAATTTTTGTTTTTATATCCTACAGGCTAATGAGATAAATAATCAAGATATCAATGATAACATTATTTAATTATTTTTTTACTATAAATAACAGAATATGCATGTACTAAAGAATGTAAAAAAAATTAGGATGATAAGACATCTTACTTTCATATAAAAATATCTTGGAAAAACGTTGTTTAAGATAATTACTTGAAATAAAATAACTATCCGTTATAGTATAAAAATAAAGACAAAAATTTACATAATTTCAATAATTTGTATTAGAATTTCTAAATGATTCGTAGTCAGATATTACATTTTTTATCTTTTTCGAACTATTAATACGATTAGAACCCTGTATTAGATAGTGTTATATACAATTTAATTTTAATATAACGGTAACGTATGGAGTTGGTTTTACATCAGTGTAACGAATTTTTAAACTATATTTCCGTACAATAAAACTAAAACAAAAAAAGACGTGTAAAAACAATAACCATTCCTAATAAACGTGATAACAAGAAAATATGTTTGGTATTTTTGAATCTTGTGCAAAAAAAAGGTCAACATTTGTTAATACTCTTTAACAGTGTTTGGAAAGAACATCGTCAGTGAACGCACGTTCGCGCATTCATGTTTATATTTTGTGAACGGCACGCGAATGTCGCTCGCTTTTTTCAAATAGAACGTGAACGACGTTTATATTTTTAATGAATTCGAACAATTTTGGGGGCGTTAGAATGTATTTACCATTTTAAAAATATATGTATAAATAATACATAATGATTATAATATGGTTAAGTATACGTTTTAAACAAATTAAAATATACCTCATACATTTTGTAAACGTCCCATTTACACAGAATGCAAGTTGGTTGTTCAGAAATATAAAATAAAAAAAATTAAATGAACGGTCAAATGAACACATTCGTTTTTTCATAGAACTTGAAATTGGACATGTTCACTTAAAAAAAAAAATGAACATGAACATGATAAGTTTCTTTTTTATGCACTGAACGTGAACGCGAACGAGTTAAATTTTTAAGTAAACGTTCCGAATACTGCTTTATCTGACTCTAAAGCTTATAGTATACCTATAATATACCGTGGGTATAACACATTATTATGCATAAACTAAAAAATGAAGAAGCGTTATACGCCGTATACCTGTGAATACGCTTCACTGATTAAAATTACTGATGTTAAGTTATACTACTAAATACACTAAAATACTAATACTACTAAAATAGATCAATTAAACAATTTCAATACTGTTGTTATTTATATGACATTTTTTTTTATGAAGAACACAACGGTACAATATGTTTGTGTAAAGGGTGGCATTTAAAAATCCGCCTTCAGGCGACATATTCGTTAACCTAGTACTGAACGGGTTCATTTAAACTCCGCTACTAAAAATAACGGGTGCCCGAGAATTGGGCCACTATTAAATTAATATGTCATATATAAATATTGTTACAATACCTAACAGTGTACACCAGAGGTTCCCAAACTTTTTTTCACCGTAGACCACGTGCCAATTTTTTCCATTTTCGTAGACCCCTAAAATTAAATTTTTACAAATTCATCTAGGTGCTTTTCATAACTTACACGGAACTGCTCATCTAAATAGGCTTTACTATGGAGTGCATTTTTTTTTAAATAAAAAAACGTGTTATTTTTAATAATACCATTAATGAAAATATTTAAATAATTTTTTTATATAAAAAATGCAAATTAAATAAATAGAAATAATAGAAAAAAAATCAAGGTTAAAAAATATATCTTTCATGGGAAGAATGAGCCTGATTCTTTGATAGTAAATTTTCAATATTTGTCTTAAAATTAGTCAGGTTTAACCTCATATTTCCTCTATCAGTGATTTCTAATCTATTACTATTTTTGTAAGAAGATTGACAACTGTAATAAAACCCCTTTTCACGCAGTATGATGACGGAAAATCAATCAAAAACTTTCTTGCGATCATTTACGTAAATAGGGGGGGGGGGGACTTGGGTGGGCCTAGCCCACTCTTCAGCCTCTCGAACCCATCTAAATGAAATATGAATGTGTTAAATAAGAAAACAATAAATTGTCAATTCCTATTAGTTCTGCTTTGTGTGAACGATCGTTTTCCTCAATGAGAAGAATTAATACTTATTTAAGGTCAAATATGGCACAAAACAGGTTTACAAATTTAAGTATTCTTAACATTGAGTGAGAATTATCAAACACAATTAAAAATTAAGATATTCTTAATCAATTCGCAGAAAAAGATAGGAAAATATAATTACCTGTATTACAAAAAATAATATTTTATAATAAATGTACTTTGCTGGTGGATATTTAAAATTTTTTTTCTTTATTGAAAATGTTGTTTTTTAAAAAAAATAAATTACAATTTATAATTGTATTATATTTTCTTGTTTATTAAGGATAAAAGACAAGGGTATAGTCGAATAACACCTTCCCTCTGATAAAAATTTTAATTATGGGCTGGAGCCCACTCAATTTAATGGTTCTAGTTACGTCGATGCTTGCAATACTCCATAAAGAAGGATAAGTAACAGGTATGTCCCTCTGAAGGCAGAACTGCTGATACCCATTTCTTAATGTACCTTAAATTCATCATTAGTGCTTATTCCGATCAGTTCTTCTTGTAAGTTCTTCTCGCATATATTTTTGACTTATAACTTTCGTAGATCCCTATTTACACATGATGCACCCTCAATTTTCTTTTTTGTTAACGTAGACCCCTTATAGGTTAGAATCGACCTCTGAGAGTTGATATTGACCACTTTGGAAACCTGTGGTGTACACGAAACTTTAATCGAAGCGACCGTGTGTCTTATCAAAATGAAATGAAATGATATAGAATTATCAGGGGCTGCAATAGTCTCATCAAAAGTATTATACTTTTTATATTATATTAAATTTGTGAATCCTACGTATGGCATTATTAAAAAAAATTATTGTATTTAATGCTTTATAAAAATAATTATTTGTTAATAAACATTCTATATTCGTCTATATTTATGTTGTTCATTTATGGCCCATTCTCCGGGTACACTTTAAAAATATAGAATTAATTTGTGGCCCGATCTGTGGGTAGTAAAATGTAAACAAATATTTTATGCGAAGCAGGTACATAAAATGTGGCCCAATTTCCAACCACCCAAAAAAATCAGGTAAAAATGAGTACATTTGAACTCCACCAGTGAAGAAAATCGAGTAGTAGTATAAAATTAATATGATATATTGTTAAACAAAAATTATAATATTATATAATATCATATCGTTCACATAAAATATTTAAATCAGAGTAAAAGAAATCATCTCAATAGATGTCAACGTATTTGATGTGAGAAGCACTTGGCAATGTGAGCACTGAGCAACAAAAAAAAACTGGCGGAGTTTACAATCGCCTCACTGAATATGATACATCTTACACAATTTATTTTTGTTAAATGTGCAACATGATCAAAATGGTTCGTAAATACTAAATCAATTAATTATATATTTCCTATTAAAAATATTCATACTTTTTGAACGTACATTTTTATTTAATTAATTTGACTACAATAAAATCTATTTTATTATAGTAGGTATCATTTTGCTGTGAATCGCAATATTATAATAGCAAAATTACAATTTTCTAAGAAAGAGATATTTTGAAGAGAAAAAAATTAGTGAAGTTATGGCATCACTTCATATTTCCATTTACACTTAGACCACTAAATGTACAGAAAATAATATGATGATTAATAATTAATATTAATTTCGTAATCTTAAAAATATCTTAATCATATACTGAGCAATGATTTACCCATTTAGTTATACTCAACAATAAACAGTAAACAGATTTATAAATTATGGATTTTGAAATTTGTTTCTTCGAGATATCTTTGAGTTATGCCAGGTTATTAAGGTATATTAATATACCTTAAAACCTTTTAATACAATTGTATTAAATATCTTATTAGCCATTATGAAATAATTATAATAACACTAACGATTGTGTGAACGAATGATTTAACTACCATTTGTCCCGTAGTGTACACTATGTCGCTACAAAATTGTGCTTAGCTCCTTTTACTCTTTACCAGTCAATATAAAACTATATATAGTATATATATTACATATCTGTTGGGTATTCACTCAGAATGTAAAATATACCCTCATTTTCGAAGCCTGAAAAAAAGATACCGATAAATGCATACTTGTATACATATATATATAGTTATGCCTTATAATTGATACTAATTCAATATATTATGGCTTTGACAAAGGCATCAACGTATAATTTAATATGAAGATTAATAAAATGCACGTACACAATCCACTTCGTAGAACACTAAAAAAAAAAAAAATGTACCAATGTATCCATAATTAATTTTCTTTAAATAATGATAACTGTACTAATGGTCTGTGGATTTAGGATTACATCAGCATGGTCTAACCCACAGATTTCCATTACTATTTTTGTACCCTTGAAAATGTGAACATGAATTTAAAAAAAATAATTAATATATGTAAAACAAGAACCACTATTCCATAGTCAATATGTTTTCTTTGATTTATCCTCCTTTCTCCTGTTTGTTATTCAAAATAAATTTTAAAATTGTCCTACAAATTAAAAAAACGATTTTTACCTCACTTAATTACGTGGTGGTGTAGTACGTCTAGTGTTTCCCCTCATCCTAGTAATTTTTAAAATAAATTTGCACCGGAATATTGGTGTTGAGTCGTATGAGGTCGAATAATATAACACGGGGCATATTATTTTTGAAACTATTTACTATTCATTTTTTTGATCTCGAAGGTGACAACCTCATACTAAAGCGATAATTATATTTTGAAAATGAAAACTCAAGCAAATTTTGAGCTGAGATTTATCGTGTTTTTAAGAATTTTTACTATTTTACCATGTCGTCAGACTTGCAGCATTGCACGGTATAAAATAATAATACAGTTTTCGTAAAAAAATATATCATGTTGGTGACATTTATAGTGGAAACATTATATTTTAGAAAGTAAAAAACGGATTAATGCTATTTAAAACTAAATACATAGAAACCGCTTATCTGTTGCTTCATTTACGTATTCATTTTGCATGTCTAATACTTACACGCGTGTCCAGGACCACGGCCGTCGTTCGAAGCTAAAATAAAGAAAACTGCGCGTCCGGCAGTGAATATTTACACGGAACATCCAATACCCATTTAATACCATGTAATTGTTTACCACTTATTAACACCAATTGATTTAATATGAACTCATGTCAACAAGCTTACAGATTGTAGATTAAACTATTCAAATTTGAAAACGATCAATGTACTATAATCACTGAAATATGTAGAAATGTTTATCATAACTGGTGTATAAACCGCGAGAGGTGTAATACGAACTATATACACAAACAATACAAATATTATAAATCTATTTTAAAGGTATTAAAATACATGAGAGTTAACTCTTAATACATTTTATAAAAAAAAAAACATGGTTAGAATTATAAACAATATAGGAGAAGAATACTAAAATCAACGTAATTTTTTAAATAGAGACCACAAATCTTTCATGCTACCTTATGAATATATATATATTAATATTAATTATAATTACTTTATATTTTATACTCTTAAAAAGTAAAACTGTCAACATTCGTGCACAATATAATAATATAAAAAACATGTATAATAATACCGAAGGAATTCCGATGATAAGCGACATGGTTCGGTCGTAGTAGAACGTAACTGCAGTTGTATGATTAAAAAACTGCTTTTTTACGGGCACGTATGATTGATTATCGGTACTAGTTTGAAAAATTCAGTGAATCAAATAACTACAACTCGGAAAGAAAATCGCAAATACTGAATGACGTCGACTGGCAATACTTTAGTTATTAAGAATAACGAACGCCCTAAAGCTGGCTGTAATAACCAATCATGTGGGGCAGAAATACAAAACTGTCGTGTTGAAAAAATTGATAAGGTACGACAGACACGGTTTACAAAACTGCTGCTAACGAAAATCTATCGATGTTCACACGACGAAAACGAAACGATGAGATAAATGACTCGAATAGCAATGTTACCGACGGAAGCTCATAAGTAAGAAATGGATTTAAATTCTTTAAAAAACAAGCAAAATTTTTTAAAAATATAAGATTTAGTGCACTCATAATACACATTTTATTTAAATAAATGCATTATAAAAGTGCTCTTAAATTATTTTTAACTTTGAAATGTGAAATGAACTTTGTACCTACACGGAAAGCAATGTTTTCGGATAATCGAAACAAAATGCAATTCGCGTTAAAATCCATTCCTCGCTCATAAACATAGGCTTAATTAGGGAGGGGCTTGGGGAATTGAGCCCTTCAATTTTAATTTTCACCCCCTCTGGCATAAATCCTAGTCCAAACAAAAGTAACTACATTTTTAAATTTAAATTTAAATGATCACTTTATTTTTTATTAACAACATTTTGGACATTTTTTATTTTTATTTATTATTGGCAAACTATTATATTATTGTTAGTGATGCACTATATAACTAATAAAGTAAAAGTAAATATAAAAATATTCCTCATTTAGAAGAATCAATGTACAGATTCTGTTTTTGTAGCATTGATGTATAAAATGGTGATAACGAATAACGAGTATAGGGGGGGGGTGGTAGAACACATACTTAATTTCCCATTACTATAAAAATGATAGGACTGGAAATCCCTGACTTTAAGGTCTAATTAAGCCAATTCTCATAAGTATATGGAATTATAGTAACAATTACATACGGTATGTTTTAATGTCATCGGGACACAGCACTGCCATATTCCATGTAAATATTGTTCACCATCGCAAATTACGAACAAATACTAAAAATATAAACGGTTATTACTACAAAACTATTTTTACTCTTTGAATTTCGCCACATACCGTCTTAAATACGATTGAACGGTCACTCGAGTTTCGACCACGAAAAACATCGGCCGTCACGCGACCAAACGGAATGATTGTACAAATATGTCACGACGTGAGCACAGCTTTCAGTGGTGCCGAAACAATATGATTTTTCAAAAGTCGACTCGTGTACGTGTTTCCGAGTAATACCAGCGAAACAATCGGTCTCGAATAAACGACGATCGATAAAAAGTACAGCAGCCTAATAGGAGACGGTTGACGACGAACCTGAAAATGTTTAAAAAAAACATTTTACAAACTCGAACGATCGACGCGACGTCACCGTTGTTTTCACGGTAATTTATTATAGTTGCACTGTAACAAGCGTGTGGTAGTATAAGTTTTGCGAGACACATTTCGCGGTCTTTCGCGCGGAACAATGAAATGACAATTTGTGGGCGTTTTATTCGCTTGAACTCTTGAAAACATGAAAGGTTACACATTCGATATCGCGAATATCGCCCGCCCGTTCCAGGTAATTTCGAGAAATGTATTTTAGTTTTGCAAACGCCATCTGCCGGACAAATTTTTTTGTAAAACTTCTGTTCAACGTTCAGCTATAAACCAATTAATTTTTATGAACGAATTCCGCCGATGTTGATATCGAACCGAGTACAAAATAGGAAATAAAAATTTACTATTTACCGATTTTAGCATTTGATCATCGGACAAAGAATTGTCGACTTTTTAAAATTTCTTAGAGTGGAGCATTTGCCATAGTCTGCCTCCCCCCCCCAAAAAATAACACCCCTGAGTCTAGAGGACGTTATTTTTCTTTAAAGTAAACAGAGTCCCCCTTCTTTAATTTTCCCAAGTCGAGCACTGATTTTAGCTTATCTCATACAAATATATTGTAGGGAATCAATAATATTGACTTCATAAACTACATTTTTACTGCTGAAGAACTGTCACCGATTATAAAATTACTTGTACTTTTCTCACAGGTATAGATTTATAACTCCTATGAATAATGACAATAGTTTTTACGGACGAGAAATTAGGATATTGTAAAAAATATATTAAAATATAAAATCGGTAAATAGTGTAAAGACGTTTACAATAACACGTGCAAATGCGTGCGATATATAGGTATGTAAAAATAATCTAAATAATTAACAAACAAAATATGTAAATATGTACGAAAATTAAAAAATAAAATAACCCAACATATAGTCATGCGTTTTTCATTTGTGTAACAATGAAATAGTTCACTCTCTAAATGTTATTATCAGGTATGTCCTTGACATAAAATTATTACCCAGTGGTCGGCAGTGCACATATAATATAATATATTATTTATATTTAAGAAATACTAAAATTATACGTATCAGTAGGTTAAAATATGACAAGCCATTTAAATATGCAAAAAAATATTTCGTGACCAAAACACCCATTTTTACCCATAACTATGTAAATCTGTTTTTTAGTATTTCTATACATTTTTAAAAAGATACCAAAAATGTGAATATTGCTATTCCGAATTGTTTGAACTTATTTGTATGTGTTTAATAGTTATTAATTTAGATTGAGTATTCAATAAAAAAATATTGTTTTCGTTTTTTAGCTAAAGGAGGGCATCGAATATAATATTGAATTCATTGGAAGGTAAATAAATAATTCCTATAAGTACTTGATGTCCTATCTTTTTTTTTTATGGATAAATCTTGATAATATATTAAAAACCCGAATAAAATACATTGAAGTGACTGGCGATCTGCTTATATATATATATACTATAAATCTGCTTCTGCAATTTTATTGAAAAAAAAGCAGTGATGATAAAACTTATACAAGCAATAGCTTTGATAGCTAAGAAAAATAAAGTGGAAGTTTGATACAATTTCAATGAAGGCGTATTCATGAAAACTTAATGATTCAATTTCTAAACTCTTTGTATTTAATATAATACAACGTTTTACTTTTATTTTTATTTTCAATAATTATGGGGTCCCAATATGATAAAACAAATAAATCAATAAAAAATAATTTATATTTGTTCATAAAATTGAATTTGTTATATTTTAAATTCTAATCATAAGAAAAAGTTGGTTAGAACTAATTTCCAAATCTTTTGATTTATAGTAATTTTTAAAATATATTAGGATTGAATCCGCATGTTATAATTTCCAATTAGTAAAATTTATGATTTTATCATAATTATTACGAACGGTCATGGGTCGAAAATTAACATTATTTTCAAGTATTTTAGTAATTTTTCAGCGGGTTTTTTTAGATAGCTAAGAACTATAGAATGAAAATATTTGCACAAGCAATATAATTCATGGCTACAATTTCTGATCGAAAATATTTTTCCGTGGTAAAATAATAGCTGTATTATTTCAGTATTGGTAAAAAAAAAAAAAATTCAATCTATGAATTCCTGGTTCTTTTAGGAATCAAAAACGTATATTCATATGAATTTTGTAATGAATATTTTATTTTGCGATTGAATGATTACGTACGTTTCCTGTAAAAGCTTACGAGAGAAAATCATGTTTTTTCTAATAAAAACGACTGTAGAGTGTTTACATTGCAGTCCCTTGTACTCAAGTGGCCCTGTTCGTGTTAAAGACAGGAAGATATGAAAATATTATAAAAATATAAACGCAATAGCTTACGTAATTCGGTGTTGGTGTTTTGGGTTTCGTCGAGAGTCCAGGCAAACCTTATGTGTTTATTTTTACATTTTATATTCGTCGACCACTTGTTTTCCTTGGTTTTGATTCGAACACCGAGGATTACCGTTACGAAAATCAATCCATGGTCAAAATAAAACCACAGGAATCCCGTGGAGGAAGTGTAATATCATTGATTTTAGTATAATATAAAATCAATGGTAATATCGACGACGAGAGAAAAATCGCGCGAACTGATAAGCCGCCCGAGTCGTTATCACAATACACAGGTTATCTCAGTTATCGCATTAATGGTAACAACGATAATAACCCAGTCTCGACGTCCGTACGGCGCACGGTAGTGGCTAGTGCGTGTGTCATCCGTCTATCGCCGCTTATAACGTGTTATTATTATGATAATAATTGTTGCATTAAAAAAATATTCTTCCGCTCGTCGCATCGAGTTTCCCCTCCACTGCTGCCCGACTGCCCGCAGCTTCCGTTAGTCAACCGCAACGCGTCCCCGTGAGTCATTCCAGAAATAAACGTTCGGCGCACCCTCCGCATTGGCCCACACCTGCTGCAGCAGCGGCACTCGCACTCACGTTCTCCAGCCGGTTCGACGACGTTCACCTTCAACTGTGACGCAGGTCACCGTAATTAAATTCGTTATTGGTGCCAACAATTCGGTCGCTTTTCATTGATTTTGGTGCGTGCAGTGGATTTGATCTTAGACGACGTTACGCGATCGTTCGTATTAATATCGTTATTCCTCCGTCGGTAGTTTCACTGTTTCGTCAACCATGTGAACATCACGGATCACAGTGGAGCGGGAAAACGAACGATTTGTGTGATTCATTAACGTACAAGAACTATGTCTAATTACATTCGTCTTCCTGATAATGCAACATGTACGTGCAGTTACTGTACGAGTAATTTATTATATATGTATTATAATGTTACATTGTATGCTTACATTTTCGTTTGCCGGTGTACGATTTTAGAATGATTCCAAGGATTTGGCCGATTGTCATTATGAAGCGACCGAAACGGTGAGAAACATTTTGAAAAAGCAACTGCTCACGGCCGATCTGTTCCAACAAACGTTTTTGTCCACCATTCTTACTGCTTTGGACAACCACTCCGACAACAATAACAGTACATATTCTTTGTCATTTTCTAGTTGAAAACCTTAACAGTAGTTAATCAGACTCTCTGATTAATTCTTTTTTTTTTTTTACCATAGGTGTCATCAATACTTGGCTGGACACGCTGCTAGATTTTATAGAATTTTTACCTGTTGACTGCTTACAACAAGAGGTTACATATACTTACTAAAATTGTTTTACAGTTTTTCTTTTTTTTAACTTTTTTTTTTGTTAGATTTTACCATTTGCTATTGAAAAAAGCAATATCTCTAAGACTGAATCATCACGTTTGATAAGTTGTCGGATTTTCGGATCTCTTGCCTCAAAATTAAATGGATATATGTAAGCTATTAAATTATTGTCAATGATTTATTAATTTTCACAAAACATTTTGTTTTTACAGTATTAAACGTGAAATATGGCCATGTATTTTATCGCTTTGTCAAGACGAAAGTGTTCTAGTAAGGAAAACTGTTTGCCAAGAGCTAAGTAAAGTCAGTGCATTTCTTAAAGATGATACTGACAACCTAAAAGACTGTGTATTGTTGCCTGCCATTGTGGACCTGGCCAATGATGCTGATTATGGTGTTAAAGTTGCTATGCTCAATGTGATAGTTGATATAATACCATGCTTTCCGAAGGAAACAATTATCACTGTAATATTACCTATGGTTAAAAAATTAATTGATACCAATATTAATAAAAGTACTATATTGGTAGTTGCTGTTGCCAAGAATTATGGTATTATTTGTAAAGCTCTAAAAGGTAAGTAATTAATTTAAGTCTTAAGTATATAATTTATTATTAATTATTGTATACATTTATTTTTTCCGTGTTAGATGAATAATAAATTTTATGAATTTCAGATTATCTAAATTTTGATGATGTTTCTTGGTTTATAAATAAATACACAGATTTATTAAATGTAGATCAAATTTCTGAGCACCCATGTAATAATGTGAGTATAAATAATTTTTCTATGTGTATTGTTAAAATATTCATGTACATTATGATTAATTTTATACTGTTAATTAATTCCATTTTATGTTTTTAAATTAATTTAACATATTATTCATCATTCCAAAAAGATGTCTTTTAATATGTCATTGAATTGAAGCTTTGTGATAAAGCCATATATCTTATATATATATATATATATATATATATGACTTTTATATCTTTATTTCAAACTGCTTCAAAGTTTAAATTGGACACATGAGTTAAATGTTAAATTTACACTACTGATTAACTATTAATCTATCAGGCATTTATTTTAGATTTTCACAGCTTACCCTTCTCTACTTTTCTCTTACATTTCATTATTTTACTGTGCATAGGTAATATTTTTATTAAAAACTATTTAAAAATCTCTACAACATACCTCTACTCAATATTTACTGACACAAATGTATTAATATTTTAATTAATTTAATGTAGTAAATTAAATTTGAAATGTTGATAATATTTATTATTTGATATTTCTATTTAATTTTGTAATCAACAATGTTATTAGTTTATTAAAATTAATAATAACTAAAATATTTTTTCACAAATTCAATGTTATAGTTTAAAATAGTAAAAAAATAATTTTTTTATTAAAATACTTAATTAGATACATTTTCAAGCTCCATATTACATATAAAATAGATACTAAGTTATGTTTTATATAATAATAAACTAAAACAAGAGTTTAATTCTATTTCATATTTGATACTGGTTTTAGTAATTTAACAATATGATTTAAATATTTAATACATTATCAAATACTGAATACTAAATACCTATGGAATGATTGAATTATTTATTTATTTTATTTTATACACATAACGGGCCGTGGCCCAAAGTACAGTGGTGATAGATAATATATTATAACATTAAAAAGTAATTACATAATATTATTAAAAAATTATGTGCTGTAAATGATAAAATAAGTTATTAAAATATATTTAAATATCTAATTACTTATTTAATTGTTTACATCAATAGGACAATTATATTTATGAACAACCGTATTTGACTGTTCAAATGTATTGTGCTAGAAGTTTAACAGATATTGTACTTTTAAGTTCATCGGACAAGGGCAGTACAACATTGCTAATTTTTTTGATCAATCATTTAATTGATTTAGTCACAGATAGTTATGTGGAGATAAAAATAGCGTTAGTTGGTGTTATCAAAGAAGTAATTATTTTTATATAACTAGAAATAATTTTTTTAAATGATTACTTATTGTTTTTTTTTTTAGGTTTTAGTGACTCTTAATGATAAAGTTGTATTGATTTCTTCGGTTTTAATGAAATTATTGTCTGAAAGAAATATTAAAGTTTTAAAAGTACTGATTCCCAATTTAAGCTTTATGATAACAAAAATGGTAAAAATCAGTTCTTAATTTTACGTAATGCTATTTTTTATACTTAAAGTATATTTGTATTTTCAAGAAATACCAAGAACAAGTATTGAAATCATTAATGCTTTTAGAAGAATATTTATGTGCTCAATACAACTGGAGATTGTATACTGAATTTTTGCACCAGTTAATGGTATTACCAACTTGTTATACATCCGACCAAGTATTTCGTGTGGGTAGAGTGATGTTCGATAGATTGGAATGTGTTAGTATATATAAATTAAATATTTATATTTCATTTTTTTGCATATAAAATATTAACTATTTCACTATTTGATATATTTAAGAATTATTATTCTTTTCAGAGACAAAAACCAATCAAAGAAGCTGTTTGCACATTGTTATTGACTATTTTACGTTACAATTTAGATGCTAATCAAAGAACCTTACTGCGCGAACACCTTATTGACCGTAACTATACTAATAACATTTTTAAATTAATTGATGATGTAAAATTAGTATTTTTCCATTGTTAAACTTAACATTACTTGCTAATATTATATGTTCAGTATACAATTGGTATTTTATGATCATAAAATGAAAAACTCAAAAAAGTAATGAAAATAAGATTTGAAACACATTTTGGAGAGAGGAAATAAAATTGAGATAGGCATCAAGGAAAATAATTTTTTGGAGAATTCAGAATCTTAAAATTATCATGTAAAAATTACTCAAAATTTAGTATGATGGTTGTTTAAAATAAGACTTTATTTTGAATATATTAAATTTTCATCTGGTACTTAGTGAGATAAGGATTTATTTTTATTATACCCCATTTTAAAAGATTAAGTTTAGTCTTCAAGGCAATTTGAAGAGGTAAAATTGTTAGTATTTTGTTTGATAAAAAATTTAAACTTTTAGACCTCTTCCAACTGTCATAATTATATGCTGGATATTGATTCAAGTTTAGGAAAAGAGTGATGTGATAAGAGAATTACTTTACCAACAGCAAATATTTTAGTTTTAACAATCAGGACATGATTTAAAAATAAACTTATTAAGTTTTTATAATATTTTGGGTATAATTAAATGCTAGCAAATAATATAATTGATTATAAGTACTTGTATTTATTATCAATGGTAATATTATAATTAATATTTATTTTCACATACTTTTTCTTTTATTTTTCAGGTACAGTACAAAGTCCGAGTTTTTATAGAAGAACATTTTACATATTTATTTGTCAAGAAGCTTTGAATTTATTTTCAACAGCATATTTTAAAAAACATTTTTTTTCAGCTTTGCTAATGTTAGCAGGTATGTAGTATGTATGAAATATATTAATACAGAATGCACCACTTTATTTTCTTAAGATTATGTATGATCTATTTGATTTCTTATACATTTTTCAGATGATAAAGTAGCAAATATTAGATACAGTTTATGTAATATCATGCCTAATTTAGTAAATATATTTAAGATTTCAACTGAAAAATCTTTAGTTGATAAATTAATATGTACTATAAACATACTTTTGGTTGATGAGGACCGGTCTGTTCTGGAACAACGTCCTATCTTGGAGTACTGCAATGCTTCTATTAACCATATAATACAGGTAAATGTAGTAAATTGTTTTATACTTATGTATGATTTATTTCATATCTCCTTATGCTGATCATTTTGATATGTTTTGATATTATGAATAACTTGAACATTTCTATATGGTTAATAGATAGAATATGTAGATAACTTAATTTTTTTTCTGAAGTAGTTAATGAAATAATTACTTAAATTATCATTTATTTGTTTAATATTTACTTTTTAGTTGTATTTATAATTATGAAATATCAGTTACGCATCATATGTATTTATGTGATTAAGAATTAAAAAAATATTTACTATTATTTATAGAGTAATAAGTCTATGTCAGAGTATGCAAAAACTGATGACGATATGATAAAATTCAGAGAAGAATCTTGTTTGTTACTTATGAAGCCATCTGAACGTATTAATTTAGATAACAGTGGCATGTTCTTGAGAAGTCTTATTGAAGAAAAGATGTGTTCAAGTCAGATAGATGATTGTATGAATGTAAATTAAAATTTTGTGTTTTTTTATTTATATGGAGTTTTTTTTTCAGGTTCAAGAATATCAAATGAAGATGGTAAAATTTCTTTAGCTAGTAAAAAGGCATTGTAAGTCTATAAATATGAACTAATACATTTTTTTTTTTTATATCATATATACTAAAATTTATAATATTATTTATTTATATATATATATATATATATATATAAATATTATTTATAATTTATAAATATACTAAAACAATATTTTCTTTTATTGTAAAATTCATTATATATTTAATACTCAATTAAGTTGATTTAGAAATTTAATTATTATATTGGTCGGTATTTAGAAAAAAGTATGAATAATTTATTATCATCATTATGTTTCCATTTCACAAATACATTTGAGTTATTTGTGAGTTTGAATGATTTTGTTCATCACTAGTTGTTGATACTAAATATTTTTAATTTTTTTTTTTTGTTTTCGGGAAATCTGTTATTATTAGACATCTAAACTTTTCCCATTGATACATGACCAAAGAGTATTAGCAAATATAATAAAGAGTTTTAGATAACCAGAAAATAAGAAAATACTAATTGTTTTTTAAATATTTAATAAAACTTCAAATAAAAATAATATAAAATTTCTTAATGACTTTCAATATAACTCATTTTATCTTAATGTTTAACCAGAGGCATAGAAAACTTTCTAGTACCACAAACAAATTAACCTTTTTACCAATTTAAAATTTGATGAGATGATATTTTTTTTAACTTTTAATTTTACTAATTTTAATAATTTGTGTTTATTAGTTACTATTATATTATACATTTTAAACTTTAAAAATTGCTTTTCTCATTATAAGCCTGGTGAATGCATTGATAATTTCTTCTCTCAAAATTTCCTGTATATAAATTCACTAGCGGGATTTTCATATTTTCATCATTAAATTCACTAGTAGTGTGTACAATTAGACAAATTCTACATATTTCAAAAAGTTTAATGGAAACATTTCATTTTCAAGGTAGAATAAAAATGCGACTTTTGCGCCTCTGGCATATGCATAGTTTGCCATACCCTTGCTACGCAACTGTGTTTAACTTGTAGTCACAATAAGTGAAGTGCAGAGAAAAGTTTTACACTCTAGTACATGTATGCCAAATAGATAATGAATTAGATTGCAGCTCCCACTTAAGCACTATTAATCAATTGAACAAAATGCCTATTTTATTTTATTTTACTTTAAGAATTTAATAGATAATGATTGTGTTATATTTTTAGTATGTTGGAGTCAGAGTTCATTAAAGATACTGGTGTTTCTATTAACAAAATGATGGAGCATTCATCAAAAATACCTACACCTGTGTATCAAACTCTTGCCGATACAAAAAATAGTAAACCATCCAAAGAAACAAAAATTTCTCATTTGCCAATAAAAAAAGATAGAAAAAATTCTCCGGTTTATCGATCTCAAAAAAGATATGATAGCAATGAACATGTAATAACTCGAACAACAAATATCACTAAAAGAAATGCAACATCACGTGGGAAAAGATTAAGTGTACCTGTAATGTCTAGTATCAATGTTGACATCACAAAAGATGCAAATGGTAACCTAGTAAAGTTTGCATCCAAAAGACCACAATCGTGCTATGTAGAAAATCATATTGTGTCAAAAAATAAAATTGAAAAATCATTATCTGATGAAGCTTTGGATAAAACATCTAAGAATAAACCGTTGAGTCGTCTTCCAATAAGGTATTTGAAAAAATATATATTTTCACTTAAAAATTATAATTTATTAATTAATTAATTTTATGGTTTCAGAAAATCGCAAGGTAAATGAAATGTAGTTTTCCATTAGGTTAAAATTGAAACTATTGATCTTATGCCAAATTAAAATATCTTAGCTGTGATAAATATTCAGTATACGCACCAAAAATAAAGAAATCAATTATATTATTGTAGGTACAAATGTTTTAACTTAAAATGTATATTTATTTACATATCTTAATTTAGTGTATGTATTTCATTGTTAAGTTTAATAATATCTTTTTACAGTATTTATAGATTTTTAGGAATATATTTTATATAAATTATTATTAAATATTATTATTAAATGCAAGTTAAACTTGTTTATATGGGAGTAGTTTAAGTTACTATAAAGAAGTTTTAAAAAAGCAAATATTTAAATATTTTACTCAAATACTTTTACATATATAAATATTTTTTGATTAAGTTAATGTCCGAATTAATTAATTTAGAAATGTTTAATTAATAATTCTAAACATTGACAAGTACAAATTTTTTTTCATATTCATCTTAAAAAAAAATTAATTTTGACAGATTTATAATATAGTATTGATAAAATATATTATTATATAATATATTATTTTATAATTCTTATTTTTTTAATGGTATTTTACAATTTTATCCCTTTTTTTTCTTTTAAATCATACTCAAAATTATCATTTTTTATTAAGCCTTTGTACACTACAAAGAGTTAATTTCTATTTTAGAGATAAATAATTGAAATAAACTTAAGTTATATTAATTAAATTTTAATAATTATTTCAAGACTTAAAATTTATGGAATGTAATTTAGTATAATTACTTTACTGCTCTAGAAATGTGCACATGATTAAGTGTTTGAACTACTCCCATTGTGTTTTTATTTATATAACCAAAATACGATAAGTGCAATTATTTAAAGTATTAATTTATAGTTATATTGTATGTTTAAATTGAAGTAGTAATTGATAACTAACCAAATGTCTGTAGTGTTTTAATTGTAGTCAAACCATGGCTCTTGTTAATAATAAAAAATATTTAGAAAGTTTTGTTATAATATATTTATTAGAAAATTATGGAAGTTATTTAATATTTATGAAATTACCTTTAAACAGAAGCTATGGGTATGTATTTTAAAACTTTTTATAATGAGAAGATGCATATTTTGTTACCATTTTGAGGTGGCTCTAGTACATCAATGATATTAAAATCATAAAAACCATAAATTTGAATGTAAAATGGTTGCTATACTGGTTGCTTAGATAGCAAATTTTTCCAATAGTAGCTTTTGTGATGATAAATGTTAATTACAATCTTCAATATTTTTATTGGAAAAGAGAACAGTTGGATTACAATTTATAATACTTTTTACAATAGGTAGTGTAAATAGCAGATAAAATCTCTTCTTTTTTTTTTTTTATATATTAATTGAATGGGTGTCTAATAACATATCTGCTTCAAATTCTAGATGTTAATATTTATATATATATATATATATTAATTTATTGAAATGTAGGACTAATCACTATTGAGAGAGGAGAAGGAAATTGGAATGTTTTTTTGTGAAATAGTTTATAGTAGTGAGGGACTAGTGTATGAATCTATGGAATTTTGAGATCTGAATATAAGGTAATTTTGTTAATATGTCAATGATTTAATTATGTAAAAAAAATGATTCTGATTCAAACTCAGTGGGTTATTATATAATATTATTTGTATTTGTTGAGAAAGATTTGGAATCAAAAGTAAATTATTTCAAAACATGATCTTTTAAAATCATGTAGAATATAATTGATTTCAATTAATGGGTAATACTAGAAAAAAGATTATATTTACATTCATAGTGGTTATGAGTTGTTATATAAATTTAATTTTAAAGATTGTAATTGTGATGTTATTTATCCTTATTTTTAGTATTAATCTTGATCTAAATAATAATCTATATCCTGATGCTTCAATTGATACATTTTCTGAAATCTTTTATCATTGATTCAGTTTATTTTTTCCTAAAACTAATATTTATAATAACTATTACTCTATATGGGCAAGTACAGATCTCAAAAACTATAATGAAAAATAAGGGTGCTTATATAACAATATAAACTGCGTTTCTACATACTTATTATCTAGAATATTTAAATTTTCGAAAAAATGTTAACACTTAAATTAAATCTGTTAAGTTTCTGATATATAAAAAAGTATTCTATTAATATTAAAGCATTGTGAAATTATATAAATTCTTTGAAAAAACAAGGAAATTTTACTGGATTATGTAAAATATAATAATTTATTATCATCAAATATCTCTGTTACTGTCAGTTTGCAAATTATTTTATGTGTCTATCTATGTCAATGATTCAATGAACTGTAATGTAGCTGTTCCATTTCCTAATTTTCCATCAAATAATAATTATGTTGATTTAAGTTCTTGAATGTAGCACGTGTACACATAAAACCACTTTACTATTACTATTATTATAATTACTATTTTTAATAAATCTATGAGTGGTATTTTTGCGGATTTTTTATAAAAATCTTTTGTTTCATTGGTTCAAAAAAGCAGGAAATATTTATATTTATATTATTTAGCAGGAAAAGCAGGACTTATTATTATTAACTATTGGTCGATTTCTAAAATCTCCATTATTTCCAAAATGTTTAAATCTATTAATTATATAAAAGTTGTCCATAATTGTTTATTTTCTTATTTCTAATAAACAACATGGTTTCAGGTTACAAATGTCAGTTGCCACTAATATTTAATTAGCTATTTAATCAGTATAAGATACTTAGAGCCCTAAATAATGGTGTACAGTTAGATTCTATTCATACTAACTTTCAATAAAGTTAACCTTCTAAATAAATTAGCTACATTTGGTATCCATGGACAATTTTTAAATTGGATAAAGTCCTATTTAAGTTGTTGTATACAAGCTGTAAGACCATCCTATTGTATTTCAAACTATTTTTCAGTTAGTTCTGGTATACTTCAAGGTTCCTATTTAGGACCTATTTTATTCATAATATTAACGATTTGTCTTTTATTTTTAATACCATGGTTGACATGCTTCTTTGCTGGTGATGCACAAATATTTTCCATTATTAATTCTCATTCTGATTCTTTAAATTGATAGTAAAATTTTATTAAATTAGTCTGTGGAAGTTGCTAAAATAGGTTATCATAAAATATTAAAAATGTTATGTTATTAATTTTTCCCATTCCGATTATGCAATTAACTATGTTAATAATATTAATAACTGTTTCATAAATAGAGGTTAGCGAAATGGGCGACTGTCAAGGGCGCAGCTAAATAAGAAGGGGGACTGCATTTCAGTTAAATTAAAATTATATTCGCCTAGGGTGGTTATGGCACTGCAAAAGTAATTTTAATAGAAATCTTGGGATTATTGTTGATTGTAATATGTCTATTTTAACTCACATAATTTATTTTATTAAAATCACTTTTAAGATATTGGATTTTATTGAAATACAGTTAATTTTATAAACGTTTTTGCTTTAAAAACATTATTTGCTTATATATTTGCTATATATATTTGCTTAAATTTCATCTTGAGTACGGGTATAAACCCGTACTATTGAATTTGGTCACCTATTTAATTTACAAATATTAATTAACATTTTCAGTATTCATCTATAATGTATAATTATAATTTATAGTGTATTTTAAACTAAATATACCCACATCTAAGAAATCGTACATACGTAGACCTTCAAATTGGAATCAATGTTTTGTGAAACTTTCTTATTTTTCTCCAGAATTTTTTTTAAGTTTGGGTTTAGTACAATCGTTCATCATTTAAGAAAATCTAAATTGTTTCATGCAACATCCTACAAAAATAACTATAGTTTCACCTCAGAGCTTTTACATTAGCGAACCATATCGTGGATCAAGTGGACTTTTTCTTCATGTCACGTAATGTTTTTAAGTAAAATGAAAGTTTTAAATACAGTTGTAAATCAACATATTCTTCTTCAGCAGCTTGATCCTTTTTTTTAAAATTTTTAAAATTCTTGTTAAAATATTTGTACAATAACCTGTGACGAATATAATAGCATCAGGGGTGTAATTACGGGAGGAATATAGGGGATAGATCCCCCCCCTATAAGCTGTATTTACATATTGTCTTAAATAGCTCAAATACAAACTTATAAATTATTACGAAACTAAAAAAAACCCGATTTTAAATATTTATCCGTAAATGTCTATGTTTTCTTTAATACACCAAAACGTCAAAATGTACTTTTAACCAACATTGAAAATAGTAATGAGGATCCTAAGGTTAAAACTTAAAAAAGATTATGTGCTACACCAGTGATTTTTAACCTTTTTAACAATGCGGCACACTTCATCTCCAACAAAATTTTCGCGGCACACTAATCCATATATTATGTGAACCATATTTTATATATATATATATATACTGTTTACAGTCTACTCTATTAGAGGGTTATTTATTGAGAAATATATTAATACAATCGATCGATCGAGACGACTGCGACCGGCATACTTACAATAAATAATATTGTATGTATCTACGATTACTTTGATCAGTTTTCATTTCGAATATCAGTAATAAGCTGGTAAATACATATTTATAAAACAATTTATAGATTTATCGCGGCACATTTAAAGGGCGCTCGCGGCACACCGGTTAGGAACCACTGTGCTAGACGACGGGTGCAGCGTTTTGATGCGATAACAAATTTCAATGAACTATTTATATTCGTAGTTGAATCTTAGAAAATATTTCTAATTAGAGTGATTCCACTGCAACGGAAACTAATATACTAATATACTATTAAAAGCTATCGATTCAGAATTTCTTATATTCTTACAAATTATACAAGTAAATAGTAACTAATAAATATAATTTATTTTATTTTATAATAAAATATTTTTCTAGTTGGTTTTTTTTTTTTGGATCACTTTTGTATAAGTTTTTATAAAAATAAAAAATTAATTTAAGAGAAGCAGTAAGCCTTGTTGAAAATATTATCATTGTATTAAAAAATATCATATTAAATTGTGATACTGAATTTCAGAAATTGTTTTTGCTTGCAAAAGTAAGTATACTAAAATAAAGTATATTATTATATGAATTATATGAAAAGAATTATGTTTATATTTGGCATTTGTAATAGGAGATATCACTAATTATAGATACAGACTTGAATACTAAAACAATATCTAAACAATAAGTAAATCGAACAAACCTTGATCCCAATTTAAATGTTGAAAAATACTACAAAGTGTCAGTATTTATACTTTACTTGGACTTTTTTATACAACAACTAGAAGAAAGATATTGAATCCGTTCTCAAATTTTTGAAAGTACCTATGTTAAATTGGGCGATGCCCGTTTCCACCAATACTCTTTTTCACCAAAATTGTATCCTTCCTTTTTCCGCCAAATGAGATATTGACCACGTTTTTACCAAAATAATTGTATACTACGCTTAAATTAAAAGCTACAGTACAGTAATAATTTTATTTAACATATACTATTAATTCAATAAATGTAAAGACATTATATAATATATACAACATAGGTTGGAAAATGTTAAATTTTATTTAAAAAAATTGTTAAATATAAAAAGGTGAAAAAACGATATAATAATTATTATGGTATACAATACCTTAGTTATGTAAATTGTAACTATATATAAAATTAGTTAATATTTGTTAACTGGTCCAATAAAAAATTTAAAGTTGTTTAGTACTAGTGTTTTGTTTCCACGTTTACTTTCGATAACTTTAGATAAAGGAGGTGCGGGGGGCAATGCCCCCCCACAAGTTTATCATACAAATTAATTTTGATCCCCCCCCCCCTATGAAACATTCTCAATTACGCTACTTACTGAAAAGTATCACTCACAAGTACAATTGTTGTTCCCGTTTAAAACGAAATAAATAAACAGATGCATTTGTCGGAACGTTTTTATTTTCATTTTCACTACCAGGTCTTATTCTAACGGGCAGTACGACTAAAATTGGGTAGTAGGAAAAATCAAAAAGGCAGTTGACTTTATGAATATGGGCACCATAAAATATAATTTTCCATATAGAATGATTGAATTTCTGCTGAGTATTTGAAATTTGTGTAATTTATAAACCCAACCTAGTACCTAATAAGTAATAATTATGTACGTTCACAATATTTGTTGTTTTGACGATTGATTAATCTATGAAATTTAAATAGTTATATACGTATACCAGAAAAGATCCATATTTCTATTTTATTTCACCACGTGACTGTCAAAATTCTAAAATATCAATATACCATTTATCTGGGGAGGGGGTAAGTATTATGATCCACAATATATTTCATAAAACAAACTTTTCAGTGTGTTCGGGCTGTAGGTGAAATTCCTTAAAATAAGCCCTGTTCACTACTGAACTCAACCTGGGACGAAGATAATGAAAAAAAAAAAAAGAGAGAAATAAATGTTAAAAAGTGCTTTGCTAACTGTGGCGGCGGTGCATAGGTATGTATTTTTCGTCGTCGTCGTCGTCGTCTTAAACCCGAACGGCTTTTTGCGACGGTGGTTATGTATTTTTGCGCAACAACAGATATCCCGTCACCGATCGATTGTCGCGCGTGCATATTTATATTTACGTACGTGTGTTGTTACACTGTTATAAAATGGTGAGCGGGGCGCGACGGAGATAATAACAGTTATGACAACAACAGCGTGTCGACAGCGTCAGTAGTATATCGATGGGCGCTATGCGTTACCCGCACGAGGAGACGTTTTGCGCGGAGTAGCGCGTCCCGGGGGGGGGGGGGGGAGGGGAGGAAAAAAAAAAAAAACCCTCCCGGGGGGGGGGGGGGGATGTTCAACGGGGTAGTACGAGCGCGAGTACGAGTAGCGCGCGACGGATGATGATGGACCGGTGCCAAAAGTCTCGTGTACCGGAAGACGGCGGCCGGTGACATGCAAAACAAGCGATTCCTTCCATCTGTAAGGCGCCGATAACGTCGTGTTCGCGCGAGTGCCGCAGATGAGCTTTCGCGCGGCGGCGGCGGTGAATAATGGTTACGCGCGTATAAGATATTATTTTCACGCTTCTCCTACGGGCCCGACCCGCGTTCCCCTCGTGCGCAGCAGTGGCACCTCGACAATATCGTGTCACGCCCCAACGGGTAAATAATAATACGGCGGAGGCGTCGGGAGAAGAAAAATTACGTCCGCGGTAGAAAATAAAAAAAAAAAATTTAGAAAAACCACGTACGCCCGTTATTGTCGCAATGTATACGTTACCGTTGTGCGCGATATTAACGCCGGTGCAACCCTTTTTCTCCTCCCATAGTTTTTGGCACGCTCGCACTTATTTTCTAATGTTCGTACAATGGAAATCGTTTTGCTTCGATATCATCGATTCTGTATTTACACACGATATATTATAAAATCTATTACAAGCATATTTATGTATGGGTACCTGTATTTTGTTTTCACACGTATTTACAGACGTTCGTCCGATAATGGAAGAAAAAAAAGTTATATTTTAAAAAGAAATCGTGAAAAACGCTGCGAAATACCTACTTAGTTCGATATCACGGGAAATAACGTTTACCCTGAAGCAAGTATGTACCTTGTGTATTGAATATGGTATGTAGGTATTTACCACAGATTATATGAATAGAATATTATATATTATATTCATATAATCTGTGGTATTTACCGACAGTTGTTTAATGGTTTCCGATGAAAAACGGATACCAAGTAAAAGTATCCATCTCATTATTTTACAGTTCTCTTCTTGATTTCTTTATGAATTCTATGGATTGTAAAATATAACCGTTGTTTTCATAAATGTGTTCATTTTTAGTTTCATTTCAGTTTATTATTAGACAAAGTTCTGCATACGAATGGGGAAAATACAGTGACCATTGTTTTTACAATATGTTACAAAATCAATGATTCCACGTTCAAGTTTCCAGGAGTGACATATTCATATATGATGGTCAGGTATATTGTTATTTCAAGTTAAACATGTAGAAAATGTATTTGATTTCTATGCCGATGCTAACCGTATTTTTTTAAATAGCTGAATTAAATTTAAAGCACGATTATCGATTAAAAATGTATTTGAATACAACTAAATACACATTCGTACTGTTTGCGCAAATGTTAGCGAAATAGAAAATAGTTTTACAGTTTTTTATTTTAATTTTAAAATCCTATTTAATAAAAAAATCTAAAGCAGTGGCATAGACCAGTGATTCTCAACCTGGGGCCGTAAAATATTTATTTAATTTAAAATTCTTGAAACTGAATTTAATGAAAACAATTTACTACATTTTGGTTAAGGCGACAGAAAGAGTAACCTGTAATTTCGAAAGCGACTTAACTTATATTAATACCATTTGCATCGACATATCTTTGTGAAACTGCATTTTCATAACTTCAAATTATAAAAAACAAACATAGATCATGCATTTCACAACAGTCTTTAGAAGCAAACTCACGTATTTCAGTTTCAAATATTACAACTAACACAAATATGTTATGCGAAAATATGCAAGCCCAACCGTCACATTAATAATTATAACATTTTTATTATTATTAACTTAGTCTGTTTGAAACCAAATCAATATTACTATTGAATACTTTTGAATTGCTTTATAGTTATTACTAGGGCTATCGACTTCATGCCCTTAAAAACTTTAAAATATGTATGCATTTATGCCCTAAAGAATCAATAAATATGCTATTAAAATATGTGTATAAAAAAAATTTTATTTGTAATAATTAATTTAATAAAAAAATTTAATTAATAATAATATTTTTAGATATGATAGATATGATGATCTGAGATAATTATTTTCTTTTTTTCAAATTTGTATTCATCTTACATTGAGTTTTTGTGAAAAACAAAAAATTTAAAAATGTTTTAAAAATAAATAAAATTAAAAACAATTTTTATATTTTTAATATAGTTATGATTACTTTGAGCATTACATTTGACTGTAAGATATTTTCTTAAGTTGGGAAATTTAAATGACCGCCTGTTATCAACCAAAATATTATTATATTTAGAAAAGGAACGTTTCACGTCTACGGAACTTAATGGTGCAAGCTTAGAAAATGGTAGGTTCTAATACTACAATCTGCAGGCAATCCATCAATTGATTTATTTTTTCCATTTGAAATGTTCGATATTTTTTGTAGTTGATCAAATTCAACCTTTTTCTCCAAAACTTTTGTAATTTTGTCATCAATTGCCTTAGCTTATGCAGATCCTTCAATTTTTGAAGAATGTATATGTTCTTTTGTAGTTATAATTATTTTTATGCATTCAATCAGTGCACCAATAAGACACCTTGAGTTCCAAGTCGAGAAATATCTTCATATATTCAAATTCATAACTTTTTTTTATAAAATTAAATAACTTACTCCTTCATATAAATAATTGTCAAATATGCACTTATAAAATAAAAAATGAACAAATATGCACTTATAAATGAAAAATGGTCAAATATGCAAAATATGCAGCTACAAATTTTATGTATAAACTTGTATTGCTCTGAAATAAATTTATGTATTACTTAGCTATAATTTATTTGTGGGAAATAGTGCATGTAAATTTAGTATATCATTAACAATAAAAAAATTAATGATTTTAATTGAGGGGGACTTGACAGTTTTACATAAAATTTAAGCCCTAAAACAAAAAAGGTTGAGAAGCACTGGCGTAGACAACCCCCTTGAATTTTTTTTTTTATCTACATTTTAGTCCTCCTCTCAAAATAAGAAAATTCTACCTACGCGTCTGATCCAAACATCGGTTAACAACATTTTATCACATCAATAATTAAATATTAAAATACTTTAAATATTAAACAACCGTCATGTTTCGATGTTCACGATTTTGTTCCGTTAACTGAAGTAATACGTATGGTAAAGCCGGGTACATACCAGAGCATTTAATTGTAATGTAACAGAGGTCATGCTCATTTGAATGTTAAATATTACAAACGACCGGTATGTACGATTAGGTTCGAGCACTACATTGTATCGGTTGTTCGCCGGTTTATCCATCAGTTATTCACAATTTGTTCTCATGTAATATCGTGTACATTGTCTTCTACCAATTTACAAGTCCCTAGCGCATCATTTATTTTAATTCATTATATTTTAGAAAAAATAAAAAATAAAAACGTAAAAGGAAATAGTGGTAACAAACGAATTAAATGAGTTAAAGGACCTGGGGCGAATCTAGTGTCTCATTTTGGGAAAAGGGGCCCTTTTGAAAGAATAACCAACTAAAATAATTAAAAATGGATATTTTAAATTTATCGAATAAAAATTATTACTTTTAAAAGTAATGATTTAAATTGTACCAAACCATCGTGCATTTCAATCCATTGTGTTTGGCATAATCCTTTTAATTTGTGATTCAAAATATTTTTTAAAACAAATTGCCGTTTTGCAGAACCATAAAAAAACGCAATAACTTCTTTCAATATACTGATATTATTTCTGACAGAAGTTACTATAGATGTACAAGAAAGAGAAATATTTAAAGCATGGACAGCGTGCAGCTATTAGGACTGTTGGACATTATTTTAAAATAGTAGTTATGGCGTCAACATTTTTTAAGTCATTACACTGTATCCATCAGTTCCTACGCCTATATAAAATTTTAAAATTGAGTTCAAGATCTTTTAAAATATCTAATATAATATGACTAATAGCGAGTCCTGTTAGTTTTGACTCTCCAGATGTGATATCACCCACATTAATGCAGTGACACGTAATCAAGGAGGCTATAGCCCTTCATGGATCGTGTTTATGTGCTTGTACTATACTAGTATACTACTATTTAGTATTTAAGTATTTGGTCTTCTTAGTCAGACTTCTCGGCTTCTCCTGGATCCGCCACTAATAGGGACATATGTAATGTATCAGATTTATTAAATAATCTTCAGCAACAGGAAATAAGTGGACAATACAGAGATTTCATTAGAATGTCGTTTGTTTTTGAATATTTAATAAATTTGATCAGTCCAAAAATTTCAAAACGAGACAAAAATTCCCGAAAAGCCATTCCTGTGCAAAAATATGAGTTGTCACGTTACGATTTTTGGCAGCCGGTGATTCATATCAAAGTTTGCAATACATTTTTGAAATGTCAGAACAAGTTATTGCGTTTCGCAAATTTATTAAAATATTTTTGGTCTTTTGGGAACTATAGTACCGGTTTATTTTTGTATCTCTCAATTAAGTCTGACACTTGTTCATTATTTCATTCAATTCTTTAAATTAAAATTAAATTAATACAAATATATCAAATGAATATACAAGCATATTACTGGGTGATTCACTGCAAGCAACTAATTAATTGCGTGATGTCGTAATGTAACATTTCTTTGATATTCGTTAGAATGTCGACATTCGGGTGGATCAACGGCTTCACGAGCTGAATACGTGCGACTGATACAATAACACAGTACACACTTGAACATTACAGTTACATTAGAAAATATATATTTTGTATAAATGCTCCGGTGTGTAAGAAAAAAATCCAACTCATTGTGTACACCTTTTTTGTACATTTTTGTTGCACGCTGAAATGTATATTATGTCATCTATATAGCTAACAAACGGCGATATTACAATTTTGTCCATTTTTTAGAAAAATGTACCAATGCTAAGAAAAAATGATCTTGCACATTGTTCCGATCGTAACTCAAGTAATTGTATTATTCGAATCGATTTTCCGTGAATTTATATTACATTTTAATAATATTTTATTTTAAATAATGAGAGCAAGTAATAAAACTTTTAAAACTTTTAACAAATAAAATATAAATAACATAAACAATGCAAACCATTTGAGAAAGAAAGTGTATACTTTTCATGTAATTTATTTGTTTTAAATTCTATTAAAAAAATGAATTATGTATAGTTAAGATGATTTTGGTTACAGAATGTTACGATGTTTTTGTACAATTTCAAAATTACAATATATTTAAATTTTTACAATATATATTTATTTTTTGGATGACAAGAAAAACAAAATTCAAAATAATAAGTTAGGATTCAATCTGGAACAATAGCACATTTTTTTTCTCCTTCTCTGAATCTGACGGTGTACCTATACGCTATAATTATTATAATTTTATGCTTATAATTAGGGACCGGATTTATATGCAAATTCATATATGTATTGGAATAAGCTTTTTAAAATCTGATGAGCATTGTCCCCGGTTTAGATCTTTCTTATAAAAATAACTCTAATTTTATTTTGCATATTTTGCATATTTCAACGTTTTTACCTATTAAATGCATATTCAATGCATATTTGTAGTTTTATAGTGCATATTATTATTAATAGCACATATATTCGTTTCGTCGTATTTTCACGATCACAGCCACATAATGTCGATAAAATTGTGACCGGTTCTTATTTCCAAAGATAAGATTACATACTCATATCATCCAATGCAATAAGGTAAAATATGAATTCAATTTTTGTTTTCACTTTTTATTAATGTTGGTATTTATACTTTATAGATTGAAGATAAAGAATGTTAAAGGCGATAAAGACGATAAAATATTTTAAAAGCTTTTTATCCTTTTTTTAATACCGTATTAATTAATGATTATTTTTATATTTATAATATTTGTACATAATTTTAAACAGCATTTTAAATTAATATTTAAGTATATATTTAAAAATAAATACATATTTTATAGCATATTACAGCATTTATAGAAGCATATTTTGAGGATTTTTTGTCCATATAAGCCGGTCCCTACTTATAATAATCGGATTGAGGTCAAGTTGGAAGGACTCTTATTTTGTAAAACAAATATTGTATTTATGTAATTTAATTATTTAATATTGCGTGACAACAAATTATTAAGTTTTTGTAAAACGATGATAACGTACACCTAAAGACGATTGTATTTGCCCCATCCTATTGTTTAAAATATTAATTTTATCCCATGCATCTCAACATACTCTCACCCTACAAACACTGCAAAAATCATACTTCAATTGAAGGGGTGCAGTACCAAAGCCATTAATGACGAAACACTTTTTTTAAATCTCTACACCATGTGAAAATCCACGTCCTACCTACTTCACCCTCGAATGTAAAATATTACTTTATAACAAATTTATAATGCATAGTTAATGACAGATTTCACAAAACAATTTATAAGTGTATGAAATTACATTTTAACAGCATTACACATAAGTTTATATGTATTTTAATAAATAATGTTTATTCCACTCTATATTTTAATCTAATGCCAAAAATGGATTTAAACTATTTACGTCTATTGACACTAAAATTATACCGCCTCAATTATAAAATATAATAATACCTTAATTCATTTGAATTTGTTGACAGTTTTTTTTCTCGCTTCTGGTTATTTAGGTAGTCTACTTCTGAAAAATGGGAATAAATGTCCACCAAATTTTAATGAAAATGTACATTGATAATTTTTATAAACCACCATTATTAAAACCATTTTTTGGACAGATATGAAAACATATTTTGTAAATATAAAATAAGGAATTTTCTGTTTTTTTTTTTTATTTTTTTTTTTATTTGTATGATGATGTACTTTAATAAAGCACTATAGAATTTGTCGCTCTTTAAATTTTGCTTGTTGGGAAATCTGCCTCTGTCTAAAGCTATAGTTTTATATTAATTTATATATACACACACATACATGATTCACACACTCTTCACTCACTTTTGATCGTTACATTTCTATAACGACCAAAATGTATGAATTTGAAGTTTGATCTAGTCAAATTCTCTGATTTTCTAGATGTGCAATAAAAATGAATTGTTCGAAAGTCGCATTTTTAAGGATTTTTTTTTCATATGAGATTTGTGCCTGGTTAATTTCTTTGAAATAACCCTAAGTTATTTTCTTCTGCCTACCAACGATTATTCCGTGTTTCTCCTAAAGTGTATTTTTATTCTATATCATTTGTTATTTAAATTTAAATCTTAACTATGAATTAGAAAAACATGAAATAGAACAGTGATGTAGATATTATATAAAAAATATCGTTTGTAATTAATATAAATTGGTTAATATAATTCATAATAAATTATAATACATTAAGTTTATCATTTATAATATCATACATTAGATTACTTAATAAGTTACTGAATATAATTTTAACTCATTCCATCGATTAATTCTTATTGAAAAATTTTGTTTTATAAAAATACTATTCATGAATGACACTTAATAGTTTAATTAATTTCACGCATACCTTAGTATTTTATCGGTTTATAAATTATCCCGAGTTTTTTTTTGTTTCTTCCTTTGTAGGTTTTCATGCGTTGTTTATTGTTTTGATTTTCTTTTGGTTTTCTGCTGAAAATTCAACATGTTGGTTTGTATTTAAAACAAAATTACTATTTAATCCAATAAATATAACAACATTTATTTTTATATGATTTTTTTTTTTTTTTACAAGTATAAATGAAATAACTCGAATGCATTTATTGCGTATTGTGCATTTATGTAATGTAATTAATAATATAATAAAATTAACCTACCAGCAAGCTATCTGAATCGTTTTAGTTAAAGATGTAATTATTTTCATAAATATATATATTTTCATGCATTTTAAATCATATTTTGATAGTTCAATAAATTTACAAAAATTAAATTATATTTCTTAAAAAAAATAGTGTTTTGAAATTAATAATTATTTTTAGTTTTTATAAACTATAAATGAAATACATAATATTTTATATTCTACATTGTTTTCAGTGGAAAATAATATACGTAAAAGATATATTGCATATAGTTTTCCGCAGTGAATATTTTAAACAATTTTCTCTGGGCGACAAAAAAAAAAAAATGTCTACGCATATAATTAAAATCGAAAAAATCAACATCAACAAATTGTGAAAAACCTAAAAAAATATTCAGTATTTGAAATCAGCGTTAAAAAGTTTTTCAAACCTTAGAAACTCTAATAATACCATTTAAACTCGTAATGGTATATATACAGTGGTTCCTAATTAGTGTGAAGTCACGGATTCCTAGCTATAACTTAAATTGGTCCAGGAACCCCTTTTTTTGTAAATATTTACTTTTCAATTTTTTTTTTAATTATGAAATTGAAAAAAAATTTATTTTATTTTGGCAAATTTTTTTGTAATATTATACACACACATTTTCTAAAAAAAAATATATATAAAACGATTTATTTGATTTAAAACCTTATTATAAATTAACATTATTGCAATTACCTTTCACAATTTAATTATATGTTACTTAAATTAGTTATTGCATTGATTTTCGAACTTTATGAGATAAGTGAATTCTTTCTTTTTTGTTCATAATTTTGTCCAAATTCGACTGCATGCTTGATATTTTCACTCTTAAATCAGCATCAATATTAAGTCTACCTATTACGATTTTTGTTTTTCGTGTAACAGTAGGTAGATAAAGCTTATTTACATCCATATGTTGTGCAAAAGGGGATCAAATATCTTAAAGCTTTCTCGGCCAGTTTTTTTTGATAATTTTGAATAATTAACCAAAAATCAATTACTTTTTTATCATTGAAAATATTTTTCATCGTCCCGTTATTTACCAAGTAAATTAATTTAATTAATAAAAATAATTTAATAATTAATTCTTCTTCAGAGATATTTTCTATTTTATCAATATCACAGGGAAATAGATTTCTTATCCACGTATTGTTTATGACCGGTTGATAATATTTATTTATAAAAAATAGATTATTTATTATTTTCGCGATAATCGAGTTTCAATAGTCCAAAATATCCGGAATTTCAAACGACTAAAAATTTAATATTTTCACTAAAATAAAAATATCATTATAGTACTACACAACCACGAACCCTCTAAAATCAACTCATGGACCATCAATTGATAACCACTGGTATGTATAATACAATATAATACAATACCGTATGGTTTTTATTGGTTTTACATTGTAGGTATCTTTGATAATCAATATAATTAATGTTTGAACTTCAATTTGCCAAACGAAATGATTAAAAAATAACAAAATCAAGCATAATAAGTGACTATTAAATAAAATTATAAAATAATTACAAATATCTTAATTATTGCCAAGATATTGTTGTCGCCTAGTAATTAAAGATTTCATCTTCTTGGGGACAAAAAAATATTTATTCTGTGATAATTATGTCACCTAGTATGTTAGGTAAAATATGCACTGGTTTTCGATGCAAAATGGTTACGATGATCGTTCCCATAGTATAATATTTATTTTATGATATCGAAGTTTTCCAATACAATTTTAATAAAAATGTTTTGTGAAAACCCTAAATTAACGTTTTTCGTATCAATTTAGACCGTAAAATCCATAGTAAATCCATTCGAAAGTCATTCATAAAAATATAATGCTATGGATCAAACGTGTGCTGTTAGATTTTGTTAGTTGCGGTTGTACCTTAATGTTTATGGTACGAACTGACAGAGGGTTATTAACGCTTAGTCGTGATTTCTTCGATAAGCGTTCGATTACATTTTACCTACCGCAGAACGCATATAGAACATAATCCGCATATATGAATTGTTTGGTCAAACAATGCACGAGACAATAAAATCGCTTAAATCCGATGATGACGTATGACACAATAATCTCGTTTTTTTTATTACTTCCGATACGGTTCGAAATCCAAACCGTTAAAAAAATGAGACACCCCCTAAAAATCTGATGCGTTTTAATTGACATATACAGCAGTACGGTGATGTTGGGGTTGGTGGGGGTGGTGGTTTCGGTGATGACGGCGTACGGTTGCTTATAGGTCAACCGATTAATCTGCGGTATGAGCCAGTTTCTGCAGTGTGTGTTTTACCGCAAGTTTTTCTCCATTCATTTCCAGCCCTCTTCCAACATAATCGTGTGTATTATTTCTGATAAACGGCGTTAAATCTATATAATGGACCAGATGTTTTACGCGATAATACTGGGAATTCGTCTCGGCCTTTGGGCGAGCACGAGCCATAACTAAAAGGTTTTTGTGTTTGTGTTTTTTTATTCCGTTATTGAAAACATAGAATATCGCACTCAGATGGATCGGTCTAAATTTCGTAGCAATCGCACGTTTTTTGCAGACGCGAAATTGGAACAGCTGTTTTCTGAATCGAATGCGGACATGGTTCGCCATGAACATTAGCTTTAGCCGTGTAATGTAATATTATTATATGTTTGAATTATTCAAAAGTAGTCATTGCACTGCGCTGCACAAATCTTTCGTTGATTTCCGTCTAAAGTACTGTAAAGTAAAATCAAATTTTTTCTTTAAAAATCACCTTTCATCGAATTCGCGAGTATTAATACTGCACTGATTGTTTCGAAAATACTATAATATCGATTATCGAATACTTTTCCACGTTGACGAGTTTAAATTGGTAAAATATTTTTATTTATTATTTTTTTATATAATATTAATATCATAAATGCATAGTTTAGCAGTAGTTGAAGTATATTTTTATTCATATATAATAAACATTTTATTGTACCACTCAACTTTATTGTATTAACGCGACTTCTGTTGAAAAGTATGCTACGGTTTTTGTATATGTTTCGATTAAGCAGTCTAACCGTAATACACGGATACATAATGTATTTTTGAGCTTAATTAGTCATAAAAAAAACAGCATAAAAAAATTAAAACAAATTATCAGTTACTGATATTATTTAAAACAAACAAAAATATAAATATTAAGTTGAGCGTTTTACACGATGGTTTATTATAATCGAAGAAAAAAGCCTTACAAATGTAGATTATTTCTATTTTCTAAATAACATCTGGTACCTTTTTTTTTATATTGGAAACTGTTCTCATACGAGTACATGAACGATTTGTATTAAATTTCTTTTTATTTTTTTTATAGTTCAGAATTATTAACTTGGAATCGTCAGATATATATTTCAGCAGTGCAGTATCAGAGATATTATAAATCGTTAAATGGTAAGTAATTGTTTTTTTTCTGTTTTTGAGTCACAGTTTTGAAACTTATAACCTTTGTGTGAATTCACTTATATATAACGTTTGTAACTTGGGTTATTCACTTTTGAAATGTAAATTAATGTAATTTAAGAGCCTAGATAATATTAGCTTTTAGTGGTTTATTTTTATATTAGTCAACAGCTTAAGATATTACGCGGTTCGTAATTTATACGAGTATTTACTTACGGTAAACTTAATTGCAGTGTATACAATTATAATTTCTATGAAAATTTTTAGCTGTATCATGGCCAGTAAGGATACTTCAGAATTAAACACCACCATATGACGATCACCCATTTGTTTCCCAACTACGATGAGTATCAATGTTGCAGTTTCATATCAGTATATTTCAGTTTCATATTTCAATTTCAATCGAAACCCTAACGCAGATACATAATAATATAATGTATAATAGAGGATTTTATTATATTCGCTTAAGTATGCCGGTATATTCGAAACAATGACAACAATTCTTTCGAGTACTTAATGTGTACAATATAAACCTCCGTCGGATATACTCATTTTGTTTGGGGTTGAAATTAAATCATTGTCCATAGTATAAATCCATGGCACTTATTAATTTTGACGAGCGTAATCAAATTCGTTTTTGTTGCGTATACGTAGGACAAATATCTCAAAACTGTATTATAATCAAGTTATATAACTAAAATTTACTTATTCTATTGTTGAAAATATTTGCTCGATCACCGTTTTTTTATTCATTTTTCTATAGATTAACACTTTAAAACATATTAAACAATAATATATTGTGTTTCTTTATTTCTATTATTAAATCATATAAGAATATAAAAAAAGTTTGCTTTGATTATGATAGTAAAATACAATTTGATGTAATATTTTATATTAATATACATTTTGTTTAATTTTGATATTACCTAGTTATTTTTACAGTATAAATATATTTATTTATTATATGATTATTATAATGTATGGGCTTTTTTCGTTTATTTTTTAGCATTTAATAGAAAATAGTCTTACGGATCTAATAATAATAATAATAGGTAATTCATCATAGAATATATTGAAACATAGAGAGATGATTTATTTTTAATTTTGTTAAATATATACGATAAAATCAACTGTTTATATTCGTTTTAATAAAATATTGAACATTTAAAGCCTTAATATTTTTTTATTTTGAGTTCTGTTTTAAAATTTGAAAAATAATGCATTATACCGTTTAATTTAGAAATTAACGAAATTACTACTTTTGTATTAAAAGTGTTCAAAATCCTTTTAGTTGGCTTTTTTAATACAATAACTAATACTATGTTGTATGAATGAATACAAATATGAAATTTCCTATTCAATAATAAGAGTAATTTCTTAAAAAGCAGATTCATATTATGCGATTATACTTTACAGCTAATTTATATACGATTACTGTGTAATGTAGTGTACGAGTATAGTCCTATAAGTATCAATCAGCCAAATAAGATATTAGGTATCATCATTGATTTTATAATCAAAGACATATAATAGGTACTAAATAGAATCAAATAAAAGTAAATTATTATTAAAAATAAATTGCACATAAAGGGGTTTTTTTAACCATATGTTTTAATCAATTAAAGTGATAGCTAATAGAATACATTTGAAAATAGTTTTAACTTATTGCATAATAATTATTGATATAAATTAATTTGATCTGATAATGTCTTCATTGAATAAATATTACTATTATTTGTTTCAAAATACGTATAGTATAGGTAACTGATTTTACTTTAAATGAAAACTGTTATTTAAAATGTGTGTTTATGATAGTTTAATTTTTTTTTTTACTAAGAAATTTTTGGACTACACTATTGGTTTACAATTCTATAATATAGCTATATTTTCTACTTTAATATGACAGAGATGATATAATGATAAGATGTTGGTAGCAATTTTTAATACGCTGCACATGTGTGGTCGTCAATCTATTTATAATATTTAATATTTAATGATTAAACAAACTGGTTCAACCGGGAACGATAATTATTATCTAAACTGATTTTAGAAAAATGTTTTAATGAACATACATTAAACAGATTGGAGAGGTTTTAGTGTTTTTGAATTGTTTGAATTTGCGTAAAGTATAAATTTTCTTTTCAATCAAATTCACGTAAAGAGATAAATACACTTATCAACATTAAACAGTATTCTTTATATTGCAATTGAAAGGTCGACAAGAATAACGTGCTTTGTAACATTTTTTTAGATTTTTTTTTGCGGAATAACGTTGTATGAAGTAATCTTGGTATAATTTTAGAATTGTAAAATTCACGGAATTTTCTTATACTTACTTATTTCTTACAATAATCGTGTATAAACTTATAAGCCGACGCTTTGTTGACAGTTAAAAAACGTGCTATGTACGTTGCGTGGTTTTTTGTATCCACAGCAAGTTGAAGCGACGGGTAACGTGTTAATATTGCGATTGTACAACATTTTATTTTCACGTATATTATTTAACTGTTGCAAGTCCAAATATTAATTTATCTAAAATTAATATTAACCATTTAACTAATAAACAAAAATGGAAAATCAATACAACAGATTGGAAAAATTTAAAAAAATAAAGCTCATTGTAACAATGGGAAAGAATACAAATCTCGGAGTAAATAGCTTGTACCAGTTAAGACATCTCCATCTGTGATAAGTAAAATTGTTGTAATGAAAGTTATAAAATGATTATATTTTAAATAATATTTTTTTAAAAAAAATGTTGTTAAAATTTGTTACAAGAATTCTTGTCCTTGGCAGGATTGTGTAACTTTAACTTTAACAAGAAAACTTGTATTATTTAGCGAATTTTATAAATTAACGTATGATGAACAATCAGCTATCTTGTATAATTGTATAGAAATAAATGTTCTATTTCAGAAGACAAAAAGGAAAAAACAGATGCTGCATCTCGATGATTTTGTTCATTATAACATTACATGGATGATTCACAAACATGGAAAAACACTTTTAAATACGTTTAGTATTGCAAGAAGTCGTGTTATGACGTTACAAAATAAAAATAAATAAGGTATTATAACACCTAAGGATGGCCATGGAAAATATTTTAATAGACCTTAAGCGATTGATGCGTCTGTAAAAGATTTAATTAAACAGCACATAAATAGTTTATCCTTAATTTTAATTTAAGTTTAATATCACATTACATCCGCCTCACAACAGATAACCTGCAATATCTGAGTCCAAACTAAAATAAATGTAAAATTTACCGATTTTTAAAATAAGTATCCTGATGTAATTACAATTGAACGTATCTATGGAAATATATTTTAGTCGGACTTTAAATTAAGTTTCGATTATTAACGTTCAGATACATTCAGAGTGATTTTTTTATAATAAATAAGTAGCAGCTGATATAGAGGAAGAAAGAAAAAAAAGTAATTATAGTATTCTGCATAATTCAAGAGCTGAGCAATCATATAATTTCCTTAAAAAAAGATACAGAGTTAGCTATTTAGTTAGACTCAATAGCTTCATTATACTGATTAGCGTTGATCTACAACAAGTATTGTTTTGTTCAATTCTTACATGTCTTAACAGAGATAACTTTCCAATTATAATATTGTAACCCATAGCGTCGGAAAAAAAACGCAGTTTCCGTGTATTTATGGTATGAATATATCATTAAAAGAGAATCATTAGAAATAGCTTCGTGTATTTTAAATTATATCGAGAGTAATTACAATAATCTTGGACATGATAAAGAGAGGAAAGTGATAATATAGTTTAATAGATGTGTCGATCAAAGTAATAACTGGCGATTATTAAACATGAGAGAAAATATTTTATTGATGTACATATTTAGTACTAAAAAAAAAAAAAAAAAAAACTGGTATTCCTATCTAATATTATGCAAGTATTTTATAGAAATTAATCAAAAATTTCTTTCGACTAGCCATAGCTTTTTATCATGTAATCACGATTCTGCTTTAATCGGAAAATAAAAAAATTCAGCAAAAGTTTTTGTACCGTCACAATGAAAATAGGCTATAGTTAATGTAAGGTTAGAAATACCATTTAATATTAATAAAATGTTTCAAAATGGTTATAAAGATTTTTTCTTATATAGAAGAAGATAATATAAAAAAAAAAATCTAAAAATTACGCAAGCAATGTGGTTTAAATTATCAGCGGATGCTTCTATCTGTATAAATATTTAAATATTCGTGAGTCGCTATACGATGGGACCGTGGAAATCTCATCAAATACGTCAAAATAAATGAAAAGAGAATACTTCATTTATTACAGATTTACTACCAGCGTAAAATTTCTATTGGCATTGATAAAAGAAAAGAAAAAGTTGATTTATACAAATGCAGGTATTCGAGTATGCCTAAAAAATATAGTTCTATTAATTATTGCCAAAAGAATATATTAAATTAATAATAAAATATGCAAAAATTATGTGATTCCTTAATGAATAATAAATAATACATTTTATTAATATTAGTATCCAAAGTATTTTAAAAAAAATTACTTGAAAATTTCATAAATATAATTATGATATCATGTTGTTGAGTCATTAAGAACGTATTACATTCATTTCAAATAATTCATAAAAGAAATAATATGTATAATAAATGTTTTGTTTTTATTTGTTACTGTATAGTTTACGAATTGCCACATGTAATTCCTATCGATCCTTCAATTATTAAATTAAATTAATTTAAACAAACAACTAGTTAACTAACTTACAAGTCTTATATATGTCACTCCTTCAAATACTTATACGTATATAAAATTATATTTTATATGTATATATAGGAAGTTTTACAATTTAATATCAATATTATATTTCTAGTATTTTTGCAGATTTAAATTTTGTTTGTCGTTCATTTATACACCTACTTATAAATTCGTTTTTATATTTTTTATATTATAATAAATAAATATATAGAAAAGATCTCGGAAAAGGTTTTCTAAATATCTTCAATTTTTATTCAAAGAGTATAAACATGATTTTTTTTTGTCAAAATACTAAATGCACTCTGACTAAGTTCAGTTTATTATAAAATATTTAAATACAATTTTCAATATCGAGTTTGTTAATTAAACTGGTTTCTACTATTATTTATTTAAATTCTGAATAACAAAATTAAACCCATAGAATAATAATTAGTAACTTTAACATATTAGAGAACTTGCTATATAATTATCTAGTGTATTTTTAACGGTTAGACAGTTGTTTCGGGAAAAAAAAAAATAATGTCATGACATTTGTTCTTTTTGGCCCCTCTTTTATACATATAATAAGCTTAATTTCTATACGTAGAGTAATATTAGTTTATTTACTCGTATTATATAACAATTATGCTTGATATAATATGTGTTGGACATAATTTTCATTGTATGTTTTATAATAAATATATATTTTGTTAATTTATACATGTACGTGTGTGTTAGTAATACCCATCGGCATTTTAAAGTGTTAATTAAAATTGTAAGCATAATAATTTAAAGTCGTTAATAATTATTTATATGAAAGCGTGATAATTATTTTTTATTATTTTTCCACTACAGTCTTGATGAAGATGAATCAGATGAAGAGATTATAAGTCGCAGAAGGATATGAGTATATGTGAAAAATTACGAACCAGTTACATCTACTCAAGTCTCGTGCTGATTTGGTAAGTGTTCACAATTTACAAGTAATATTATATGAGAGATAAATTCCTAAATATAAAAATATTATAACCACCATATTTAAATTAACTATGTACAATTATTAAAAAAAAATAAATAAATAATGTATACATATGTTTGACTCGTATACGATATGTATTATTATTGAGTATATTGGATTCGATATAAATTCGTTTATGATGTATATTATTTAATTCCTACTGAATTTTAGCCTTTGGTTAGGTGTATATCATATACGTATCATATTAATTATTATCAAACCTACACATAACTAGTGTAAACGGATGGATTTGTAAACAATAGGTGGTTTATATCCAATGTTATTTGAGGGAGTAACACGCATGGGTGTGCAGTCATTTTTCCGCAAAAACCAAGTTATATATACGTTGTGATTATGAAATGAAAATCCGTTGTTACCTTCCTATTACTACCCTTGCTCTCCTCTTCACCGTAACAATACGTCTTTGGTCGCTATGCCCTTGTGTGTGTGTGTATATATATGGGTGTGTATGTGGGTTTGTATCAATTAATTAAATCTGATCTACTTGACTTATTAACCGATTATATTATGCGGTTGTAGGAAACCTGGTTTTTATTTTACTTAATTTTTATTTTTATTTTTTTTATTTTTTAATGGCTAAACTGCCGTAATACATCACGAACGAATAACTAGAATATATTTAGAGGTACCACCATAAACGCATGCCACAGTTTGTATTATAATATGTGTCCAATAATGTTCCCGTAAAATTTAACGATCCATACAAATATAATTTATATACATATATATATTCGTTTATAATATTATTGCTATTATTTTTTATCGAAATACAATTTTGATATTATTATATTATATAGTTCTGTTTCAACGGCCCGGCCCCGGGCGTGGATCCTAATATAATAATCGCCTCCGCGTGTTCAAATTATAGGGTTATGCGTGCATATAACCGCTGCAGCAACAACAATAATCGATGGATCGGTCGGTCGCCCACAAATATCACAAAAACGTTAGGTTTTTAATAATAATAATAATAATAATAGTAATAGTCTTCCGCGGTGTGTGTACACCTAGATGGATGACAATAAGTCGCATTATTGGTTTATTATTTATCTATTACTTTCTAAATATATTTAAATAAATAAAGAAAAAAATATGATTTTTCTTATCGGTAGATATTACATATTATTTTTTTTTTTACTTCGCATCGTCAGGAAAAATAAAATAAAGACTATGCATGATTATGGTGTACTTGCAGCAGTAGTTTTATCCGAACGTTGTAATCGCAGCTGACGATGTGGTGTGCGTGAAAAAATAAATACGTACCGGTTTAAAACGGTGGTGAATGTATGACGTGAAAAAAAAAAGAAGTTTTTAAATAAACGACAACGACGAATACTGCAGTGTTATGGCGAATTAAAGGAATGAAAAAGTAAAAGAAAAAATAACGCGTAGCGCGTGACAAATTTAAATGATAAGAATCGACAATAACAATACCTATACGTGCACAGTGTGTATACGTCAAAATTTTTGCACTTATAAATAATTACTACCATTCAGTGTAATACATTAATTTGGTGTCGTCTCCGTTTACTGATGCAAATGAACGTTACGCGTAGCGAAATTGTCTCCAATTTTTGTCCTAATTTACGTACATTATATTAGTTGTCTAAAATTGACTCAAACGAATATTTTTTTTTTCTATTCGCGCTTAATGAAATTCATTTAACGGCAGTGTGGTGGTTATTATGGACGACGAATTTTATTTAACAAATCGACTGCGCAATGATTATAGTATCCGAGAGAAATCTCTTTTTCAAAGTTTTCACGTTTTCTATTATTTTATATACGTATACGTTTATATGAGCGCATAATTTAATATATAATACGTGTGTTCAGTATATATGTGGATTTGTTTTTTAATCAACCATCGACTAAGTCATTTGAAAAGCGCAGCGATCTGACAGTAGCGTGGTACAGCGTGTCTGTGGTGACTTATGTAGCCTTTTACGGTTTTTGCGAGAGACTTTTAGACCTGTCAAATAATATTTACAATAACACCCCGCGTGGACTTACTGTGTACACGGAAGGAGACGGGAGCGTTTTGATTTTTGATTTTTTTTTTAAAATATTTAATGCGCCCCATGGAGGATAATGTCAAACGGCGGCCGTATAGACGACGCCGATTCATCATTTGCCGACGAAAGAAACTTTTTATAACGCCACGTCCTCTTGTCTGCACCGTTTCAATATGATGCAAATTTCCAATGTGAATCGCATGACACGCGCGCTACAATGGTTTGAATGACAGCGGGGATATCAAGAGACGGAGATATTCAATTTTTTTTTTCTACTCGTTCGTGACGCTTCAAAATGTACAAGACACTCGTGTATATAGGCACGTATTTCGAGCACCCTTCTCGCCAAGTTCCGAGGTTTTGCCGTTGTTAAATCAGTTTCGAACTACGGGAAAAAAAAAAAAAATGAAATAATAATAATAATAATAATAATAACAATACTGATAATCATAATAATAAATAAATAACTATACGCGCGCGAACGATACATATTATTATTGTATTATACTTGAATATAATGGTGATAGTTTTTCTAAACGATCCGTAAAAAATATCCAAGTAAATTATTAAACATAAGACATATGCTTATAAAACGTAATATTATTCACAGGTCAATTTTTTTTTTTTTATTTACAAATTTTCTCTGATTAAACTTCTATGTTTATTGCACTCGGTTATAGTCATTAATATTTAATAATAATAAATAAATATTATTTAAATTTATGAAGATATATCAGTAACAATTTTTATATTAAACGTCAAGAATAATATAATACTATTGATTAGTTTCAATATTTTATATGACCAAGAAATTTTACATGGTTCTGAGCAGTTAATTTATAAATTTACTTAAATTTTATCCATTATAAATAATACGAGTAATTATTGTGAACTATCTATTTTGATACATTAATAATATAATTCTTATCAGTGTTGTTATTTATGTACTGTTAGCCTAATGGTTATTGAATTATTTTTTATTAATTGAATTATTTACGCGAATTGTGAAATGTATGAGATCTTTGAAACGAGTTGAACTCTTGCCCATTAGCAAAAACGTTTATCGTCTTCATTTTTGACAAATAATTTACTTTTTTTTAAAATTCTTACCAACGTTAAACGTTTTAATCTTATTGTATTTTCAACAATAAGCTATTTATAATTATTAATTTTACATGTATTGAATTCAGGTATATTAACCCAACGCTGGCAAAGTATAACATTTAAATAAAATACACTTTTCATGCAATAATATATGTATGTGCGCACATATACGTAACTATAGTTATACATATAAGTATATAAAAATGCACATAATTAGCACCAGGGCTGTGTTATATTATTTTATACTTGCATGCTCACTAGATTTGCACGCGTTCTAAAGCAAACTAAACGCGTAGTTTTCATATTTAATTATAGCCTACAGTTTTTTGAATGCTTTCTGTAGACTGTAACTCGGTAATGCGTTATCAATCATTTCTACCTGTTAGTTTTAACCATTACGCCCTAGGCCAGTATTGTGTTATTATCGACATTTCCAGTCTACACAGATTTTTATTACCCTCCAAATGTTTAACCGGTAAACTGATTTACGTGTAAAAAAAATACTACCATATTTGGCTTATAGACCTTAGAGTTAATACATCCGTTACGTACATGAACAGTTAAGAAATCAAATGAAAAACTATTTATACCTACTTCGGTACGATTAGTAAATTTGAATAGTATATTAATATCATTTGCTGTCGTTTATCCATTGTTCAATGATAAATAATGTGTTTTCATATAATTACTATTTATATTTTTTATAATCTTTCTATTAAACTTTTAACTTGCGATGTGCAAGAAGTCACAACAATTAATGATCGATAAACATTTATAATAATCAACAACTGAACCACTGAAGTGATTTTCATATAGGTTAAAGAGACCACATCACTTTAAATTTATATTTATTAATTTGCACTCATTGAAATTTAATACTTTTTATAATGTGCTAATCAAACAAGACTGCACTGTTTCCACATTATTCATATAATTGTATATTAGAAATAAGATTTTTTTTTATTGACGTATTTATTTAATATATTTATACACATATTGTAAGTTATATTCATTGTATAATTTTAACAAAATGCGTACAAATAAAAATAAAAATCAGAAACACCATTTGTTATATATACCAAATTATTTACCGAACTATTTAGACACAATCAGTTTAAAGATTAATCAAGAAAATATATTTGTTTTGTTTAATTTTTTTAATTCATAAAGTACTTTGATTTTAGAGACTTATTGTTTTCTAGTGTAGGAATTTGAAGAGAAACTTCATTTTCGTGATTTACGTCTAACAATCATAATGACAAAGCAAATAAATTATGTGTTGTATCTTTTGTGTATTTCGTGATATGTCTTTTTTTCAATACCATTCATTCAAAAAATGGTAACCGGATAAATGTGTATAATACTTAAGATAAACATAGGTATACATTGTATCGATTCATTACCAACAAATGACGCATAGCAAAACAATATTTTGTTTACGAATTGAGCTTTTTGTTGGCAATGATTTTAATATCGGGTACTAATGAGATCCGTCCGATTACACAAGAACACCGCAGTCAATCCTACTGTTTAAATAATTAAAAATAAAATTATTTTTTGCATAATGCGTTGATTTTATTATAAAATGCAGCCAGTTACATGCTTGCACCGATTATTCTTTTTTTATCTTTTTTTTTATGAATTTTGTCATTGAATAATGCACAAAATCATTATCTAACAATGTCGTGAATTGTCAATGAAATTCATTATGGGCCCAATGATTTTTTTTCCCAAATAGATTCAAAAATAAATTTTCCTAGCTCTAATCTAATTTTTATATTTTTCAACGCTTACACATGGGTTTTGATTATGCTTTATCAACATTAAGTATTTATGATTAATTATATGGTATAGTAAAAACTTCGAAAATCTTGTTGACATTTTATTAAATTATTATTGAATGCTGTTTGTTTTTCAATAAAAGTAATTTAAAATTTATTTATTTATTGTTCAAAAATCAATATCATGTCTAGTATAAATATTTGGTGAGGGTTGTAAGATTTCGATTCAGTGACAATTTTAATTTTTTATTGATTTACAGGAGGTCATTTGATGGTATAATATGCTGCTTCTAAGTGAATGTATTTTATTAGTTAAGTGTTCATATTAATATATTTGAAACCAATAATAATAATGTTATATTTAATATATTATAAAAAATTACCGGGATAAATATTTCAATTTATTAACATAAGTTAAAACAATTCAGCGCATTTTATTAAGTGTTCGAACAGTTTATTTTATCAAATGGTTATGGGTTGAAACCTACAGATATTATTTTCAAGTTTTTCTCTTTATATCGGTAAAAATACTTAGAATATTAAAAAATTGATCGCACCATCATCTGTGTTTAATTTTATTTTTAAAAGTTCCTTCGCATAATATATTTTTGATGTAGATTTACTGTAAAATTATTTACTGATAATGAAAAACTTCTACATTTGTTTCACTCTGAATCTAGAAAAATACTCTAAAAATGGTTAGGCATGCGAATAATATTATAACCGATCTACCCAGAAAATACGTTACTGATAAAAATGTTTATTGTATTGCAGACTTTCTTGCACATTTGCCACTCAGCCCCTATCTGTCTATCCCTCTTTTGTTTCTTCTTTTTAAAGTACATGCTTGTGTGTCTGTGTGTAAAAACGGGCATGATAAGAAATGATCATAAGATTGTATGATTGCTCAATAAAGTGTTTTGGGAAAAGGGATGTGCAAATAAAAATAAAGGGGCACCGCGTGTGGAGAAAAAAAATGAAAGAAAGCGTTTTCAATTTATTATACCGCATACTGAAATAATAATACTCAAAGGCAAGTAACGCGTTATATTGTCGCTAAGTCGATGATACTTATTTTGATAGTCTATGCTTTACGAAGCTACGTATGTATTTTTCCCTTCACCTTCGTAGCTATATATTCTCGCGGGACACACACAGAAACTCACCACGGCGTACACGCTCGCACTTGTATTTATATGTACATTTATGTTTTTTTATCGCACCATGACTTCCCGTTCTCCTGGTAAACAGCCATAAGTTATATACTCCACAGACTTTACACGTTTTCCGTATTAGCCCCGGTGGTATCGATTGCGTTTTTTATTGGTAACCGTAACCGCATATTCGTTGAACGTGGAATATTATACCGGGCGCGGGGTGCAAAATAAAAAATAAATCCAAACGAGCACTTTATGGACTATCAAAACAATTCTTTCGACTAAATCCTCAGCTAACGCGCGTTCAAAGTGTGTGTGATACGTAGTTTATCCATCCCAAATGCATAACGTAAAGTAAATCGACTGTCTATATAATACATGTATAAACAACATAAACACATAAATAGATACATATAAATATTATTATATACGTAGATTGTAATACCGGAGTTAATGGATTATTCATATTCAATAAAATCATTATAATCTGCTACTTTTAAATATGTTAGTGGTATATGCATGTATAATATTACAGAATATTTGTGAATTATTTGTAATAAAATAAAAATGTACTTTTACGTGATTAACGATACAAAATTTACATATTATAATAATAAAAGGTAAGCGTAATATTTTTTTTCCTATCTTTTACGGTGATAATTAATTTATGCGCTAGGTACAATTGTCTAAACAATGCGACTATGTGTCGAAAGTATTTTATGTGTTTTGAGAACAAGCGTTCTCATTTGCATCATGAGAGTATTTTTTATATGAAAGTAGTGGTTTACACTGCATATACACATGCAATACAAACAAGAATTGTGTATGAATTCGTTAAATTTGTTCAAAATGTTTACTTAATTAAATAATTCTATGACATTATTCTCAAGTCAATTTGGGATTTTGTTTACACACTGTTGGTAGGAAATGAATAATTTCGTTTCGTATCCATATTTCAAAGGCTAAGTTTAATGCGTTTGAAGTTAATTTTACTTTACTATTGATTGTATGCTGTTGCTATGTAATTACAAATACACGAAGTAGCCTGTTTTTGATAAAGTTATGGTTATACTGTAGGTACATACACCTTAGTATAATTCATTAAAACGCATTGTGCATCGCTGATCTCGTACTAAAATGAAAATCCAGTTAAACTATTCGAAGTTTGTGGTAGTAAACAAGCTGGGATTGTTTGTAAACATCACATATTAACTCATGTACTGAAATTATCAAAATATTTCAATTATACGATGTTCTAATTTAGGTGTTTTTTTAATCATCGTTCGAATAATATTGTACATAATAATAATTATTTAGTATATTTCACGTATGTATTGTAATAGCAGTAACATATCCTACATCAGATGATAAGATGGGTAAAGTAGGTTAATCATTTCGACAGAAATAATTATGTACATATTATTATATTGGGTGATTCGAGTGATCGAAATCGGTATCTTAATTTAGAAATAATATTTTCTGATGCTTCACGTTCGGTAGCATAAAGTGTTTATATTTTGTTTGTAATTTGTAGACAATTAGAAATAATTTTACGATTTTTGTTCACAATGAACAACATAAACTGATAAATATTATTTTACTTTAGAGGATAATATTCAAAAACCAATGTTAGACTTTTATATTACATAAAAAACTTTCGAATAATTAATACTTGTTAATTACCGCAATTATATTCAATAGGTAGCAGCCGAATTATTCTGTATATATTATCGCTATTGCTAACCTATGTTGTATAATATATTTCTAACTTTATTATTATTGTTTTTATTATCATCATTCGACTATTTCTCCTTCAAATTATCCTTGTAATTTATTAAATTAAATTTATATTGCACTATTTCTCGAACGGTTTTCATATTGATTCATATTAGACATCGTCGTATGATAATATTATATCTTAAGTTATATGTAGTATCACCAACAGTTATTTTCCAGCCTCGTTTTATTATGTTTCAACGCGATTTACTTACGTACTCATCGCTATTACTTATGTTAATTGGAGACTTTTATTATGATATATTAATAACGATGTTTTTATCCTTAAAAAATTTGACCTTTTTAATCTATTATACTATTTACATCATGCTAGTATAATCTATTGATAATTTATAATTATAAATGTTTCACGCTATGAATTGAAAACTTATATAAAAAATTACATGATTTAACTTACTTACTTACGACTCTTTTTAAATTAATTCAAGAATAAAAAAAAAAAAAAAAATTAAGCCGGTCAATAATACATTTATACAGGTGATATTCAAAAATCTTAAGTTACATTAGAATATGTGTATACATATGTACATATTCTAAAATACATAAAATTATAACATTATATAGTATTAGTATTGGCTTATTTAATCATTATAGTTTAATGTTTAGTTTTTATATGAGAAAATATAAAAAATTACTTCTGTAAATACAGGTAATGGTATAATAATTAAATGTATTTTAAATATTAGTTTTTACTAATTTTTGAAGAAAATAATATTAATTTTTATAAAGTATTCAAGAGTAGGTATTTACAGGAGTTAACCATTTTTTTCTGAAACAATAACACAATAAAAAATAACATAAAATTAATTAAAATTATTATTGCTGCAACATAATATTTTGAATAGGCTAATTCAGTGAAATATGGGTTCGGAAGTTTATATAAGTGTATCTATTCGTCACGAGTTATTTAATTTTGGATAGAAAACAAAACTGGTGTATCAAAATTACAATATATTATCCATCGTTTTTTTCTGCTCACCGAACACTATGGTCAAATAACGTGCATAATATAATTTTATTTCATACCGTAATCAAATATTATAATATAGTGTTATACACCACTGTATATGCGCAGGTAACGTGATAAAAAATGTATTGTAACAACAAACAATTAATACAATATATAGTGTGGATCCGATAGCTTTATCGCTGTGTGTCCCAATCCACATAAACATAATATTATAATTATATTTGTATATAATAATGTATAAGCATTTGCACGGTGCGTTAATCAAACAAATTGGCCTATTTCGAATTGTTGGGAATGTGAACAACATTCGAAATTGTATTTAATAGTCAAGTGCGTACATACAAATATTCATTAAAAAAAAAAAAATCTAGCGTGCACGTTCGTATACATAAATATGTAAATTTGATGTTATTACCCCGCAAAAAGCGCTGCGGTGCTTTCTGGACGGCTCACGGTCAACGATCGTGTTTTAACCGATTTTTAACCAATAATTATTACTAATGCATAGAATATTTTATGTTTGTGGTCTGTTAGCATTCATCGGAAAAAAATATAACATGTTCAAATGTTTTTATAATAATAATGTGAAATCAAATAATAGCTATGGATACAAGCTGCAGCAGTTTTGTAATAACCATAACATTCTGTGACGTATCAAGGATTCGGTGTATAAGATATAATGTACATATTGCGCATACAAATATTATGTATTTGCAGTATATATGTATAAATATGTGTGTGTGTGTGTGTGTGCGTGCGTACGTGTGTTTTTGTTTCTGTGTGTGTATTTATAGTGTCAGGCTGAATGCTTATGAGCAAATAAATTGATGAATACATTTTTTCTTTATCGACCGTAATAATGATAATATTATGACGATAATATTATTTGTTAATTATCATTAATATACGCAACTAAAAGTCGTTCTAACAATTTATCTATCGATTATTTTTCTATGGACATTTCAATCAGATTTGACGGACCATAATAGATCGATGAATTATTTATTAATTTCATTATACTGATAGATATGGTTTACGCTAGTTATGATCGTGATCGTAAATAAAGGAGTTAAATATTTACGAAAACCGAAAACGTTTTTCACTAGTATGTTGCTTTAATTATTTGATCTGACTCTATGTAATCTATATTTATATAAGCTATTTTATAATTTACTAAGAGTATTTACTTTTGTTTCTACATAGTTATGGGACTCGTTAAAATTCCGCGGCATAAAAATTTCTATATTATTATAAATTTACATGATTTTCCGTGCTACAGTAGGTAAGTTGAATACATGTAAATTGTTCGTTGCTATTCGCCAAATTCATGGTAACAATAGACATGAATACCTGCATTGGTGAACCACGTCTTCCTTTAATTGTTATTAGAATCGCATGATAAAATATGTAAAAAAAAATTACACGGATCCTATGAACAAATTATAATTTACTTAATATAATATCCAAAAACTAGTAAGTACAGTCGTCTATTCGAGTTTGCAAGCCTTCATTATACTTCACCACATATACCTAGCTTACTCACGAATCATTAAATTTGCCATTTTCTTTACAGTATCTACATTCATAATTCTTAACATAAATATATAAATGAATCATAATACGTACGCATACTTTGTGTTTTATTAAAAAAATATAAACTCAATAAAATGGATATATACATTATTTATGTATTAGAAACAGATGGTTTATTCCATATATTATTGGGGTTTCGATATAATTTTTAAAATAAATTTCACCGTCTCACAAGATTTAGTCTATGTAAAGTTTTTAGCTACGTTATGGCATCGCAAAATATTGAATTATATTATAATAAGTAAGTTGTTATTAATTGTTGGTGAAGTACAAAAAAATATACAGACTCTTTTAAAATATTTACATTATTGTAAATTCAGAGTTGAAAAAATATATTATTTTTCATTTGATTAAACGCGTAGTGTTGTGTAAACAACGTTGGGTTTTGTATGGAATACATGGTTTACATTACACTGCGAAATATACTCGTACATTTTCCATTGTTTTTCTTACTGCGGCTTATTCGTCAATATATAGCGGGGTTAGCTATATATTGTTATATATATAAGTTAGCTAATCTCGCTTATAATTTGATGAATTGCCTTAAAACTACAAGTGAATACATGAACATATTAAACGTGTGCTTTCGTTAAAAATTTATCCTGAATTTAAGCCAAATAAAATATCAATACAGGTTAAGAGTGTGTATTCGTGTATACATATATTTTTGAGCGAAGGATCACTGCCGTTACCACCGTCTTGCCCGCATTATATTATGTATAGATATAAAGATGTTATTTATAAGGGACGAGTTATTTACCGATAAGTTAGCGTCGTTGTTTTAATTTTACCGAATTGTTTATTTATGATAATTGCATAATGTAGTTATATAGTTTTACCCATTCCCAAATTTTCCACGTTGAGTGGTTATAAAATTAACAAATATATATCAATGCACGTTATATAAGACACGATTTTTTATAGTTGTATTTCTAATATAACTACCTATAACGTGATGAGTAATGAAATAGTATTTTTTACGTTTGTTAACAAATATAAACAACCAAAATGTATCGTTACAATCAATTCGAATAGTTTTTATTACTACAGTTGTATATGCCATATTTCCGTGTAACTGTTTCTAATGTAGATTTGTTGTAATTGTATTTCCCGGCAAAGCTATTTGGAGACGGTCGATGTATTCGTTTAATGGCAAAAAACTAAAATAATTATTCTTGGCACTTGATGACGTACATATTGTTGGGTTTTTCGTCCATAAACCGATAGCAAAAGAATAGCAATAATAATATATATAAAAAAAAAGAAGTTTTCAGGGGTGAAAAAAAGGGTCATAAAATCGGTTAGCGAGGAGACGATGGAAGATAAGTGCTTGCACGTTCTCCACGGGTTTGAAAAAGTTGTGCGAGGGTAGAGTCGCAAAGTCGGATAATGGCCAAAAAATTGCGCTAAACGTCGTCATCACTTCGCCGCCTTCGTGGTATGTGTGTATAACGTAATGGGTAAAAAAAACCATCGTCCACGGTTTCCATTTTTTTTTTTTTTTTTTTTATTCCATTCTGATCCCGACACCCTTCTACACATTTAATTACAAACCTTTGGTCTCTTATCGCTGTTTTATTATTTTTTGCTATTATTATTTCCCTTAGAGTTTTTGAGGGTGTCGTATGCAATACATTTTCATATCGTCATACATTTCATGTCAAAGCACACAATATAATATCGTGTCGGTAAAATCAATTTATGTATGTGAGTGTGTGTGTGTGTGTGTATGTGTATGTGTGTGTAAAATATCTTTGGCTGATTTTTTTTAACAACGAGAACGATTAATTAATCGATATTACTCTACAGTATTTTATTTTTTTCGATCATCGAAATATAATTTACAATTGTTTTTTACACTTCAAGCTAAACAGAACATGCTGGTTTGTATTAATCACACACGATTTTAGATATTTAACCACGCTGTCCTATTTTATAGTTAACACTGATTGTTACAGGGTCATATACCGCCAAAAAATAAAGTCGAAAACATTTTTCTTATCTTTTTAATTATGATTAAGGTTAAATTAGAGTGGTGTTGATAGAACGTAATAATATTTTAATGTACTATTCGTGTTGGGACTTTCACGTGTGTTATAGGTATTATATACTTATGAGTGCTTCGTAATTGTTAACTGTTCACTTGAATTGACCACGAAGTTATAATGTAATTATTATTCGTAAAGATTTAATTGAGAGACCAAGAAAATTTACATGGTTTCTTTTGAATGATTTAGCGATTATGGCTATCAGTAGTAAATAATTAAAAATATGAATTTTAATAAATCGTGAAGGAGATTTACTTTAGAATAAACCTATACATAATATATATGGGTTAAAAATTATCATTTTTGTACATATTTTTATACTTCATTATGTTAGTAATGATAAATTGGTATGTATAAAATAAGAAATTCTGATTGACAGGTTCATAATCAACGCACAACCTAATCTATGATAGCTAACGACTTGACATTTTCAGGGTATAATCAAAGTTATTCAAAATCCTTTATTATTTCACACCTAGACTATATAACATATCTAGGTGTGCAATAAAAAAGGATTTTGAATAATTTTGATTTTTAGGAATTGAAATGGACAAAAACAAAAATTTTACCAACTACATTTTTTGAGGCTTATATTTAATTGATCGTAGTCAATTCTATATATATTTCAATATTCGGTTACTACAGGGTTAAAAATATTTTAAAATTTCGATTTTAAGAGATTATCGTAAACGACCTGTTGATACCTCAAATAGTTATTCCTTTCATCAGAGATGGTACCTGTCCTTTTCGATTAATTTCGTATTATTTATTTAATGACCAAGAAAGGTGTCAGGAGACACTAATACTCTAACAATTGTTTCGATTTGATTGTTCTATTCCAATGACTTTGCTCAAAAGACTTATCATTCGAATGTTGACAACTTCTTATCTCATACGGATTATGTCCATGACATTTTAATACATTTATACAGATATTTGTAAATTGATTACAGCAAGAACAAAAAAAATTATCAATTTTGAATTTAACTTTATTACAACCAAAATGTTTACGTCAAATTCGGTACGGAAATATTTCCTGTAAAGAGAAAACTGAGAATATCAGGAACGTACCCAGGAATTTTCTATGAGGGGAAGGGGTCCAAAACTTTTATTTTATCTGTTCTCTAATTATAATTATAGTTTAAATCAATACCAACAAATTACTGTTAGTATACTATAGTATGGTTAATACATGATATGTATATCATATAATCTATAAACTTTGTATATTGAAGATAATGAGAAATTAAAATACATTATATACTATTATTATACTATTTACTATTAAACCATTGAGTATGTAGAAATTTCAATGGGTGGGGTTTGGACCTTACCCCCCCCCCCTTGGGTACGCCATTTGGGAATATTAAAAGCGGTAATTTTAATGTATATTTACCTGTTTCAAATCTTAGTTTTTCACAAAATTCTACTACAGTACCATCAGTAAAAAATAAAGTGCCATGCTAAGTGCTTAAATAAAAACTATGAGTAAAACAAGTTGTAAAAAAATACTAACAAACTAATTTTGAAGGTAACATAAAAGCAGTGAAAAAATATAAAGCACATCGAAATGAACAGAGGTACGTCAGCTATCTAACAAAAAATCCCCAAAAATGCACAGAATCTCGTAGCAGCATCGTATCAATCACACTGAAAATCATAGAATAACACAATTTATAAAAGCGTAATGATCCACGAATTCGGACAAATAATCGACTGCGTGGTAAACTGTTAAACTTATAATATTTGTGATAATACGAGTATTACTCATTAATATTAATCATATTAATCATCATTTATAAATTTTCTTATACATATATTTTTATTCGTAATTAATTATTATAACTGTAACTTATTGTTTTTTGTTACGTTTTAACAAACACAACAGACTTGTATAGAATCGAAGAAAAAAATTGAATCAATATAGACATTTTTTTATTTTAAATGTTATTTTGGGTGATTTACACATGATTGACATTGTTTCCATAGCGAGTTACTCTTTAAAGGAGTTGAAAAATCAAATATTTTTCCGGGCAACGCCGAATAATTCAGCTGGTGTATTTAAATATAGAAAAAAAATCAATAATATGTATACATCTTGGATATTATTATTAAGCATATTTAAAATAATTTTCTTTAAGGTGGTCTTTTTATTGTTTCCTATCAATTGTCAGGAAGGAAGTAAAGCAGTCAAAAAAATAGGGTAATATCAGTACGGTAAACAATTTATTTCCAATCATTATGTCAATTTCTTTGATATCAGCTTTTTGTGCTGTGGTATACTAATACGTTATATTATGGAGACCAGCCAAATGTGTAAAACTTACTCATAAAACGATTCGTTTATGATCTGTAAAAAGCGGTAATAAAATCATATATATATATTCTTAAGGAAGTCATTGAGCATTAAAATTATAAAAACCAATTAAATAAGGTGAATATTATTTTATTAACATCAATAAACATTATTAATAACAGTTAAATACTGTAATAAAATATATTATAAGTATTCGTGAAAGAATAAAGTATAAGGAATTGAACATTTTGAACTTTATAAAAATGATTTGTATTTTTTATACACTTACACACTTCTATAGATATATGACATACTCAATAAAATAATTTTTAATAAGTAAATTTACAGACATATAAAAAAATGGAAGTTTAATAAATAATATTTATAATACTTTCAAAATTATGCGAATTTAATCTTGCAAAAAATAATATAAAAATGTATAATTAATATGAATAGTTTGTACTCGGGATAACTATGCATTGAATATTATGAACTAATTTTCCTTCGTAAGAAATCGGTGTATAATACATATTTGGTCATTTTTATAATCACTCATGACAGACATGTATAGAAAATTCGAAAAGTATGGAAATATAAATGTTAATGATGTTAAAGAAATAAATTAGTTTCGTGAAATTTAGGAAAGTGGCGGCTGTCAAAGTGGTGTTAAAAAAAAAAAAATATTTTTACGTTGTGAAACATACCGGCGACATCGTTTTCAGCTTTTTCTGTAGAGCACTGTACAACTTAATTTATAAATGTATGTATGTATACATATATGTGTATGTTTATGTGTGTCTGTGTGAACGCTTTACACAAACGTTTTCGGATTAGACACCTGTCTGACATTATAATAAATTATGTGTTGACCTGGTTGTTTACAGTACTATTATTGGGTAAATAAAACGTGTCCATCGTCTTTTGATAAAACTGTCAATACACCGAACTACGTACAACAAAGAACTGTTTAATTAAAAATATATGTATGGTCGAATATTATTATTATAAATTCTACAGAAATATGTGAATATACAATAAAATTTACATGCGTGTGACCTGTGAATTTATACAAAAATTATTAAAAAATTATGCATGTACCTATTATATATAGAATTGGCTATAAAGTCTTCGCTGTAGTAATCATTCCTATACATATGGTTTCTTGTTTTATTATTATTGTTATTATTATTATTATTATTATTACATTATAATACCACGGTCATTGTTCGCTAATAAATTGGTATTAAAAATATTCATTAAATTTGCTAAATGTCGAAATGAGTCACATTTTTATTTTTATTATTTATCGACGATCGACGAATCGGCTGTTAGCAATATATCCAATATACATATTGTCCAAGAATCGAGGTGTTTGTAATATCCTGGTATTTTTATTTTTATTGTTTTTTTTTTTATTATTGTACCACGTCGACCATAGAAAACTATATTCGTATACATTTTTCTTATTATATTTTTTTTCGGTGCACCTCTGGGCACGAGCTGAACACGCGATTAATTTTAAATGGTTTTTCAAACAATTACTATGATGCTTTCATTGTTTTCAAATTGTTTTCGTGGAAACGTACAGATACCTTGCACGTATAGCCTGCAATGACGGACAATGCCGTCGCCATCTGAATGATCCGCTAGGTGTTCTATTCGTAACTCTACTGAAAAAACATGACCACCGCTATTCAATAACAAAAAAAAAAAAATTAAATAAAAATAAAAATAAAAAACCATATCTCTATCTCTATACGATTTATATGATCATGCCGCTGCAGAAGAATTGTATTGCTATAACGTATTTGAGTAAGGATCAACTGGGACAATTATCAGGACCAGATTTTGGTGTAGGTCCGTGAGAACAGTGACTAGGCCAGTAACATTCAAAGAATGACATATTTTCCACTGAACCGAAAACATTATTATTTTTTTTTTTGTGACAGCTATTTAAATTATATTCATTAGTGAGAGCATAAGCCTTAAGGTAGTACTTGTACTAAATCCGACTTTGAAATTTGCCTCACAAATAGTGTCTTATATTATTATTGTTTGATGTATAGTTCACAGCAAAAGATTTATTTTTAGTATTACAATTGACATTTTTTTTTTTATTGTTTAATTGAAATATACAGTTTAAACAACAATCATTTTAGGTAAGTAGTTTACAATATGTGTTATGAATTAACAAATCGATTGACGCTTTACTAGTTGTTATGAAAAAAATAGCCACCCTCAGACCACGGGAATTAGCCTATACCATGTCGTAATACGTGCCATATCTGTGTATACATGTGTTGTCGTGTATCGATGTACAACATATAAACAAAACATTTACGAAAAAGCATACTAGTGCGTATAGCGCAATGTGTGCGCGCATAAGAAGGCTATATGGCGCGTGTATACGAGGGAATCGGAGTGTGATGATCATTGGATTTACCAATAACCATTTAAAACGTTTTCGATTGCGGTCGGTGTTATAGGAAAAAAAAAATTATGATTTACATAAGTATAAATCAAGTATAAAATCTCAGTGTCTCTTACGGTCGTTTCAGCAAAAGGAACATGCGTGCATTGAACAGACGCGAGCCTAAGCAAATATATGTGTATATGTATAGGTGTCGTCATATTCGGCCGGAGTGCGGATTCGCCCCGGGGACACGCGTTCGGTATGCAAAACGGATGCCGAGTCAAAGAACTCGCGCCAAATGCAATCGCCGGCCTTGACGATGGAAAAGTGATTTAAAAAATTGTTCCGGCGAGCGTAATGCTGTTTGCCCGCGCATACATAGTTGCCGTATTGGTGGCGTCGTACACGCGTTTACCGTCGAACGTAAGGTCGCTCTACCCGTTACCGTCGTCGTACCCACGAACAATTAGACCAGCGTTTCTTAAACTGTGTTTCGTGAAGATCACTTGGGGGTTCCGCGAAGCTAGAGTAATTTTTTAAAAATTTTTAAGAAAATTTAAAATTTCCAACTAAATATATAAGTAATGGTGAAGAAATGTTTGCATCGTAGAAAAAAAATTTTTGTATGTTAAATAACAATGTACTAGCCAGATGGAATAGTTTAAATTTATATTTAGTCTAGTTAAAGTATTATTATATATGTATACAATTATTATTGTTTTGATTTTTATTTTAACATATTTTTTGGACTAAACACCTTTAACACAATATTATTATATGATTATAATTTATTTATAAATAATCCTAAAAAAAATAAGGGTTCCACGGATAAAAAAGTTTAAGAAACGCTGAATTAGACGAACGATTACCAGTGCAGCGGGACATATTCGTCGACAGTGTGCTTCGGCCATTGTGAATCTGTGATGTTGACTTGCGTAGCTCGCGCGCCGCCAGACGGTTGTAATATTGTTGTAGACGTTGATAAAAATACGCATTCGTCTTCGTTGTTTACACGCTTTATGTGTAAGTGTTGGATTGAAAAAAAAACAATGTAAAACCGTTAACTCGCCGAAATTAAATACATCACGTTGTACGGGGCGGCATGCATACGTATGGGTCTATTCGGCCGTACAGGGGCGGTGTGTGTACCTATGTGTATGGTTACAGTTCTTTCTTTTTTTTACACTTCAACTAGTTGGTTTTTTTTTTTTTTTAATGTCAAAACATTTTTCGATTATTTCGTATAATATATACGCGCTCTGTTTGCTGTACACAATATTCTTTCAAAACTATAAAATAATACGGAGTCTGTCATATAAGCCACTCAGTAGTAAATCAAAATGTGCTTTAGGGAACAATTTGATGCTTGTATAGAAAAAAAAAAAAAAAAAAGGAAACTGTAACCGCTTTGTTCAATTGGCCCCCGTACATGAAGGATGTATAGTTATGTGTTTTTATTTTTTTTACTCACCCCTTTTCCGATTCCGTAGTACAATAATGTTCCTGCGTACACACGCATTCAAAGAAGATTCGCATAAATATATTTTCAGTATAAAAAACATTTATTGCCGTGTTAGGTGTACACTATAACTATATATATTTAAATGTAATTAATCTCCTGTATTTATTATAATATGTATTATTAATATAGTTACTTTGATATATAGGTATTCATTTTTGAGCGTTTGATGAAAATTTATTGTTGCTATAATATACGTACATCTACGTATATCTATATATGATATCTCTCTAAAATTTACATTAATTTCCAATTATTGAATCATATAAGTACCTAAAAATATGCTGAATTGAAGTATATGTGTATATTATATACACATACAGATAATAATTCAATGTTTAGTTTGGTATATTCTATATGATAAACACACATGTGTATAGTTGTAATTCATAGTCACCCGAAAACCGGATTATAATATGTATAACAAATGAAACGTTAAACAGATCAACGTGTTCAAACATAATGTAGTATGGATGGATTATTTTATATTACACATTACAGTGTATGCCATATAAAATTATGTACAAAATTAGGTTTTATATTTTAATTTATTGTGATTTTAATAGAGTCTATCAGATTCTAACGATACTTTTAATTTTCATGACTTAATTTACATTTTCTTTTTTATTTATGTATCTGCTATATATTACCTATATAAGAGATATAATGATTAATATTAAATTGCATACAGTTTTAATTCGTCTTCAAAATACCTTATAAAATTGAATACATAAACATACACACACGCAAGCAAAAATTTAAATGGATAATACCATAAAAATGTTGGCTTGTCAGATCCACAAAATATATATTGAGCTATAGATATATTTTAAGCATTATTTTATCTATGTCGTGGACCGTTTTAATATGTGACTATATGAAAAATATGTATTTAACTTTCTAATTTATTAATTTGATCTCATTTATTGTCTTTAATAATTATGTTAAAATAGATAGCTATAAAAATAGGTTCGTCATATTTTTTTAGACTTGCATTACCAGTAAGCTTGAACTTTTGAGTATTTGTGTAAATAACAAAGACAATTTATGTTATTTAAATAAATTATAAAATTGTAGAAGTTATATATTGACCCTATAATATATATAATGATCTCATATAATAGACATTAAACACATTTTTAACATTCATGAAGTTGATAATAAATGATTATTCGATACTGTATGATAATGATTTATAATTATAAAAAAAATAAATAAAATAAAATTTTATAATTTATATAGTATCATACAAGTTATAATTTTAATTTGCTTAGTTTAATAATTTTAATTAGTTAAGAAAATACTCTAAAAAAATTCTGTATTAGTATTACAGGCATAATATTTTCATGTTATTTATTATACATTGTTTTTAAAAATAAATTGACGTACCTACATTTTTTTAGGTTTATTTATTTTATTTGTTGGTAAATAACCTATACTTACATATATGTATATTTAGTAAATTAGTACGTTTGTATACGTTTTGGTACTTAGATACTACATATATATGTGCATACTGTAACGTGTCTAGAAGTTTAGGACGTAGATTTATAAGTATATCTCCAAGTTACAGTGAAACCTGCCTTAACAGACACTTCTAAAGAGTGGACACCTCCAAATAATGGACGTTTTTTCGGGAGCGGGAAAATTATTACTACTTTTCTATAGGAAAACTTCTAAATACGAAACACTTTAATTAACGGACCCTTTTATGATATTTCAATTTTTGAAATTGATAATTTTTATCATACATTAAGAACAGTTGTGAAATACCTAAACAAAAGTTTACATTATTTAATTATATTTTATTACGTATATTATTGTATAGTATAATATATCTTATCCATCCAGTCTTTGAATTTTTATCAGGTCGATGAAATCTAGCTATGGCTAATGCGTTTCATATTAGTAATTAATATTTAATTTGTTAAACAAATACTTATGAACTTATTTTTTTCATACATGTTAATTTTTAAGATGTATGTATTTAATTAATGTAAGTTCTCGTAAAAATAAAATTATTATAATTTGTATTTTAACTTAATTCATAATTCTAATTTAATAAAAATAAAATGCCTCCCTCTAAATAGTAGTTACCTCTGAATAGCCAAAAAAATGTCAGCAACCGACAATGTCCGGTATTTAGAGGTTTCACTGTATACATTGATATTTTAAACCTACATTGGTCATATGGATTAATTTAATAATCAATGTTGAAGTATTTAAAAAATATCAGAACCTTAACGAAACTTAATGAAAAATAATGTAATAAGGTCAGGTTTTATATACCTTTCTCAATCACAATTTTTGTTAAGTAGAAAAATTATACTAAATAAATCGTTCCTTTGCTTCGTACTAAGACGAAAAATACTACAGTTTAATAGATATTCTTTTTTTTTATTTTAGTAGTATTTTTTTTTTCATATTATCTACTGTTTCGTTTCGTTTATTATTCAAATTCTCGGTTTAACATGTAATACTTTTATGCATATCTATAAATAGTTGGCTGTAAACTCATTTTTACCGCAATATCTGTTGCGTTGTATGTATTTATTCCAATGACGTTGTTGAGTTGCAGCTATTAAAACTTTGAAATAGCTTTGTTTTTAGAAAAGGTTTTAATTTCCAATACAATAATATTTTAAATATATGAAAAGGGAGGCTGTACTGTCTTGTACAGTTTTAACATTGATACATAAAATCTTCAGTTAATATACTTTTATATTATTGCATTGAATATAAATATTTCATTATTTCAATACCTATTTATAAGTTATAACGAAACCTAATAATAGAAACAAGATTTTGTTGTGTATACTTGTATTTATTTTTAGAAAATTACTCTAATAATGCTTCAAAATAAGCATTAATGGAATGATTGGCTATATTTGCAAAATATATTGCCAAATAGTCGTTCAAAATTGTTGGTTAATTACATTTAATGTTTAATTTTTAAGTGCTTATATTATTTTTGTAATTATAATTAATATGAAACTTAAAACTAATTAATTGTAAGAGTTAAAATTATGATTTCATTGCAAATTAATGCAATAACTAAATGCTAGGCTCATTAAACGATTGCATATGAAAAAAAATGTAATTAATACTTATAACTATAGTTTTTAAGCGTTCTAAAATAAAATGAAAGTAATAGATTTTAGGTGGTTATAAAAATGAAAGTGTCCTTTTACGTTTAATATCGATCGAGTTAGGATTCGGAAATCGCATAAAATTAAGATAGACCCATAAAAGTAACGAAGCAATATATAATTATTAATTTTTACCACTTTATTAACAAAATTATTTGGAAAAATTAAATTTTTTGGAATAAGTATTATATGTGCTTCCTATAGGATTGATTAAAAAAATAGTTTCGTATAATTTGATTTTATTATCAACGCATATATGTTGTTAAATATGTTATGTGATAGTGGTAAGATAAACAAAAATATTTACAATGTAACGAGAACATTTTTTGGGGAACAGATAAATAGGTATTAGATAGTATATCGTTCTTAATTCATATAAGAGCAAATATTTTGAAGAACTATTAGCTCTGAACCTACTTAATATACATCTTTATAATCATTTATGTACCATAGAGTTTTTATTTAGCGGATTCAAACCTTAAACGGTTTATGCCTAGTTTGCCGACACCAGGTTTTTTTGATCAAAAAACCAGTTTTTAATAGTTTAAAAAAAGCCCAATTTACCGACAGTAAATTATATTAGCCACGTGCTACGGCAGCATCGCAATAAAACTATAATACTATCATAATTTGTAAATTTATTTTATCTTGAGTATAAGGTTACTATCATAGGTTATCTATCACATGATAATTGACATCCATCAATATATTATATTAATATATAGGTAAGTCCACTGAGGTTTTCAAATAATGGTCATGATTTTACTTTTTAAAGTAATTTGTATAACATTTTAATGAATCGCTCAATATAGCATAATTATATGTATCTATATTTTAAATTATATTTCACTATTTCAGAAAACGAAATTACTTTAATTCAATATATTGATAGGTATCATAATATATAAAATTCGCTTATAACTTTTTATTTTTATTTATACATATTATATGATGACTATGTAATATATTTACTATTTTATATTTTTGTATTGAATGTTAATTATACATTTTTTATAACTGAACTGAACTTTGTCAAATAGGGTTTTGGCGAATTGGGTGTCGGCGAACTAGGAACACACCAAGTTAAACATATTTTTGAGTGATAGCATATGCAAATCGTAAGTATACATTTTGAAACAAAATACGTTTATCAGCTGTACCACTTGATAAGCACGTGTTTACATTTCTCACGTTTGTATACCAACATAAACAATATTAACAATTTAATGATTAATAATAGTGATTTCCTTCTCACACGTATTCAAGGTGCTCATAGGTGGACGTATGGGGGTCGTTTATGGTTGTAAGTGATGCGCCTAACCGAGATGGTATAGGCGTTGCATCCCTGGTGTAGCATTCTATTATTTGTTAATGCGAACATCGCCTACGCGTTGGATAAGAAGCGATGTAGTCGTGCGTGCGAATAGAACTATTTACACACTTTACGGGTGGAAACAATAACGTATCGGTATACGCTACGCCTTATGATAATACCTAGTAGGTATTACCTACACGTATATGCATGAAAACATAAATGTTTGGTTACGTTTTCCCGTCGGCTACTTGAGCGTGTGCGGTTCCTATTGCGTACACGCATGTATGACGGACGACGGCGGTGCGCGGTAGCGAATACGCTTGCGAGAAAGGAAAACGAAACGGAAACGAATTATGGCGAGAATGTTTTTATACGCGTGTGTGTCCGGTATCGAACGCGCGCACGAGCGGGTACACAGGACGGGCGTTTCGAAATGAATACAACAACGCGCGCGCATTTTTATTATAATAATAATAATGCTCGCCGTAGGGGCGGGCTCGGGAAAAAAAATCGATTTGGACACGAAAACTTTGGCGCGCGTTAATTTTTTCCAATTCACTATTATTTGACCCATTTCTTTTCCGTCGGCGGGGACGCGGCGAGCGGTGGGATTTTCGAGCTCCGCCACGAGCTGCGTCGACGGCGGGGAGGTGAACGGATGCGTACGTGCGTGCGCGCGCGGTAGGTGTGCGGCCGCGGTGGTTTCGGTGGTGGTGGGACAAAGGGGTTGGACACACGAGCGGTATTTTCCGCACAAAAGTAAACGGCCGGGAGGAAAGGACAGGAGTGAGATAGATGCGGCGGTGGTGACGGACGGGTGGTCGGGGGGAGTTAGGGGTTGA